>NC_091811.1:51376875-51684062 GCF_041296235.1 Equus asinus
CAGTGCCGTGTCTGCGCCTAGGATCCGAACTTGTGAAACCCTGTGCCGCTGAAGTGGAGCACGAGAACTTAAACTACTCGGCCACTGGGCTGGTCCCTATATTTAACTTTTTGAAGAACTGCCATACAGCAGCTGCAGTATTTTACATTCCCACAGCAGTGTTTGAAGATTCCAGTTTCTCCACATGCCTGCCAATACTAGTTATTTTCCTTTTTTTTTTGATTGAAGCCATCTTAGTAGGTGTGAAGTACTGTCTCATTGTGAATTTGATTTGCATTTCCGTAGTGGCTAGTGATGTTGAGCGTCTTTTCATGCACTTGTTGGTCATTTCCGTATCTTCTTTGGAGAAATGTCTATTTAAGTCCTTTGTCTATTTTTTTAAGTGAGTTGTCTTTTTGTTAGGACCATTGGATTTTTTTTTTTTAAGATTTTGTTTTTCCCTTTTCTCCCAAAGCCCCCTGCTACATAGTTGTATATTTTTTTTAGCTGTGGGTCCTTCCAGTTGTGGCATGTGGGATGCTGCCTTAGCATGGCTTGATGAGCGGCCATGTCCACGTCCAGGACTCGAACCGGTGAAACCCTGGGTGCCAAAGTGGAGCGTGTGAACTTAACCACTCGGCCATGGGGCTGGCCCCTTGACCATTGGATTTTAATGGCTAGAAAACACTTAGCTCAGTATGCACTCAATAAATATTAGTTAATAATATGGATATAATTATTTTTGCTACATGAGGCTAATTGAATTGGAAGGAAACTTTGCCTAGCTTTTCCAAATGGGGTGAGAGGCCTATTATTTGTTGTCAATAAGGATTTGACTATGTCGTTGATACTTTGCTTTTCATTGATGCCCCCAAATCAAGAAATTAGAAACAAATATGAAAAATCAGTTTATCTTTGGCAGAAATCAGTATATCATCGATGTTTAACCTATTCCTAAGAACTATAAAGTCATCCAGTTATAGCTCAGATTTAGATCTTCTTTCTTCATTCTACCCTGTTATGAGACATTTGTTATAAGTGCCACAATCAAAATTTTTTGAAAAGTGGGTCAGGGAAGCCTGCTGTTTATATTTACTGGTATGTAGTTGATGTATTATCATTGTTTTTATCCTTGTTGCAGCTTGGCTTTATGGGCTGGTCAAAGTAGATAGATGAGAATAGGAGGTCAAAGTAATTGTTAATTTAGAATCTTACTCTCTAGTCAAGATTGTACTGTCGTGAACTGATGAATATATTCTGCCAGGTTTACAGGTAGGCATACTTCGTTCATTATGTCATGGTTTGGAGTGGGGCGCGGTAGCTTTAAGCAGAACATACAGAAAACCGTGTGCAAGTCTAAATTTGTTTTTTTTCTTGGACGAGGTAGCAGCGGGAAGTGTATACTTTCAGGTACTGGTGATTATTCCAATCCCTGCTGAAGGCTCTCTCCGCCTGTACTCCCAATCTTTCTTCTACATGCTTCAGCTCTGAGTCCTTGTATCTTTTGTGATGCCTCTGTGCCTTACCCATTCTGTAAACTCTACCTGGAATGCCTTCTAAGCCTGTTGGTGACTTGCCTTCCTGAAGTCTCTCAGGAAGACCAAACATTCCTTTTGGGGTTTTAAATCTATTACATACTTTCATAATAGCACTTATCATAGTGTACTTTTTAAGATGTGCATTAAATTTTTTTTAAAGCAGTGCATGTACAATAAACAAAATTGAACTGTACAGAAGTGAATGGTGAAAACAGTTTCCCCAGTTCTCTTGCCCAAAGGCAATCACTGATAGTACTTTATCTTATACATCCTTCCAGAGTTGTTCTATGCTGATACAAGAATTTTTATAGTGTATAAAATGCTTATTTTTCTCCTTATTTTTTGTTGCAAAGTAATTTATAAATATCAAAAAATTCAAGCATTATAGAAATAGAATGAACAGTGAAAGTTTCCCTTTACCTTGATCCTTAACTCTTGTCCTTCCCAAGTAATGACTCTCGTCCTCAATGACGTTCCCCTCTCCAGAGGTAATCCTTTTATAAGCCTAGTGTGTACCCTTTCAGATTATTCCACTTACATTTACATGCTTAATTAAAAAATAATATTGTATGTATTGTCTTTATGGTGTTTTATATATAATTCTGTAACTTCCTTTTCTTAGTGTGTCTTGAAGATTTTTTTCATATCAGTATGTACAGATCCATTTTATCCTTTTAACCTCTGTGTGGTGGTCTTCATTCTATAATATACATATACTATTTTATTTAATGACTTCTCAGTTGAAATATATATATATATGTCAATTGTAGTTTCTAACAGTGCTTCAATGAACACTTTTTTATATGCTTCTTGTTGGACCTATGTGAGTGTTTCTTTAGGTTGCTAGAAGTGATTTTCTGGGTGAAAGGCTATATTCTAAAAATTTTGGTGAATACTGCCAAATAGCTTTTATAAAACAACTTTTTATTTTGAAATAATTTTAAATTTGCAGAAGAGTAAAGATAGTACAGAGAGCTCCTATATAGTCTTTCCCTACTTTCCTTAATGTTAACATCTTTCATAACCATAGTTTTTTAACCAAAATTAGGAAATTGATGTTGGTACAATAGTGTTAAACAATAGACCTTATTTGGATTTATCACTTTTCTGCTAATGTCCTTAAAAGTTCTAGGATCCAGGATCCCACATTGCAGTTGGCTGTCGTGTCTCTTTATTGCCCTCCAATCTGTGACAGTTTTTCAGTTTTTCCTTGTCTTTTTTACTACCTTGATACTTTTCAAGAGTACTAGTCAGGTATTTTGTAGAACATCCCTTAATATAGCTTTGTCTGATATTTTCTCATGAACAGACAGAGGTTATGGATTTTGGGGAAGAATACTACAGAGATGATATACCCTTCTCATTGCATCATATCAGCGGGTAGATGATATCAACATGTCTTAATACTGGTGATGTTAACCTTGATGGTTTGATTAAGGTGGTGTCTGCCAGGTTTCTTTACTGTGAAATATCTGCTTTTCTCTTTCCATACTCTCTTTGTTAAAAGTGAGTCACTAAGTCTAGCCCACACTCATGTGGAAGGGAATTAAGTTCCACCTCTTGGAGGGAGAAGTATCAAAGAATTTGGACACATGTTTAAATCTCCATAATAATAAATAAATATTTTAGGGAGACACCTGGAGGTTATGCCAAAAAACTGTTTCTCTTTAAAAGTTCCACCTGTTGAGAGTGATGTCAGCATCATGGCAGTGTGAGACAGTCCATTTGTCTCTCCTCTTTAGTCTGCAACTAGTAAAACATCCATAATTCAACAAAGGTTCCTCTGTTCAGTATACCAGGATGCCAGAGAAATCCACATATCTGTATATCTGAAGGTGGGTGCATTGGAATACACAGAGGAGGGGGGAACAGGGGAACTGCAGAGTTGGTGCCTGCTATCCTGAACCCCTGGCTGCAGTGGCTGAGCCTGCAACTCCAAGGAACCTGGTAGCAGCAGTGGAGGTGGTGACACAACTCTGGTCTCCTGGCTGCAGCAGCACCTGTGGCCAGAGGGAACTGGACAGTAGCAGTGGCAGGCCCTGGAGCCCTGGTTCCTCCAGCTGCAGCGGTGCCTATGACTTTGACCCCCCCGCTGTGGCAGTGGTGCCCCTGATTCAGGTGCCCCTGGATGCAGCAGAGGTTCCCACCATCCTGGTGCCCCTAGTGGCGATGCCAGTGACTGCAGCAGTGTGTGTGTTAATGAGGCACCAGCAACCCCAGAGGCACAAGCAGTGACTAGGAGGGCACCAGCGACACTTCTGACAGAGGTAGTAGAGGGTGAAAGTGGCAATTCTCAAATATAGCCAGAAGCAGCTCAGGTAGGAGGAACCAGAAACTTGTGCTATAGTGCCATGTAATGAAAAACAAAAGAAAGGCCTCTACTTACCAATCTGTTGAATTGTTAGAATCAAAGTAAACAAAGCTTTACCTAATAAGAAAAGTGTTCATTACTTCAAATGTGCTGGCAGAGGAACAACTCGGGAAACACCATGAAAAACCAGAGTAACACAGTATCACAAAAAGAAAATAACAATTCTCTGGAAACTGAACTTAAAGTTACAGATGATTGTGAACTAACTGATAGAGAATGCAAAATAGCCGGCATGAAGAAACTCACTGAGCTACAAGAAAACTCAGAAAGGCAGTTCAGTAAGTTCAGGAATAAAATTAATGAACAGAAGGAATACTTTACCAAAAAGATTGAAATTCTAAAAAAGAACCAAACAGAAATTCTGGAGTTGAGGAACTCAATAAATGAGAGGAAGAATGCAGTAGAAAGCACTGGAAATAGAGCAGACCATATGGAAGAAAGAATGAGTGAGCTCAAAGATAGAAATCTAGAAATGGTTCAGGTAGAAGAGGAGAGAGAACTAAGATTTAAAAAAAAAAGAAAGAAAGAACTATGATAACTGTGTGACTGTTAGAAAAGGTAACAAAGAATGGGTATCCCAGAAGGAGAAGAGAGGGAGAAGGGAGCAGAGAGCTTATTTAAAGTAAAAATAGCTGAGAACTTCCTGAACCTGGGGAAGGAACTGCATGTACAAATCTACAAAGCTAATGTGACATCTAATTATCTCAATGCAAAAAGACCCTCTCCAGGGCCAGCCCTCTGGCATAGTGGTGAAAGTTCAGTGTGCTCTGCTTCGGCAGCCAGGGTTCATGGATTTGGATCCCTGGTGCGGACCTACACCACTCGTCAGCCATGCTATGGTGGTGACCCACATAGAAAGTGGAGGAAGATTGGCACATGTGTTAGCTCGGGGCTAATCTTCCTCAGCAAAAGAAAAAGGAAAAACACCCCAAAAAACAAAAACAAAAAGACCTCCAAGACACGTTATATAAAAACTGTCAAAAGTCGATAAAGAATTTTTTAACGAAGACAGTAACTTATAAAGAAACCCCCATTAGGCTATCAGCAGATTTCTCAGCAGAAACTACAGGTCAGGAGAGAGTGGAATGACATACTCAAAATATTGAAAGATTAAAACTGTCAGCCCAGAATACTCTACCTAGCAAAGTTATCCTTTGGATATGAAGGAGAAATAAAGGCTTTCTGAGACAAACAAAAGCTGAGAGAGTTCATTACCACTAGACCAACAAGAAATGTTGAAAGGAGCTTTTCTACCAGAAATAAAAAGACAGAAGGACAGGAAACTTTGAGTAAGGTGATAGATAGACAGGATCAGATGACTCTGTATCAGAATAGGTTGTTAAACACTTAGTTTTAGCATAAACGGAAAACATTAAAAATAACTTTGGCTACTGTGGCTGGCCCCGTGGCCGAGTGGTTAAGTTTGCGCGCTCTGCTGCAGGCAGCCCAGTGTTTCGTTGGTTCGAATCCTGGGCGCGGACATGGCACTGCTCATCAGACCACGCTGAGGCAGCGTCCCACATGCCACAACTAGAAGGACCCACAACAAAGAATATACAACTATGTACCGGGGGGCTTTGGGGAGAAAAAGGAAAAAATAAAATCTTTAAAAAAAAAAAATAAATAACTTTGGTTACTTCAATTTGGTAATGATCTCACAGCATAAAAAGGGATAATATGTGATGACAAAATCATAAAAAGGGAAGAGGAAAAGGATAAAACTTGTATAGGCAAATGAAGATAAGATGCTATCAGCAGAAAAAGAACTATTTTAGTCTATGAGATGCTTTGTACAAACCTCATGATAGCCACAAAACAAAAATTGCGAACAGATATGAAACATAAAAAAAGAGGAAACTGAGAAATGTATGAGAAAGCCACCAAGCTGAAATGGCAGACAGAAACACAAGGAAAAAGAAACAATGGAGATACAGAACAACCAGAAAACAGGATAAAATGGCAGTATTAAGTCCTCATATATTAGTAATCACCCTGAATGGAAATGGATTGAATTCACCAATCAAAAGATACAGAGTGGCTGGATGGGTTAAAAAACAAGACCCAGCTAACTATATGCTGCCTCTAGGAGACTTAGCTCTAACGACAAACATAGGCTCGAAGTGAAGGGATGGAAGATGATATTCAATTCAAATGGCAGCCAAAAGAAAGTGGTGTAGCCATACTTATATCAGACAAAATAGACTTCAAGCCAAAAAAAGGTGGTAAGGGAAAGATGGACATTATATAATAGTAAAGGGGATGATCAGTCAAGAAGACATAACATTTACTAATACAAATGCACCTAACATAGGAGAACTAAAATATATAAATCAATTATTAACGGATCTAAAGGAAGAAGTTGACAGCAACCCAATAATACTAGGGGACTGTAACATCCCACTTACATCATTGGAGAGATCAGACAGAAAGTCAACAAGGAAACATGGGCCTTAAATGTACCATTAGAGCAGCTGGACTTAATAGCTATATGCAGAACATTCCATCCAAAAGCAGCAGAATACTCATTCTTCTCAAGTGTACGTGGAACATTCTCAGGGATAGACCATACTTGCTCAATAAGTTTAGGAAGATTCAAGTCATGTCAACATCTTTTTCAACCACAATGGTATGAAAATAGAAATCAAATACAAGAAGAAAGCTGGAAAAATCATAAATATGTGGAGACTAAATGACATGCTACTGAGCAACTACTGGGTTAATGAAGAAATCAAAAAAATACCTGAAGACAATTGAAAATGAAAATATGACATACCAAAATCTACGGGATTCAGCAAAAGCAGTACTAAGAGGGAAGTTTATACCAATACAAGCCTTCCTCAAGAAACAAGGAAAATCTGAGCCAGCCTTGACGGCCTAGTGGTTAAAGTTCAGTGATTTCCCCTTGGGGGGCCTGGGTTTGGTTCCCAGGTGTGGAACCACACCACTTGTCTGTCAGTAGCCATGCTGTGGTGGCAGCTCACATAGAAGAACTAGAAGGACTTACAACTAGAATATACAACTATGTACTGGGGCTTTGGAGCAGAGGGAAAAAAAAGAGGGAGGTTGGCAACAGATTTTAGCTCAGGGCGAATCTTTCCCAGCAAGAAAAAAACAACAGGGGCCGGCCAGGTGGTGCAGCGGTTAAGATCGCACATTCTGCTTCTTGGCAGCCCAGGGTTTGCCGGTTCGGATCCTGATGCAGACATGGCACTGCTTGGCAAAAAGGCATGCTGTGGGAGGCGTCCCACGTATAAAGTAGAGGAAGATGGGCAAGGATGTTAGCTCAGGGCCAGTCTTCCTCAGCAAAAAGAGGAGGATTGGCGGTAGTTAGCTCAGGGCTAATCTTCCTCAAAAACAAAAAACGAAATAAAAAACAACAATAAGAAAAACACAGCTTTAAAAAAAAAGAAACAAGAAAAATCTGAAGCATTCTAACCTTATACCTAAAGGCAGTAGAAAAGAAGAACAAATGAAGCCCAAAGTTAGTAGAAGAAGGAAATAAAAATCAGAGTGGAAACAAATGAAATAGACCCTAAAAGAGTAGAAAAAATTAATGAAACTAAAAGTTCTTTGAAAAGATAAAGAAAATTGACAAAACTTTAGCTAGACTAAGAAAAAAAGAAGGGTCAAATAAAATCAAATGAAAGAGAAGTTACAATGGATACCACTGAAATGCAAAGGATTATAGAAGGCTACTATGAACAGCTATACAGCAACATGTTGGACAACCTAGAAGAAATGGATAAATTCTTAGAATCATGCAATCTTCCAAGACTGAATCTTGAAGAAATAGAAAATCGGAATAGACCAATTACTAATGAGATCGAAACAGTAATCAAAAACCTTCCAAAAAACAAGAGTCTAGGACCAGATGCTTCACTGGTGAATTCCGCCAAACATTCAAAGAAGATTTAATACTTATCCTTCTCAAATTCTTCCAAAAAATTGGAGAGGAGAGAATGCTTCCTAACTCATTTTACAAGGCCAACATTAACCTGATACCAAAACCAGACAAGTACAACATGAAAAAAGAAAATTACAAGCCAATATATCTGATGAACATAGATGCAAAAATTCTCAGTAAAACATTAGCAAATCAAATACAATACATTAAAAGGACCATACACCACAGTCAAGTGGGATTCATTCCAGAGATGCAAGGATGGTTCAAAATCTGCAGATCAACATGATACACATTAACAAAATGAAGGATAAATGTCATATGATCATCTCAATAGATGTAGAAACAGCATTTGACAAGATTCAAGATACATTTAAGATAAAAAATCTCAATAAAATGGGTAAAGAAGGAAGGTACCTCAATATAATAAAGACCATATATGACAAACCCACAGCTAAGATCATACTCAACAGTGAAAAACTGAAAGCTATCTCCTCAAGATCAGAAACACGATGAAGATGCTCACTCTTATTCAACATAATATTGGCAGTCCTAACTAGAGCAGTTAGGCAAGAAAAAGCAGAAGTAAAACTGTCACTATTTGTGGATGATCTGATCATATATAATGAAAACCCTAAAGACCCTCAAAAACTATTAGATAAATGAATAAGTAAAGTAATGGGGTACAAAATCAGTATACAAAAATCTGTTGTTTCTATATACTAACGACAAATTAACAGAAAGAGAAATTAAGAAAACAGTCCCATTTGTAGTTGCAAGAAAAGGAACAGAATACCCAGGAATAAATTTAACCTAAGAGGTGAAAGACTTATACACTGAAAACTAAAAGACATTGTTGAAAGAAATTGGAGAAGACACAAATAAATGGAAAGATATTCTTTGCTCATGGATTGGAAGAATTAACATTATTAAAATGTCCATATTAAAGCAATCTACAGATTCAGTGCAATTTATATCAAAATCCCAATGACATTTTTCATAGAAATAGACCCCTAAAGTCCTAAAATTTGTATGGAACCACAAGAGACCCTGAATAGCCAAAGCAATCCTGAGAAAAAAGAACAAAGCTGAGAGATATCACACTCTCTGGTTTCAAATTATACTACAAAGCTATAGTAGTCAGAACAGCATGGTTTTGGCAGAAACCAGACACAGAGATCAATGGACCAGGATTCAGAGTTCAGAAATAAACTCATACATATATGGACAGTTTGGAAAACTGAAGAGCCACATACCAAAGAATGAAACTAGATCACTATCCTACACCTTACACAAAAATTAACGCAAATTGGATTAATGACTTAAATATAAGACCTGAAACCATGAAAACTTCTAGAAGAAAACATAGGCAGTATACTCTTTGACATCAGTCTTAGCAGTATCTTTTTGGATGTATCTCCTCAGGCGAGGGAAACAAAAGTAAAAATAAACATATGGGACCACATGAAATTAAAAAGCTTCTGCACAGCAAAGGAAACCAGCAACAAAATGAAAAGACATCCTACCGAATGGGTTGCAAGTCATATGTCCAATAAGGGGTTAATATCCAAAATATGTAAAGAACTCATACAACTCAACATGTTGAAAAACAATTCAATTAAAAAAAGAGCAAAGGATCTGAATAGACATTTTTCCAAAGAAGACATACACATGGCCAACGGACACATGCAAAGACGTTCAATATCACTAATTACTAAGGAAATGCAAATTAAACCACAATGAGATATCACTTCATGCCCAGTATAATGGCTATTATCAACAAGACAAGAAATAACAAGTGTTGGAGAGGATGTGGAGGAAAGGGAATCCTCATACACTAATGGTGGGAATGTAAATTGGTGCAGCCACTATGGAAAACAGTATGGAGAGTCCTCAAAAATTTAAGAATAGAACTACCATATGATCCAGGTATATCACTTTGGAGTATTTATCCAAAGAATTTGGAAACACTAATTCCAAAAGACATAGGCACCCCAGTGTTCATTGCAGCATTATTTACAATAGCCAAGATATGGAAACAACCTAAGTACCCGTTGATGGATGAATAGATGAAGAAGATGTGGTAGATATATGCAATGGAATACTACTCAGCCATAAAAAAGACAAAATCTTGCCATTTGCAACAGCATGGATGGACCTTGTGGGTGTTAATGCTAAGTGAAATAAGTCAGATGGAGAGAGACAAATACTGTATGATTTTACTCATATGCAAAATATAAAAAAAGTGAACAAACAAAGCAAAACAAAAACAAACACATAGATACAGAGAACAGACTGGTGGTTAGCAGAGGGGAAGGGAGGTGGGGGAGGGCAAAATGGATAAAGGGGGTCAATTTATGCTGATGGATGGAAACTTGATTTTGGTAATGAGCATGCTGTAGTGTTATAAACCACTGTTAGCTCAAAAAAAGTTTCAGGGCTGGCCCGGTGGCATAGTGGTTAAGTTTGTGTGTGCCACTTTGGTGGCCTGGGGTTTGTGGGTTCAGATCATGGACATGGACCTATACACTGCTCGTCAAGCCGTGCTGTGGCAACACCCCACATACAAAGTGGAGGAAGCTTGGCACAGATGTTAGCTCAGGGACAATCTTCCTCACCAAAAAAAAGTTTCACCTGTTAATTTTACCATTCATCAGTGGATCTTGCTTGCAATAGTTATTACTGTGGAATTCTAATGATAACTTTCTATTTCTCTCATTACTTCTACATTTATTAATTAGGAATTTTCTGTGAAGAGACTTGTACTTTGTTCCCTATTTCTTTATTTAATAATTTATTTACATCATTATGGACTCATGGATATTTAGTTTATTCTTTGGATTATAACATTATTTACTTTGTTGCTCACTAAATTACTTAAAAAAAAAAAAAAGTATGAGTTTACACTCCTACCAGTAGTTGTAGATAAAGAACTTATACACTTACAACATTGGATATTATCTGATAAATTAAAACACTTTTATTTCTCCTGATTAAATATGAGGTTGAGTATGTTTTATATGTTTATTGACTGTATTTCTTTGTGAATTGTCTTTTTATATACTTTGCCTATTTTTAAATTGATTTTTTTTGTTATATAGAAGGTTTTTACGCTCTGGACGTTAAGCCTCTGTTGAATATAATTTTTCTTTCTTTTGGGAAGGAAATGTTTTCCTTCTTTCTTTTTTAAATTACAAAAATAATGTGCTGATTGTGAAACGTGAGAAGTGAGAGCCTCCTCACCCTCTCTCAGTCTCATTCCCCACGCGGAAAACTCTTCCTACCCCACGAGCTAACAGTTCTGTATTTTTCCTTCCAGAACTTTTTCTTTATGGGTGGAGAAACATACGTGTATGTGTTGTGTGTTCATGCAAGTCTGTATGCATATATAAAAGCATACATTTTTGGGGCTGGCCAGGTGGTGCAGCGGTTAAGTGCACATGTTCCGCTTGGGCAGCCCGGGTTTGCCAGTTTGGATCCCGGCTGTGGACATGGTGCGCTTGGCATGCCATGCTGTGGCAGGCGTCCCATATATAAAGTAGAGGAAGGTGGGCACGGATGTTAGCCCAGGGCCAGTCTTCCTCAGCAAAAAGAGGAGGATTGGTGGGGCTGGCCCCGTGGCCGAGTGGTTAAGTTCGCGCACTCTGCTGCAGGTGGCCCAGTGTTTCGTTGGTTCGAATCCTGGGCGCGGACATGGCACTGCTCATCAGACCACGCTGAGGCGGCGTCCCACATGCCACAGCTAGAAGGACCCACAACGAAGAATATACAACTATGTACCGGGGGGCTTTGGGGAGAAAAAGGAAAAAATAAAATCTTTAAAAAAAAAAAAAAAAAAAAAGAGGAGGATTGGTGGCAGGGCTAATCTTCCTCAAAAAAAAAAAAAAAGCATACATTTTTGACAATTGGATCATAGAATGTTTAGTTTTCAGTTTTGCTTTTATCATAAATTTGACAAATCATGGAATCCTAGCGTGTTGTAAACGTATATTTCAATGTCTTTCTCTCATTAGATCATAAGCTTCTTTGTATAGACACTGTAATTCTTCTTACCCTAAAGGTATTCTTTTTCTGTGTAAATGACAACACCATCTATTCATTTGTTCATGCCAGAAACATTTCATTTCTGAGTGCCTACTATCTATCTGATACACAGGAGTGAACTAAGCATAACAGTCCTTGCCTGCTTATAGCTTATATTCCAGTAGTGGGAGGCAGATATTAAGCAAAGGAGTAAAATATTTACTATTTCAGTTGGTGATAACTGGTATTGAAAAAAAAACCCCAAACAAAAAACAGTAAAGGAGATAGGGACACTGTGAGCATGTGACTGTGTGTGTGAGTGTGAGAGAGTGATTGAGACTGAAGGCTGGTAAGGGAAGGCCTTGTTAAGAAAGTAATATTTGAGCAAAGACTTAGCAGTCATCTTTGATTCCTTTCTCTTCCTCATACCGCACATCAGATCCTTCTCCAATTCTTGTTGATTTCATCTTCAAAATATATCTCAAACCTACCCTTCAAGTAGGTGGGTTGATTTGACAGCAGAGGTTTGTGGAAGTTTTCTTCTGATTTTTGGTACTCTCTGTGAATTAGGAATGAAAGTGCTCAGCTGAGAGTGAGGGTAGGGAGGAGGTGGTGGAGGTTTGTGATGAGAGGAGGAGGTGTGAGATTGTTCAGAAGAGTGGGAGAATGGCTGCAGCAGAGAAATGTTGTATGATTGCCGGGTGGCATTATAAGGCCCTTTGAGGTTTGTGGTCATGAATTTAAAGTGAGATGAATCAGTATGTTTTTTTCTTCAGCCACATTCAGCTGCAGAGTGATTTAACCAGAGAGAGGTTTTACTTAGGTAGTCGAAGAAAACATAAGAGGGTCAAGGGAATAGAGGATATACGCAAGCGAGTGATTCTAATAATGTACTGTGGACTTTAAACCAGGTGAGGAGGGAAGGGAGGACATGATGTGGCTAAGAGATGGTGGAAAGAAGGTAAAAATCAGTCAATTGAAGGTCCTGGTGGGATCAAAAGATGTTGGGATTTGGCTATGTGAGAGACAGAGCTATAAAGATAATAGGTCATTGTCAGACAGCGGAATACAAAAATTGAGATCATGGAGGCATTATCATGGGTTGTGGGGTGAAGGATAAGATCATCGGAGGCAAGGAATTCAGAGAAATGAGATAGGAATTCAGAGAGATGGGGTGTTAGAAAGATCATCTATGTGAAATCATTGAGACATAAGACAGGAGCAGTGTTGTGGAGAGTCACAGTATTAGGGTTCTCCAGAGAAAGAAAAACCAATAGGATCTCTCTCTTTCTCATATCTATATTGTGTCTATGTCTATATCTATATCTGTATTTACATCTACATCTATTTCTATCTATTTAGAATGAAATTTGTTATAAGGATTGGCTCACACGGTTATGGGGGCTCAGAAGTCTCGCAATCTGCTGTCTATAAGCCAGAGACCCAGGAACATCGATGGTGTAAGTCCCAGTCCAAGGGCAGAAGACTGATAGCTCAAGCAATCAGAGAGAGCGAGAGAATGAATTCTCCCTTCCTCTGCCTTTTTGTTGTATTCAGGCCCTCAATGGATTGGATGATACCCACCCACATTGGGGAGGGCCATCTGCTTTACTCAGTCTGCCTATTCAAAGGCTAATCTCATTTGAAAACACCCTCAGAGACACATCCAGATATGATGTTTAGCCTGATATCTGGGCACTCCGTGATCCAGTCAAACTGACACATAAAATTAACCATCACAGCCAGGTAAGGAGTAATAGAGTTTTCACAGATATTCAAAGTACATCATGCACCACATAATGACATTTCAGTCAATGATGGACTGCATGTACAATGGTGGTCCCATAAGGTTAGTACCATATAGCCTAGGTGTATAGTAGGCTATACCATCTAGGTTTGTGGAAGTACACCCTATAATGTTCACACAACAACAAAATTGCCTAATGACACATTTCTCAGAATGTATCCCCATAGTTAAGTGACACATGGCTGTATAGGTTTTTTGGGGAAGAAGGAAGAAGACTGATTTGGAAGCATCAGTGAGGAGCAAGAAGGACACTGTTCTCACCCCCAGGTCCAGTGGTATGAGAGGTGTGGGAAAGATAACTTTCGCTATTTGAGGGCTGTGAGTGGAGTTTGGTCTCAGGAGGGAACTAGGTTTGAATTAGAACAAGAAGTTAAAGAGAATGTTCAGAACAGAGGTTGAAAATGTAGGGCACAGTGGAAGGTTTCAAAATTTGGAGAGGAGTATGTGGCACATCAGAACAGAGCGGAGTTTGTATAGAACTGTGGGGATTAGAAAATGGGAGCTGGGAGGTCTGGGAGTCTGGGGCTTCTTTTGCTGGACAGCATAAAGAGAGATAAAAGAACATGAAGAGAATAGGCCTGGTAGACAGCAGGCAGATACTGGAGGTGAGGGTGTGAGTGTTGGGAGGGAAGGAAGGGCAAGGAGTCCTGGATCCTGGGGAAGGACGTTTAAAAATTTTTGAATTAGTTTTAAAAATAAAAATCACATATATTTAAGGTGTACAACATGTTGTTTTGATTACGCAGTGAAATTATTGCTATAGTCAAGTTAGTTAACATTTTTTGCACATAGTTACCTTTTTTTTGTGATGCAAGTACCTGAAATCTACTCTTAGCAAATTTCCAGTATTCAGTTAGTATTATTAACTGTAATCATCATGCTGTACATTAGATCTCTAGAGTATTCGTTCTATGTAACTGCAACTTTGTACCCTTTGACCAACATCTCCCGATTTCCCCCATCTCCCTGCCCCTCATAACCACCATTCTACTCTCTGCTTCTTTCTATTCGACTTTTTTAGATTCCACATATAGGTGAGATCGTGCAGTTTTTTTCTTTCTTTCTCTGGTTTATTTAATTTAGTGTAATGTCCTGCAGGTTCATCCATGTTGTTGCAAATGGCAGGATCTTGGGAAGGGCATTCTTATTCCAAGCACTTGGACCCTCTTCTTAAAGATCTGTCCATGGCAGGGAGGGATGTCTCACTCCAGGAGTAAGGGATTCTCTTTTGATGAATCCTGTGGGCTTTCTCTTGATGACTACGTATTAATGATTTTTGCTTTCAATCTTACTGTGTCTGATATTAATATTAATAAATGAATGATATTAAGATTTCTTTTAGGGGCTGGCCCCATGGCCAAGTGGTTAAGTTCATGTGCTCTGCTTTGGTGGCCCAGGGTTTTACCAGTTTGGATCCTGGGCACGGACATGGCACTGCTTGTCAGGCCATGCTGAGGCAGTGTCCCACATAGCACAACCAGAAGGACCTACAGCCAGAATATACAACTATGTACTTAACGGGCTTTGGGGAGAAGAAGGGGGGAAGAAAAAAGAAGATTGGCAACAGATGTTAGCTCAGGTGCCAATCTTTAAAAAAAAAGGTTTCTTTTGATTAATATTTGTGGAACATATCTTTTAATTTTCCACCTTCCTAGCTCACTTTGCTTTAAGTGTATCTTGGTAATCTATACATAAGTGGATTTTAAAAAATCAGTCTGATAGTCTGTCTTTTGATAAGTTTAATCTTTTCATATTTATTGAGATTACTGATACTTTTAGATTTATTTCTGCCATTTTAGTTTATATGTTTTTTTACCATGCTTCTTATTTGCTTTCTAAGAGTCCTTTTTTCTTTTACTGATTTTCAAGTTGAATATTTTATTTCTATTTTTAATAGTTAACCCTTAAATTTTTAACATGCATACGCACTGAACTCTAAAATTAATATCTCTGCCTTCCTGAACAATAAAAAACACTTAGAATGCTTTAAATCATATTTCTGCTCTCCACTGTGAAATATTTCAAATGCATAGGTAAAAATAGAGAATAATACTTGTGTACTCACCACAGTGCTTTGCCTCGTCGTAATTATGCCAATTTGCTTCATATCTTTTTTAAATTGACTTTTTAATTGTGGAAATTTTCAACATTCTACACCAGTGGAAAGAACAATACAATAAACTCCCATGTACCCTTATCTTGCTTCAGTGATTATCAGCATTTTTTCCATTCTTAGTTTCATCTATCCTTCCTACTCCTTTCCTTTAATCACTGGGTTTGGGTACTGTCAGTTTGATCCAACCTTTTCAAAAAGTTCTCCATGAGCCTTTCATCTAATGGTCTTAGGAGCATTGATCATTGTTGCCTGGATCCGTTCTTTCACTGAGGCTTGCAAAATAGTGATTTTCTAATACTGTTATTCTTCTGTATTTATTAGCTAGAATCCTATAAAGAAGAATTTTCCAGGGGCTGGCCTGGTGGTGTAGCAGTTAAGTTCGCGTGCTCCATTTCGCAGCCTGGGGTTCGCAAGCTTGGATCCTGAGTGCAGACCTACACACTGCTTATCAAGCCATGCCGTGTCTGCATCCCACATAGAGGACCTAGAAGGACTTAGAACTAGGATATACAACTATGTACTGGGGCTTTGGGGAGGGAAAAAAAAGAGGAAGATTGGCAAGAGATGTTAGCTCAGGGCCAGTCTTCCTCACCAAAAAGCATACCTTAAAAACAAAAAAAAAAACCAAAAAAAAAAAAGAATGCTCCTTCATTAACTCTTTGATTACTCTGACACATGGCTTTTATGGGAGAGGCAGAATAAGTGCTTTGGCTCTTTCTCTTCATCAATATTTAGAATAAGGAAATGAGTTAGTGCCCTACTAACCTACAAAAGTGA
This sequence comes from Equus asinus, assembly GCF_041296235.1. Lineage (NCBI taxonomy): Eukaryota > Metazoa > Chordata > Mammalia > Perissodactyla > Equidae > Equus > Equus asinus. The sequence continues at coordinate 51,393,388 of NC_091811.1, forward strand.
CCAGTGAATTTTTTGTTTGTTTACTCTAGTATGATTATGAGTTAATGGATTTCTATGTACTTAATATGTTTCAGGCCCTGTAGTTATTGGTGTTCATATTGTCCCATCTTAGTCTAGTAGGAACCCATTTATGTTGGCTCCTGTGTCCTTTTACTAAGACCCCAATAGTCTTTCATAGCTTTCTTGCTTTTAGGTGAAAGAAAATATCCCAGGCTCATCTGTTTATTTCCTTCCATAAATCTAGAGAATCAGCCATTTTTCTAAGGAACCCTGGTTTCTTTTATTGGGAAATGGTATTTAGAGACCACAATTTAGGCATCAGATAATTTTTAGAGAAAACACAGCAGTTATATTGCCCTCCTTCTTTCCCCAGAGGTAGCCACTATAACGTGTTCAGTGACAAGACTTTTATACCTTTACACTTTTTACTATGTATATATACACAAACTGTATTGAAGAGTATTTCATTAGTGCTAAGATGCATATTTCCCCCACCTCCCGTTTAATCTCTGAAGTTGTGGTTTGTTTTACAATTGATTGTAGTTTAATGGGCAGGATTTTTTCTTAGTGAGTTGTAAGATAATGATGTGTCTTATCTGTGGCTTCTTCGATCAGAAGGAAAACAGTGTTTTAATTTTTAAACTTGATAAAAGCAGCATCATATTTGCTTTTTTTGCTCAATATGTTTTTTGAGATTTCTCCCTTGTTAATAAATGTAGCTCTAGTTTAAGCTTTCTATAATTGTTTAGTTGTATGGCTATCCATTTTAAAATTCATTTATCTGTTGATAACATTTAGGTTGTTAGCAGTTTTTATTTTTATTTTTTTATTAAGATTATGATAGTTTACAACCTTGTGAAATTTCAGTTGTACATTATTGTTAGTCATGTTGTGGGTACACCTCTTCACCCTTTGTGCCCTCCCCACACCCACTCCTTTCCCCTGGTAACCACTGATCAGATCTCCTTGTCTATATGTTAACTACCACCTATGAGTGGAGTCATACAGAGTTCGTCTTTCTCTGCCTGACTTATTTCACTCAACATAATACCCTCAAGGTCCATCCATGTTGTTGTGAATGGGACTATTTTGTCCTTTTTTATGGCCGAGTAGTATTCCGTTGTATATATATATATACCATATCTTCTTTATCCAATCATCAGTTGATGGGCACTTAGGTTGGTTCCACGTCTTGGCTGTTGTAAATAGTGCTGTGATGAACATAGGGTACATGGGACTTTTGGAATTGCTGATTTCAAGTTCTTAGGATAGATACCCAGTAGTGGGATGGCTGGGTCATAAGGTATTTCTATTTTTGGTTGTTAGCAATTTTTAATCATTACAAACAATGTTGTAGTGATCCTTCTACATGTTTCCTTATGCAAATGAGTGAGAGTAGAGTTTCAGGGTCTTATGGTATGTGCATGGTTAGCTTTATAAGATATCATCAAATTGCTTTCCAAAGAGGTTGTTCCAATTTATGTACCTTTCAGTAGTGTAAGAGAATTCATTTTGCTCTATGCCAATCCTTAATTTTATTGATTCTTTACAACTTTTCCTGATCTTACGAGTGTTAGATTATTTTATGTTTTAGTTTGCATTTCCTCTATTGTTGATGAGTTTGAGCATATTTTGTTTATTGTCTTTTAAGTTTCCTCTGTTATGAATTATTTGTTCATTACCATGGCTTAATTTTCTGTTGAGTTGTTTTATATTTGCTTTTGTTTTTGTTTTAAATTGATTTTTAGGTATTCTTAATACATTTGGGTACTAATCCTTCATCAGTTGTATGCCTTGCCAGATGTTCTCCTAATCTGTGGCTCTTCTCTTCTTATTTTTTGTAAAACAACTTTGTTGAGATGTAATTGACATAGAATAAACTTCATGTATTTACAGTGGACAATTTGACAAGTTTTGACATATACCCATGAAACTATCACCAGGGTCAAGATAATGAACATATCTATCACCCTAAAAAGTTTCCTTTATCATGCCCTCTCTTCCTCCACTTCTCTCAGCCCCCAGGTAACCACTAACCTGCTTTCTGTCACTAGATTAGTTTTCATTTTCTATTTTATATAAATGGAATCATACTGTCTATACTATTGGGGGGGATGTCTGACTTCTTTCAATCAGCATAATTATTTTGAGGTTAGCCCATGTTTATGGATAGTGTATCTTTGGTTCATTCCTTTTTATTACTGAATAGTATTCTATTATACAGATTTAGCAGTTTCTTTATGCATTTAACAGCGGCTGATGGACTTTTGGATTGTTAGCAGTTTTTTTACCGCTACAAATAAAGCTGCTTATGAACATTTGTGTGTATGTCTTTATATGGACATATATTTTATTTTCTCTTGGATAAATACCTAGGAGTAGAATGGCTGGATCATATGATAGGTATATGTTTAACTTTTTAAGAAACTGTCAAAGTGCTTTCCAAAGCGGTTGTGCTATTTGTACATCTCTTGGTATGTGAGAGTTCCAGTTGCTTCACATCCTTGCTAGTACTTGATACGGTCAGTCTTTTTAATTTTTAAAAACTTTAGCCATTCTAATAGGTGCTTAGTGGTAACTGATGGTTTTAATATATATTTCCCTAATGGCTAAGGAAGTTGAGCAATTTTTCATATGCTTATTTGTTTCTTTGGTGAAGTGTTTTTAAATCATTTGCCCATTTAAAAAATTAGGTTGTTCTTCTGCTTATTATTGTTTTGAGAGTTCTTTACAAATTCTAGATACACGTTCTTCATTAGATTACAATTTGCAGGTGTTTTCTCTCAGTCCGTGCCTTGTCTTTTAACAATGTCTTTCAAATAACAAAAGTTTTGTGCTTTTAGTGTAGTATCTAAGAAATCTTTGCCTAACCCAAGGTCACAAAGTTTTTCACCTCTGATTTCTTCTAGAAAACTTACAGTTTTAGGTTTTACGTTTAGATCTGTGATCCATTTGAAGTTAATTTTTGTACATAATGCCAAACTAGGGATGAAAGTTCATTTTTTGCATATGGATGTCCAGTTGTTCAGTACCATTTGTTGAAAGGCTGAATTGCCTTTTATCTTTGTCGAAAATCAATTGTCTGTATATGTGTGGATCTATTCCTGGACCCCCCATTCTGTTCCATTGATCTCTATGCTAGTAGCACATTGTCTTGATTACTGTAGCTTTATGATACATCTTGGAATCAGGTAGTGTTAGCCTTCCAACTTCGTTTTCAAAGTTGTTTTGGCTATTCTAGGACCTTTGCATCTTCATATGGCTTTTAGAACTAGTTTGTCAGTTTCTACAAAAAAGTCTGCTAGGAATTTGGTTGAGATTGCATTAAATCTATTAAATCAATTTGGAGAGAATTGACATTCTAACAATATTGAGTCTTTCAACCCATGAACATATATATATCTCTGCATTTATTTAAAGTCTTTAATTTCTTTCCACAATATTGTATAGTTTTCAGTGTACAGATTTTTCACATCTTTTGTCAGATTTGTCCTTAAGAATTTTTTCTTTTTTGATGTTATTGTGTTTTTAGTTCCAATTTCTGACTGTTTATTGCTAGTATATAGAAATACAGTTAATTTTTGTATATTCATCTTGTATTCTGCAACCTTCTTAAATTCACTTATTCTAGTATGTTTTTTTGTAGATTTCATCAGCTCTTTTCAGACACAGTCATGTCATCTATGAATAAAGACAGTTTTACTTTTTTTCTTAAAAAAATTTTTTTTAGAGGTTGGCACCTGAGCTAACATCTGTTGCCAATCTTCTTTTTTTTTCCCCCCCTTCTTCTCCCCAAAGCCCCCTGGTACACAGTTGTATATTCTAGTGGTAGGTCCTTCTGGTTGTGCTATGTGGGACGCCACCTCAGCATGGCCTGATGAGCGGTGCTAGGTCCGCACCCAGGATCTGAACTGGCGAAACCCTGGGCCACTGAAGCGGAGCGCACGAAATTAACCGCTTGGCCATGAGGCCAGCCCCTACTTATTTCTTTTCAATCTGGTTGCCTTTTATTTCTTTTTCTTGCCTGATTACACTGGTTGGAACCTCTAATACAATATTGAAGAGAAGTAGTGAGAGTAGATATTGTTGTCTTGTTCCTGATCTTAGGGAGAACCTTATCTTGCTTTTAAACCTTCTTTTGAATGTCTTTTTCAGATTGTTATATTACTTGTTATCTTGGAGTGCAGTCTCTGATTGCTACATCAGCTGATTTCCTCCTGGGAAGTCTGTCTGTCTGTGTCTATGTTTTTTCTTTAAATCCTGGACTTAAGTCCTGTGTGTCTCAGATTGTGGAAGCATCTCTACTGTGTAGTTTCTCATCTTCTTCTGCTGTGGTTCTATTTCATTCTTTAGTTCTGAATCTTATTAATGATGAAGTGTCAGCTTGCGGTCCCTGCACCACATTTGTGTGAATTTAGACTCCACATCTGTGAATAGTGCAGGCCTGGGGTTCTTTTTCTTCCAGGTAACTTTTTCCATCTCTAGGCCCAAGTGCAGTGCTTGCTCTTCTCTCAGTTAGTGTGCTGTTTCTGTGTCCTAGTTCATGGATGAAGTCCTTTTGTGTTTCTTAAATTTATACCCCATTCCAACTTGTCGTGAGCTTCCCCCAGGGCCTGTGACCTAGACTCTTGCAACTCCTAGCATTAAGGCATCCATCTGGTTGAGATATTCGTGTGTATCATTTGGCTTCCGCTCTGGACTACTGTAATAGCCTTTTAAATGGGCTCCCCACATTCTACCCTTATACCCCTAATAATCTATTCCCGACACAGTGATCATTTATTTGATTTAGATTTTAGTGCCTATGTCGTCAGCTTCCTCTGGCACCATTCCTGCTCTAGTTACTCTGGCCTTTTCTTTTCCCTAAAGCCCTGTCTCCCACTCACTTCATGGCCTTTGTGCTTGCTGTTCCCTCTGTCTGGAATGTTCTTCACCACCACTCCTTCCCTTGACATTGCCTACTCATCTTTGGGATCTTATCTCAGTTATCACTTCCTGAGAGAAGCCTTTCCTGACCCCTCAGATTGGTTCAGGTTTCCCTGTCCCTGTGTATCTCATAGCATCCTGAACTTTATTTTTATGGTATTTATCACAGTTTCTCACTTAAATGTAAACTGTCTCAGGGTAGTGACTTTGTCTTGCTCATCATTGTATTTCTAGCACTGAGAAAAGAGGGCTTGTTTAAGTAGACATTCAAAAAATATTTAAGTGGATGAATTTATTCATTTGAGTAATTTCCTCCGTTAGACTGTACGCTATGAGAGGGTAGGATGTTTTATTTTGTTCACTAGAGTATTTCCCAATGCCTAGTATGGAATCTGGCACATTATAGGTGCTCAATAAATATTTGCTCACTGACTGACTGAATGAATGAATGGGAAAAGTAGTTTCAAATAAGGATGGCGGCCAGACTAGGGTCAATTCATAAAGAATTTTATTTGCAATGCTGAGGAGCTTATTAAACTTTAGACATTGGGAGCTTTTAAGCTGGAGAGTGACATGAGCAGGCTTATATTCAATCTAGAGGGATCCCTGCAGCAAATATGTGGAGGACGGTTGGAACATTTTAAAGCTATTACTGTAATCCAGGGAAGGGATTAAGTCCTGATATAAGATAGTTGGAAGAAGGAGGTAAATTCAAGAGAGTTTAGAAGTATGCTAGATGTGATTGGATTAAGATAAGGGAGTAGAGGGAAGAATCCAGCATCACTTCCTGTTTCTTGTTTGGGGGACTGAGTAATGCTTCCCACCTAGAGTAGGCACTCTGAGAAGGGCAGGTTTGGGAGTGGATGAATTTAATCGAGACATGTTGTTAATTTTTTTTAACATGGGAAATCTGGATAATTTTATTGGTTGTTCACGGCTTCAGCTGGATTATGAATATTCTTTTTTTTCCTCACACATACTTAATCCTTTAAATGTAAATATACAAAACTCACCCACTCCCTTATTTTATTTTATTTTTATTTTATTATTTTTTTAAAGATTTTATTTTTTTCCTTTTTCTCCCCAAAGCCCCCCAGTACATAGTTGTATATTCTTCGTTGTGGGTCCTTCTAGTTGTGGCTTGTGGGACGCTGCCTCAGCGTGGTTTGATGAGCAGTGCCATGTCCGCGCCCAGGATTTGAACCAACGAAACACTGGGCCGCCTGCAGTGGAGCTTGCAAACTTAACCACTCAGCCATGGGGCCAGCCCCACCCCCTTATTTTTTTAGAAAGTGATTTGAGTTAAGCAGTTCTTTTTCCGGGGATATGTTCAATTTGAGTTGCCTGTGGGATATCCAGGTGTAGATGTACATAAGATAATGCAGAGCTCAGTTGAGGTCTATTTCTGTGCTATTCCCTACAATTTCAGTTAAAACAACCTGATGATTTTGACTTTTTCTCTTAGGCTGTTTTAGCATGCTTTGTCTCCACTCCTTGTAAAGCTGTTCTAGATTTTTCTTCCCTTTGTTTTTGTCCTTCCTCTTTATTCTGCCCTTGCTAGACAGACTCAAGGGCTTCCTACCTTCTGACCGCTGCATTTTTCCCATGTCCACATGCATTTTCCTCTGCCCTCTGTTTTTCTCGAAGATCATTTACATTTTTTTCTTTTATTTAGGTTTTAGGGTTCATTTTGTCAACGAAAATAATCCGTAACCAATCTATAAATGAAAATTTGGCTGAGTTTATTCTGAGCTGAAATCTGAGGACCATGGCCCGGGGCCTTTCTTCCCAAAGGAAGAAAGGGCACCGAAGAAGTGGGGTGCACAGAGTGGTTATATACCCCCAAACAGGGTGTTTCACATATGATTGAAGTGTCATTCCACAGTAGTCACAAGATTGCCCTGTCGGCACAGCACTTGATGGACACAGCAGGTAGTGTGGGTCTGCTATCTCAGAGGGCGTAGCAGGAGGCAAGTCTATTGTCTCGAGCTGGGCGGCCACAGGTGAGCACAGCAATCAGTTTCTAGCCTAAGGAAAGATGCATAATCCTTAAGGAGACGCCAACGGTTGGGAGGGGGAGGGAAGTTGCACCTTTATCTCAAGGGCCTTTGTTCTTGCCATAGGGAATATCTAAAGCAGATATGCAATGCATGCTCAACAGCCAAGGTCAGGCCCTTTTGGAAAGACAAGGTCAGGCCGAATTAGGTTTATACCAAATGGCTTCCTTATATTCTCCAATATATCCTATTACTTGCCATTTTTATTTGTCAATTTTTATCAAAGTTATGTGTGTACATAGTTTGTAGAATTAAATGGTTGTGTAAAGTTTGTTTTAAAAAAAAAGTAACTTTTTCCCTTTTATTTCCCTTTCCTCAGAGGCACTTTTAGCTTTTTAGTTACTACTTGTTGGTATTTATTTCCATTTCTCTAAATAACATGCTTGTATTCTATTTTAGTACCATCAGTTGTAAGATGCACCATTACTTTATGTACTGCTGAAAATGGAAACAGGCCCGAGGTGGGTAGTCTGTAAGAGGCCCTGCATAAAGCTGGGAAACTACATGAACATGTAAATGAGAAATAAATTCACCACACAGAATGGGACAGCAAGGCAACTTCCATGCCTCAGTGTTGTGTAGGAGGGATAAGAACTTCCTTGGGAATTTGAACTGGTTCTCAGTCTGAATTCATACTACCTATGTGGTACAAAAAATTCAAGCAGAGATTTTAATTAAAGCTTGTTTCAGGTTGGTAATGTTGTAGGTGCTTGAAAGAAGCAAATAGCAATTTTAAGATGTCATCAATTGTGTCTGGATTTCAGAGATGTTAAAATTTGAGAAAAAGAAAAGGCATCTTAGAATCAGTGAAATATGGTACCATGTGCCAGACACTGTTCTTAGTACTAGAGATACAGCTGTGAAGCAAGCGATCATCCCTATCCTCACTGAGCTTACATTCTGGGGAGGGGAGTATTTAGACAGAATGTATATGGTGTGTGAGATGTTGCAGATATGTCATAAGAAGACTAACCACTGACCATCGGATTTAGCAGTTTGGAAGTTGTTGCTGATCTTGACAAGAGGACAGGCTTTGGTAGAATAATCAGGAAGCAAAAGCCTGGGATGATTTTGAAAGAGAAAGGGAGGAAAGGAATTTGGAGGCAGTGAGCATAGAGAGCTTCTTTAGGAGTTTTGCTCTCATGAAGAGCAGAGAAATGGATACATAGCTGGAGGGGAAATTGGGGTTAAGAGTTGTTGTTTTTTGTTTGTTTTTTTGCTGAGGAAGATTTGCCCTGAGCTAATCTTCCTCTTTTTGTATGTGAGCCGCTGCCACAGCGTGGCCACTGATGTAGGTCTGTGTCTGGGAACCGAACCTGGGCTGCCAAAGTGGAGCACACTGAACTTAACCACTAGACCACTGGGGCTGACCCAAGACTTCTTTTTTAAAATGGAGGAAATAATTGTATACCTGAAACTAATAGAATATTATATGTCAATTATACCTCAATTTAAAAAGAGGTAAAAAAAAAAAAAGTGGGAGAAATAAGAGTACGTTTCTACAATGCTGATGAGGATGATCCAGTAGAGAGGGAAGTAGTGCTGATGCAGATGTGAGAATGGGGAATGGCTGGCTGGGCCATAGGTTTTGGGATCTGGTGTCCAAGTGGAGATGTTGGCCTTAGACGGGAGCAGTCAGTTCATCCACAGTAAATAACAGGAGGGAAGACAAAGCAAATGGGAACCAGGGCTGATAGTGGTGGTGATTGCTTCTTATTTCACTGAGAAAATGGAAGAAAGGGCAGCAGCTAGGAATGAACATGGAGAGGAGGTGTTGATGGCTTGAGGAGAGAGGGAAAGACATGAAATGGACCTATAGGGGAGTGGGAGAATGGATGGATAAGGAAAAATTGTAGGACTGTCATGCTGAGCTAAGAGACCATTTGAAGTTAGTGATGTGAATCTTGAGTGAGACTGCTGAGTATGGATGTGTATGTGTGTGTTTGTTTTTGTTTTCTTTCTTTTGGCTACATGGTGCAGCATAGATAGAGAATTGTGTTTTTTGTTTTTAACGTGTTATTAGGGAAAAATTAAAATATTCCAAAGTAGATAGAGGCCTTATGTACTCATCCTATAGCTTCAACAGATATTAATTCATGGCCAATCTTATTTTATCTGTATCCTTACCCACTTCCACATTATTACTATTTTTTTTTCCCTTGGCCTGCAGCTTCATTGAGAGGGCTCCAAGGCAGGACCCAGAGCAGTCCATATTATTTTGAAGCAATTTCAGACATCATATTTTATGCATAAATATTTCATGTTGTATCTCTGAGAGATATGAACACTTACCCAAAAATACCATTACCATACCAAAAAATTGGACAATTCCTTAATATCAAATATCCTGTCAGTTTTCAAGTTTCTTTTTTTTTTTTTTTTAAGATTTTATTTTTCCTTTTTCTCCCCAAAGCCCTCTGGTACACAGCTGTAAATATATATATATATATATATTATTTTTTTTTTTGAGGAAGATTAGCCCTGAGCTAACTACTGCCAATCCTCCTCTTTTTGTTGAGGAAGACTGGCCCTGACCTAACATCCGTGCCCATCTTCCTCTGCTTTTTATACATTGGACGCCTACCACAGCATGGCTTTTTGGCCAAGTGGTGCCATGTTCGCACCCAGGATGCGAACCGGCGAACTCAAGGCCGCTGAGAAGCGGAATGTGTGAACTTAACTGCTGCGCCACCGGGCCGGGGCTGGCCCCCATAGTTGTATATTTTTAGTTGTGAGTCCTTCTAGTTGTGGCGTGTGGGATGCCACCTCAGCATGGCCTGATGAGCGGTGCCATGTCTGCACCCAGGATCTGAACTGGGGAAATCCTGGGCCGCCACAGCTGAGTGCGTGAACTTAACCACTCGGCCATGGGGCCAGCCCCAGTTTTCAAATTTCCAGTTGTGCATTGAATGTCCTAAAGGGTTTAGTTGTTTGGTAGGGAGTTGTATTTAACAAGGGTTGGTATTTTGCTAGGCAAGTATGATAAAGTGAGGGGGGCAGGCAAGAGACTTGAGATGTACTCATGGGAGTGATTGTGATGATGGACCTTGAACTCTAAGCCAAGGCAGGAAATGAGGACGTGATGGGAGTGGGATCAGTGCCTTGTAAGTCCTGGGGTCAAATTTGGGTCATTGTTGGAGTCGGGGTACTAGAGGAAGCAATCTGGAAAGATAGTGTAGGGGAGGAAGAACTATTCCTCTCCCCTCTAGGTCCTTCTGGCTTGTCTAAGAATTAAAGTGACATGAGACAGAATAACAAGAGAAAATAAAACAAAGTTTAATAACTTGTATACATGGGAGAAACCCAGGAAAACTGAGTAACTCTCCAAAATGGCTGAAGCCACCACCTTAAATACTATCTTTAGCTAAGGACAGAGGAGAATGTTGGGGGTCGTGGTTTGGGACTTAAAGGAGAGGAAGGCAATTTACATGGAGATGGAAATGCAAATATTTGATAAACAAGTGTTTGCCAGACCATCTATAGACAGTGTGACCTGAGAGATAGAACTTTGATAAAAATGGGCTTGCTGTTGCCTTTTTGTCTATCACACCTATTTTACATTATACTATAGTTATCTCATGGTATTAGTTCCTTCCTGGAATTGGCCTTCTATCTTAAATTCTTTTAGGCAGTTAGGGGGAAGATCAGAGTTTCTTTCAGAGTCTTTAATCAAGCCAAAGAGACACATTTTGGGGTGGCCATTACTGATCCACCACAGTAGGAAGTGGTGAGTGGAGAGTGGGGTGCAGGTCAAGTGGAGGTTGTAGAGGGACTATGTTTACCATGTTTACAAAGTCTAGGATATTGACGATAGGCATGCGTGGCTAAAGTAGGGTCAAGGACAAGATCATTGCATGTGAGGAGGTCAAGGAACTGAGAGGTCAGCATATCACAACAGTCATCCATGGGAACACTGAAATCACCTGGAATTATGACAGGCCAGTGAGGCAGGAACTAAAATCTTCAAGACTTGAGAAGAAATGACCCATGCATATCCAGATGAATGTAAAAAAGAGGAGTGGAGAGGTGGTGGCATGGTCTGACACAGGAGGCTTTTTTAGAAAGGAAGAAAGGAGAAGAATCTGGAAGCAGAAATGAGGTACAAGGTGATTACCTACCTCTTCTACCCCCAGGCCCAGTAGTATAAGGATGTGGAACCACTGCTAGAACTGTAGAAAGAGCAGTGGCCACAGCGCAGTTGGATTTCAGTTAGAGCAAAAAGCTGACGAGATCATTCAGACTAGACGTTGAAGATAATAGGGGATTTTGCTGATGAGTTCCAGAGGATATAGTGGAAAGATTTCAGGAATTGAGGAGGACTGGGAGAGGGGGGCGGTTCATGAACGGGGTTGTACTTAGTCATATGGGGATGAGAGTTTGGAGGATTTGACATGACCCCAGAGTCCTGGGATTTTTGTGGTGAGTGATATAAACAGGAATAGAGATCATAGTGAGGTTCGTCTTGATGTCTCAAGGCAAATTGTAGTGTAAGCAGATGAGGGATAGAAGTGTGGGAAGAAGCTGCAGATTGAGTAAAGGGATTGCTTTCCTCCTGCCCTGTGCTGGTGTGGAGGCTGGGGGAGGGGGAGGGGCTAGAGCTTTGTTACTTGCTCTCTACTGCTGGGGCCAAAGCGGTCAACAGTAAAAAGCTGTTAGTCCAGCTCTTCCAAGACTAGAATTCCTTGTTCCATTCTCTGTTGTTTACCTGCCCTGTCTCTATTTTCTCTCTTTTCTTACTGAAAGCTTAGAGTAGAACATCTAGATATTTTCAGTACCCTATTCTTAAATATTCTGGAAACTGGTTAATGATGCTGTTACTGGCTTGCTGGAGAAATGACAGCAAGATTACCATAAGGAATTGGGGAGGCTCCGCTTTAGAGTTTGAAAGGGAAGGGAGGGAAGAGGTTTAAGGAAGAGTTAGCTTCAGATTCCTTAAATCTGGCCAAGGAAACAGAGGAGTTAGTAGAGGGAAAGAGTTTGACTTGTGTCCTGCGGGGTGGGGAATGGGTGGGAGATGGGCAGGTTGGCGGTGGGCTTGGGGGGTGAGTGAAGTACTGTTTGGATGGAAGGACCCTACCCAAGGATCTGTGTCCTGACAGCTTCCTGAAAGAGCTGTTGCTGGATGAGAGGCTCGATCACTGCTAGATTCATTCATTTCAGTGGATATTTATTAGCATCTACTATGTGCCAAGCACTGGGCTAGATGCTCCGGATACCATGTTGAGCAGATAGACAAGTTCCTGCTTACAAGGACTTACACTCGAGCAGGAAAGACAATTAAATAAGAAATTGGGATTTAATGCCAATGCTATGATAGAAGTAGTGAGAGTTCTTTAGAAGCCCATAGTAAAAGCATTGATTAGTCTCTGATAGGGATAGGGAGGGAAGAGTGCAGGTTCTGGAGTTAGCAACATTTGAACAGAGACCTGAAGGATGAGCAGGAATTAGCCAGACAAAGAGAAGGAGGAGAGTTCCCCGTCCAGCAGCCACAGGTGGACTGTCTCTGCCTCTCCAACTTCCAGATCTTCTTATCTTACCCAGGGAAACAGGGAACAGAGTCATCTATTTTGATTAGTCTTCATCCCCAAGATTCCTATCCACGAGGGGTTGGCAAACTACTCCTCATAGGTTAAATCTGGCTTGCTGCTTGTTTTTGAATGGCTGGCAAGCCTAAGAATGGTTAGCACTTCAAACTGTGAGCTAAGAATGGTGGCAAAAACCTAGATGTCTTCATTCAAAGTCTGCATTCACTCCCCTGATCACACTGTATTATAATTAGTTGTTTACATTTCCATCTCTCAAGAAGAGACTTGAGCTTGAATGATGGCTTGCCTTTTCTTGTATCCACCATTTCCAGCACTGGGTGAGTCCAAAATGATTTTCATGTATGTAATTTCATTTGCTCCCTGTAACAAATCCTCTGAGAATAACACATATATAAAAACTTAAAATAATTGGTGTTTACTCTTTATGTGTTTACATACCATTTCTTCTATTTTTAATAGCAATATTTAAAAAATACATGATGTGGGGCCAGCCCTGTGGCCAAGTGGTTAAAATTCCCCATCCTCTGCTTTGGTGGCCCAGGTTCACAGGTTTGGATCCCAGGTATGGACTTACTCTGCTCATCAGCCATGCTGTGGAGGCATCCCACATACAAAAAACAGAGGAAGATTGGCACAGATGTTAGCTCTGGGTTAATCTTCCTCAAGCAAAAAAAGAGGAGGATTGGCAACAGATGTTAGCTCAGGGCCAGTCTTCCTCACAAAATAAAAAAATATGATGCCATTTTATTTTATTTATTTTTTGGTGAGGAAGATTGGCCCTGAGCTAACATGTTGCCAATCTTCCTCTTTTTTTTTTCTCCCCAAAGCCCCAGTACATAGTTGTATATCCTAGTTGTAAGTCCTTCTCCCATGTGGGATGCCAGCAGAGTGTGGCTTGATAAGTGGTGTGTAAGTCTGTGCCCAGGATCCAAACTGGTAAACCCCTGGCCGCCAAAGTAGAGTGCATAGACTTAACGACTATGCCGTCAGGCCGACCCCAATGCCATTTTAAAAATTAATTGCATTAAATGTAGCTACAGATAATTAAAAATATTTTGTGCTGTAACAAAATGTCTTCAGGGACTGCTGACATACTGACATATATGTACAGCTGTTTGTTCCTATAGTAAATAATCTCAGAATGGTAGATATTTCCAGTTTTTGTCAGCTTTTTATAATTTCTATTTCTTCCTTTGTCAGCTGTCAGTTTTAGCTGCTTTTTCTCTTCTATTTTAAAGATTTTTTTTTTTATTTTTCCTTTTTCTCCCCAAAGCCCCCTGATACATAGTTGTATATTTTTAGTTGTGGGTCCTTCTAGTTGTGGCATGTGGGATGCTGCCTCAGCATGGCCTGATGAGTGGTGCCATGTCCGCGCCCAGGATCTGAACTGGCAAAACCCTGGGCTGCCGAAGTGGAACGTACAAACTTAACCACTTGGCCACGGGGCCGGCCCCTCTCTTCTGTTTTAAATTTGCTGCTTCTGTCTTTTATGGATTCGGGAATTAGAAATCCAGTCTTATTAGAACTGTGTATAAAATAAGGGTAAATAGTCTTGAAGATATATGATGCTTCTCTGTCTGTAACATTTCACATCTAATCTTGTTTTACCTTCAGAATCCATGCTGAATCTGGTCATTGTCTCTGCTGCTACCACCAAGATTCAAGCTGCTGTTCTCTTTCCTGGATTATTGCATTAGCCATCTGACTGATTTCTCTGCTTCTCCCCTTGTCTCTGTACTGTCTGTTCTCAACAGACATCCAGAATGATCCTCTAAAAAGTAAGTCAAATCAGATTGTCACTCCTTTGCTCAAAACCTTCCAGTGGCTTTCCATCTCAGAGTAAAAGACATAGTTCTGATAGTGGCCTAAAAGACTGTTCAGAGTCTGGCCTCAGTTTACCCCTCTGGCCTAATTTCATATAACTCTTTCCTCTGCTCATGTCCCTCTAGCCACAGTGACAAGCTAGCTGTTTTCCTAAGATGCCAGAGTTTTCCTTCTTCAGACCTTTATACTTGCTGTTACCTCTTCCTGAAACGCTTTCCTCTCTGGGTAGCATGACTTGTCTTCTCTTTCTTTAGGTGTCAAGCTCAAATGTCACTGTATCATTGAGGCCCTGGTTCTCCTTATCCTTTTTACCCTGCTTTCTTTTTCTCCATAGCACTTATCAACATCTGATAGGCTGTGTGTGTATGCATGTGCATTTTATTTATTTTAACTTTAACTTTAAAAATGTGTTTCACTGCTGTCTCCCCATAGGCGTAGAACCAGGGTTGGCAAGCCAAAAATGGCCTGCTGCCTGTTTTTGTAAATAAAGGTTAATTAGAACACAGCCGTGCTCATTCATTAGTGTGTTGTCTGTGGCTGCTTTTGCACGACAGCAGCAGAGTCGAGTATTGCGACCATACTGCATGGCCTGTAAAGCCTGAAAGTCTGGCTCTTTACAGAAAAAGCTTGCTGACCCCTGGTCCACAACAATGGCTGGCACACAGTAGGTGACTGAACGTGAAGTGCTATGGCGGGGTGCAGACTGTAAAGTGCTAGTGAGGATATGAGCTAATATTTTAAGTCGTCATTAGACTTTAGTAATTAGAATAATTTGGGAATATGTCAACCATAATAATTTGTTCAACCTGAAGTTCTTGAATTTATTGCAGTCTTTACTATCTGATAGTAGAGATGTACCAACTTTTTGAAGGTGAAGATGATGGTGTTCCAAAGGCACAAGATCCTTTTAAATATTAGTTCTTAGAATAGTGCTACAGAAAGGACTCTAAATAATAAATAGGTGGGATTTGCATCCTGTGAAAAACATGAACCTAAATAAATGTATACAGCTGTCAATCATTTATGCTAAAGGATGGGCATATAGAACAGATAATACTAATAATACATTTGTATTTGACTTTGGAATACATTTTTGTATTGCAAATGGATTAACCTGATTGTTTCAGATACTTCTAATAGTTTTTTTTTTTTTTTTGAGGAGGATTAGCCCTGAGCTGACATCTGCTACCAGTCCTCTTTTTGCTGAGGAAGACTGGGCCTGAGCTAACGTTCATCCCATCTTCCTCTACTTTATACGTGGGACACCTACCACAGCATGGCTTATTGCCTAGCGGTGCCATATCTGCACCCGGGATCCGAACCGGCCAACCCCGGGCTGCCGAGAAGCTAAATGTGTGAACTTAACCGCTGCACCACCAGGCCGGCCCCTCTAATAGTGTTTTAAGTAGCATAATAAAATCAAACTGCAAAAAACCAGCTCAGAAGAATCTGGAAGGTTGTATAGCTTCTCACATCCTGTCTTTGTCTAAATCTTGGCATTTTTAAAAGCTGCATCTGGGGATAAATAGTATCAGGCATGCAAAGCACTTGTGTGGAGAGGTGGAGAAAATTTTAGAAGTATCCTAGTTTTAAAAGGCCTTTACTGGTAACTGAGCTGAGTGGAGAGAAGGAATCTTGAATCTACTTCTTGTTAGACTATATATACTGTATGCTTAGAAAACAAATATCATTTAAACAAATGATAAAGAATTATTGAATCAGGGCTAGAAGAAACTTAGTTCAAAATATATTTGAATGCACCCTTAGCCACTTTGTTCAACACTGGGATACAGAGGTGAATTAGACAGTCATCACCCTCACGAGACTTAACTATCCAATCCCCACCTTACCTCATTTTATGTTGTATAATGAAACGAAGGTTTGAGTGATCAAGTTGCCCAAGGTTATGTAGCTCATTACTGACAGAATGGAGCTAGAATGCAAGTTTCTTTTATGGGAGATAAATGCAAAATATTTATTCACTTATGCAAAGTTTTCTGTGCTCACAAAAGGGTTTATCCCTGTACTAGGTGTTGGAGGATACAACGATAAGTAAAACAGCCACATCACTTTGATGTAGAGCTTAAAAGGAATTTTTGGGGGAAACCAGAATTTTTTCCACTCTATTACACTATACTGTTTACAGTCCTTTATCTCATAGGAGGGTTAGGAGCTCTTACATGTTCATTTTTTATTGTGACTAAGTTCAATGAGTTTAGTGTTTTTCTGACACCCGATGTCAGCTTTATTGAAGGACTTCCTTTTGAATAAGGAAGGAAGAATTAGGTAGTTGTGGATTTTGTGGGAAGTGACCTTTGCTTATTTCAAAATTGGTATAGGGCCTAAATTGTACTATGAGCAAGAGAGAACCTTTTCTCTCCCTTAGTATTGGATGACTCTGCTATCAGGACCTAGAACCCAGACTGATACTTAAAATCTGCCAGGGGCCGGCCCGGTGGCGCTGCAGTTAAGTGCGCACATTCTGTCCGCTTCAGTGGCCCAGGGTTCACAGGCCCGGATCCCGGTTGCGGAGATGGCACCGCTTGGTACACCATGCTGTGGTAGGCGTCCCACATATAAAGTAGAGGAAGATGGGCATGGATGTTAGCTCGGGGCCAGTCTTCCTCAGCAAAAAGAGGAGGATTGGCAGCAGTTAGCTCAGGGCTAATCTTCCTAAAAAAAAAGAGCAGTAGAAGGAGACTTCACATAACAAACACCTCTTTTTTTCAGTGGAGAGAGGACCTGGGGTGTTTGGACTTGGCATTCTTTTTCCTCTCTTTTCTTCCTTTCTGTATAAGAGTAGGCATAATGGTGCTTCCATTCCAAAAGAGAAAACAAAAGAAACAAAGAAAGAAAAAATATCCCACAAACTGTGAAAAATTCTACAATTTATAGATTTGTTTGAATCTATGAGTAACATTTTTGCAAGGGGTAAAGAGTATGTGTGCCAGTTTGCTGTTTACGCTTTTAGTTGAGTTAGTTTAGCCAGCTTTCTTAATGCCTGCAGGGATCCTCCTAAGGGAAATTTTGAAAAGAGAGTCAGTGATAGAAATAATTTGAAATTTAGGCACTCTAAAGCAGGTGGTAAAGCGGGTTATAAGAGACTTTGAATAGCACCAGGAATGGTCTCTGGAACTGCTCTACTGCCTGACCCCATCTGAAGACTTGGCTCACCTTATATAGTCATCTGGCTTTGGAGGTAAAATATTCAGAAAAGTTGGGATATTATGATATATGTGTTTGTGGAGGCTATAGCGTTTTTTCCTTTTCTCTCTAGATGAAAGGCGGCAGTGAACATGTTTCCTTTATTTGTTTGTAGTCAAACAGACAATGTGAATATTGCATTTTTGTGTTCATTTTGTTTTCTTTTTCTTCCTATTTTACTTCTTTCTTTACTTTTCTGTCTGGATTTGTGCATCATGAGAGATTCCCCCAAATTCTCTGATAATCTGAAAGAAGTGGATAGTTTAGTGAATAGGAAGTTGTTATAGAAATAGAAAAGAGAAGCAGGTTACTCCTCCCACTTCTGGGAAGAAGAGATGCCTGCATTTAATCATTTACCTGTATTATTTTTTTTGATATCCAGATCTATACATTGTTGATTTGAGGGTAGAAGGAAAAGCCTATTAGCTTTTATTTTAAATGATTCAGTTATTTTTTTACTTGGTATTTGGCACATACTTTTACAAAGCTTTAATAGAATTCTACAAACATGCTAATTTGTGGTGGTATAAGAACCTCAAGAAGAGTCAGAAAAGAAAGTTTTGGAATGAGTTACATTCCCAAGGAAGGACAATACATTCCCATCTTGAAATACTGAAAATGGTGAGGACTTCTCACTGCCGTTCTTTAACCTCGCCTGCACTTGGAAGAGGCAGCATCTCCTTTTGAGATGTTTTTCAGTTGTTTTGTTTACCAGCATTCTCCTTCTGTCCAGCTGATGCACATTACTACCCACAAGGTTTCTGTTGGTTTGAAGGGAGTAGAGGTGGGGAGAAGGAAGAGTTAACTCTTCCTGCTTTTAAATCTGCTAGTATTACATACTAATTTCAACTAGATGAAAACATACCTTTTAGAAGATTTAATGCATGGTATGCTACATACATTATGCATTAATTTTAAGAATTACAATATAGTAGCATGGATTTATGAATGACATGGACAGCAAATTATTTCCAGTCTACATTACTCTTTTGAACAAAATAATTCCTTGCTAGAGCAATATTTTTCTGGCATGTTACAGGCCATGAGAGTGGTTTGGAAGGATCTGAATGAATGCTGAGTGTAAAGATTTTTGGTGCAACTTGATTTTACTTTCTTTCCTCAGAGTGTCAGAGGATTAGTTTGATCCTGAATGAGAAAAAAGCTGCTTTGTGAAACCAGTAGTTCCATGGAGTCTAGGGGTATTAGAGAGATTTTTAATTTGGGGCTTAGAAAGCCAGAAGATCTGAGCAGTGATATGCCCTTTTCCCCCTGTATTAATGAATCTAAAATATGTTGATTTAATGTTTAGTTTGTGTATTGATTTCTGGTTCATGCTTCTTAAAGCTGTATGTATATATTTGAATCAATTTATTTTGTTAAATATTTAATAATTCTGTCCTTTCATCTCACATAGACGAATGGAAAACAACTATTATGTTTGAAAACAACAGGTATATTTAATATTTTTATGATTGTACAGGTGTTGACTGGCCAAAAAGTCTTTTGGATCAGAACAAGCATTTGTCAAATGTAGGTTTTTAATTCAATCTGAAAATGTACCATCTATTTTATTGGTGACTATAGTTAACAAAAGTAGTTCAGACAAAAGTTTCTAAGCATTTCTGAAATGTTGAAGCTTCTGTTCCTGAGAGTGCTTTATTTACACTATACATCAGGGACAAAAAAGCAGCTGGAAATATCATTTCAAAGAATTCTTTTGTGAGTTTTGGACTCTTTCAAGAACGACCAACTTCGACAGTGACTATGCTTCTTAGAGTCTTAAAATTTCAAAACTGGGAGGAGAAAAGTCATAAATTTTGTCTGGACCTTCCTTAAATATATACATGGGTGAAAAAGGATGTTGCCTTCTCTTGAACTTTTGCATTAAAATTTTCATTTTCTATGGTTTCTACCACATGTTGTATGAAATTCATTGCTAAAGACTTAAAAAAATAGACACAATCATGATTTTCCTACAAATGTAAAATGAATGTGTTAACTCATTAACTGAGAACCAGTAAAATGTTAAAAGTGGTTCAAAGGAAAATTCAAAGAACCACACATATATAGGATCAAGAATGCTGAAATGAATTTACAAATTGAGGCAAAACTGGCTTTTTCTACAGGGAGATGAGGGAAATCATTCCTCCTTCCACTGGGCAGAATTTACTTCCATATTTATGGACAAAAATCCTTTGTATTGTTATTAGTTATCTACAGGTTTCAGTTATAAAGTAGCTCAAAGATCAGGAAAGACGCAAACCCACGGAATCAGATAAGTAGGATGGATGCACATTACACAATGCCCAGTTTTCCATTGAAGGTGCCCAGTGATCTTTTTGATTCAGTTCGAAGTCTTTGACAGTTTTCCCTACATTGTAAAAGGGCAAAATAAATGGGTCCATATTCTGTTATTGACAACAATCCGGTGTCTGTTCATCTCAGGGCCTTACTATTATTCCTTGTAAATAAAGTCAGTTTTCAAAACAAAAGAAAATCATTATTCTTAGGTGGATATTTTCTGGTATTTTGATCAACATTAGAACACTTCCTCAGGTTAGCCTTAAACTGGGTACTTAAACTGTAGCTGTGAATGGTTAGGCAGCAAGTCCTGTAAGACTACCCACTGCCTAATATTATGTGGATATTCATTTAGTAAAGAACAGTAATAATTTGAAGGTAAGTGAAACTTGTGCCCCATTTTAGTCTTTACAAGGACACATTAATTTGTCACAACTTTAGCAATTGCCCAGTGTTAAGTACTTTCTACCCTGGTGGTTGAACCCAGGGAGGAGAGGGCACGGAGTTGGCCTTCTCTACTCCACATTCATGCTGTCTAGTTTCACCTGGACCTTTGCTGCTTTGTGATCTTTTTATTAGCCTCATATTTATTCCCTTGCACATTCCGGACTTTAAAGTGGCAGTGTGGTATAGTGGTAAGAAACAGAATTTGTAGTCTCACAGACCTGGGTTTGAATCACCACCCCAGCACTTACCAGCTTTTCAATCTTGGGAAATTTTCACAATCTCAAGTTCTTCAATTAAATGAATAATAAATACTAAACAGGATTTTGTATGTAAAGGATGTAACAGTGCCTGGCACATGGTAGGCAGTAAATGTTAGTTTTCTTATCTATTCCTCTCAAGCCTTCCTGCTTCCTCTCCTGTTTGCAGTACTGAAACAATCGGAGTCATTTGGTATGACCTCCCTCATCTTCCCTCTTCTGCTTCGGTATTCTTATTTTTTTGTTTGTTTCAGAAGTATGTTTCTTTTGCTTCACAGAGTTGTGAGGATTAAATAAGATAATGTGTATGAAATTGCTTAGTACATTTCCTGTACATATTAGCATTAAATAAAGATTAGTTGAATCTAAATGTAAGGTCAATTTTATCTTTGTATCTTCTCCTTTAAGTTATTTTCTACTTCTAAGAGTATTACCTTCTCTGTAGTATGTTTGATGGTTCCTTCTCTTTCAAAAAGTATTCCCTATCTAGGAGCAAAACCCCTTTTGCTTGGCCTTCCTAGAAATCTGACTAATACCCTATTTCTTTCATTCCTTTGTTGTCATACTTTCAGTTGAATAGTTAAGGGGTTTGGGCTCCACTTTTTCCCCACCTGCTCTCACATTAAACCCCTGCATTCTAATATACCATAATTCTCTCCTGAATCTGAAATGGCACCCTCCCACTCAAACTCCTACAGGGCTTGGAATGTAGTAGGAGTTCAATGAATATTAGTTGAATAATGAATGAAGTGAGAAGCTTTAAAGTACTATCACTGAGAGCTCTCTAATGCTTTCAATCATTGGGTGTAAAGAAATCTGATAAGAAACTATTATACCTAAATTCAGTGTAACTGGATCCTCTTGTATGACGTGAATTTTGTTCTTTTTCTGAGAAACCCGAGGTTCGTGTCAGCTTCCAGAATGAAATTTTAAATGTTATGTTTTAGAGAAAGTTTATCTCAAGGCAAATTTATTAGCAAAAGCATCTTTTCTATTTTTCCGATGAAGAGAACTCAGACTATTATTTTTCCAGTTCAGTGATGCTCTGACCTTGGTTCTTGAGCCCCAGGTAGGCCTTTCAGCAGCCATCTTTCTCTGAGACCTCCGTTATATTAACCAGACTGTGCTGGCGTAGGGTAACCGTGCTGCGCTCTGGATTAACGATCAGCAATAATGGCACGAGGCATGTTCTTTTAAATACAACAGTCCCAGCTTTGGTCAATTTGATATCTCTTTTGCTGTTTTAATAAGTAGACTTGTTGACAGTTAATATTTTTGCTTTATCTGTCTAGTAGATAGTATTAGTTTGCCAAAAGTTATTAGAACAAGTTTTCTTTGATTATAATAGAAGTCCTTTTACCTGTTACTGTCCAATCTTATGTAGTTTACTGTAAATTGAAAAAGTTGGTTAAAACAGGAAATAAAAATGATACATATATACCATAAGCATTTTATTTAGATTAAAACAAATAAATGTATATTCACCCACTTTTTGATATATTAAATATGAGCCTGCTGATTAGAGTTCTTCATCTTTTTGGCATTAATTATACCCTGTGATGCGTTGCTTGCAACTTCCAACTACAGTTTTTCTAAGTGGAGTGAGAACTCTTAGAGATTTGAAGCAATGAGTGTAGACTGCTAGATTTTTACTTTTTCCCAAAGCTTATTTATCTGTCTCACCCACACTTAAATTGAGGACAGTTTTCAAAAGATTTATAGTCAGTCTTCAAGAGCCTTCAACTTAGTTTTCAAAGAAATAGCAACCTTTCTTACATTCATAGTTCATTAATGTATTTAGTATTTCATTACAATTATGTAATTGTAATTATGGGCACAACTGGCAGTAAGTAGGTTTGAGAAAAAATGCATCAGACTCAGTGTAGTGTAGTGGGAGCAAAAGGCTCCAGTGCCAGTGTTGCCTGTTAGCTACCAGTGTTCAGCCAGGGGGTTGGTCAGTGCATGGTAAAAGGAATGGGGAGCATCAGTTAAACTGTCACCTTAAGAGGTAAAAAGGATGTCTTTATTTTCTTTTTTGTAAAACTTTAATGTGTAATATACATGAAATATAATGCAAAATCCTAAGGGTACAGCTTGATGAATTTTTACACAGTAAACACACTCATATAACTGTCACTCAGATCCTGATGCTGGGACAGTACCAGGATCCTAGAAGTCTCCCTTGTGCCCTGATCCAGTTTCTCTCCCACCACTATTCTGACCTCTATCACTGTCAGTTTTGCTCATTTATGACCTTCATGTAAATGGAATCATACAGCATGTACTATTTTGCATCTGACATTGTTCACTTAGCATTGTTTTTGAAATTGATCCATGTTATATCAGTAGCTTGTTCTTTTTCACCGTGGCATGACATTCTGTTCTGTGAATATATCACAATTTATTTATCCATTCTTTCATTGATAGATGTTTAAGTTTGTTTCTAGTTTTGCACTCTTACAAATAATGCTGCTGTAAACATTCTTGTGTCTCTCTTCGGTGCACACACACATGCATTTCTGTTGAGCATATAGTACTCAGGAGTGGAACATCTGATCATAGTGTATGCTTATGTTCAGGCTTAGTAGATTTTGCTAAACAGATTTTTACACTCCCACTAGCAATATGTGAGAATCAGTTACTCCCCAATCAGTTACTCCCCATCTCCCAATGGCCCCTTTAAAAAACTTTATTGGGGCCGGCCCCGTGGCTGAGCGGTTAAGTTCGCGCGCTCTGCTCTGGCAGCCCAGGGTTTCGCCGGTTTGGATCCTGGGCACGGACATGGCACCGCTCATCAGGCCATTTTGAGGTGGTGTCCCACGTGCCACAACTAGACGGACCCACAGCTAAAATATATAATTATTTTCTGGGGGGATTTGGGGAGAAAAAAGTAGGGGAAAAAAAAAAAGATTGGCAACGGTTGTTAGCTCAGGTGCCAATGTTAAAAAAAAAAACAACTTTATTATGTATTTATTTTTGTCTTTTATGTTGGATATTTGATTTTTTAAAATATTATATAGAATATTCATGAACCCACTGTTTAACCTAAGAAGTTTAATATTGAATATTGGCAATATCTTATGTGTTCTCCTCTCTAACGTCCTCTTGCCTTTCAAGGTAAATAGTCTAAAAATTTTTTTTTTACTCTTTCTGTTCCCTTTTCAAAAAATAATTTTATTGGATATATATGTGTGTCTAAATAATATATTGTCTAGTGTTAGTTGTATTTGAATTTTTTTTAAAAGGTTATCATGCTGTATGTAATCTGGGAATTGATTTTTTTTTCTTTTTCCTTTTTCTTTTGCTGAGGAAGGTTGGCCCTGAGCTAACATCTGTTGCCAATCTTCCTCTTTTTGCTTGAGGAAGATTGACCCTGAGTTAACATCTGTGCCAGGCTTCCTTAATTTTGTACATGGGTTGCTGCCACAGCATGACTGCCAACAAATGGTGAAGGTCTGTGCCCAGGAACTGAACCTGTGCTACCAAAGCGGAGCACACTGAACTTAACCACTAGGCAACCAGGCTAGCCCCTGATTTTTTCTTTTTTTTTATGCTTACCATTATATTGTTAAGATTCATCCTCATTGTTGTATATAGTTGTATTTGACTCATTTTCTCTGCAGTATAATACTTGATTTAGTGAATAAATCACAATTTATTTACTCTCTTGTTGATGACATTTGAGTTGTTTCCATTTCTTACTTTTATGAATTCTACGTGTTTTCTGGTGTACCATGAGCAAGAATTTCTGTGGGTACTTAGGAATGTGATTTCTGGGTCAGAGGATTGATAAATGTTCTACCTCACAAAATAATGCCTGTATTCCAACAAGGCTGTACCAGTTTACACTCCTACCAGCAACAGATCAGAGATGAGATTGTTTTCATTATGAGAGAATTTTAAATTATGAGCTTAATTACTTTTAGAGATATAGGACTATTTAGCATTTCTATTTTTGCATGTGTCTGGTAACTTGTGTTTTTCAAGAAATTTGTTACTTAAATTTTCAAATGTATTGATATAAGGTTGTCAATATTTTTGTCTTTTTAATGTCTGTAAGATCTATACTGAGTCTTTTTTAAAATTTCTGATATTGGTATTTGTGCTTTACTTTCTTTCTTTGGTCAGTATTTCTAGGGGTTTTCTTGCTGGGTCAAGAGATCAATTTTTTCTTTCATAATTTTTTTCTTATTGCTTTAAAATTGTTAAAAATTATGGTAAAATACACATAACATAAAATTGGCCATTTTAAAGTGTACAGTTCAGTGACATTCAGTACATTCGTATTGTTGTGCACTTATCACCATCATCCATCTCCAGAACTTCATCTTTCCAAACTGAAACTTCTGTATCTATTGAACACTAATTCCTTATTCCCTTCTCCCCACAGCCCCAGGCAACTACATTCTTCTTTGTCTCTGTGAATTTAACTACTCTAAGTGCCTCATATAAGTACAATCACACTGTATCTTTCTTTTTGTAACTGACTCATTTCACTTAGCATAATGTCCTCAAGGTTGATCCATGTTTTAGCATGTGTCGGAATTTCCTTCATTTTTAAGGCTGAATAATAGTCTGTTTCATAATTTTTTATCACAAGTATTGGCACATAGCAATTCATGTTAAATACTTATTAAATGATCAGTTAATTATTTTTTTAAGCTAACAGGAGTATTATAAATCACTTTCTCTATGTGCAGGGCATCTCCCTTTATGGATTACAATCAGTGAATAAATTTGCTCTTAAATACCTTGTTTTGTTTTTGCCTAATAGCTGCCACCATTCCCTTGTGCTGCTTGCACATCTGCGCTTTGGGGCAATGGGAGAAATGAAGTTTGTATATGTGTGTAGGGGGGTGGGGATGAAATGATCCATATTGTTTGAAACCATTACTGAAAAATTTATACAGCTGAGGATAATTTGGCTTGATTGGTTTTGGGTTACAGCCACCTGCATGAGGAGGCGGCGGGTACAGACAACTCTAACCACTCAAGCTAGCAGTGAAATGGAAAAGAGGAACAGATATGTATTCCTCCTCTGCTCCTTTTGAGCCCCCTCTACTCCCACACGTACAGCTGCCACTGATGACTAAGTTAAGCAATTTGGAGGGTCCTGTATCTATTAATAGTAGTAAAGAGGAGTTGTGGTATCACATGGTTTCTGATTTTCCACTTAGAAAATATTTTAAAATTTCCGAAATTTTTTGTTCCAATTTCCAATTCTATGTTCCAATTCAAATTTTTTATTTAAAAAAAGAAATTTATTGGTTTTTATAAATGAAAATTTCATTTTCCAAAATAAAATTAATGGTGACCAGACCTCTTAGAATTATGGGAGAGTTTTTAGAGTGGCACATGGATTAGAAAGTTAGAGCCACTGATTAAGACATTTGTTGAGAAAACAGACTTATGGAAAGGTCTAACGTACACTTTTTTGACCTAAGGAAATCATCTCTTTTGTTCCTAATTATTTTTTAGAATATATCAGTGCATTAATTTAGGTCTTTCTCCCTTTTCATATTCCTTATAAGGCTAATGAGAATGATATTTATTGGCAAACTGATGATATTGTGGAATAAGAACTCTTGGTTACTTTCTCACAACCAAAACTCTTTAAAAATGAGGAAAAAAAAGTTTTTATTTGGAACTTACCATTTTCTTGTTTTTGGTTATGATCCTGCAGATCTAGAGAGTTAGCATTTGTAGGTTCTTATGGACACATTTCTTGAACCTGTTGATTGGGTTTCTAAGTTGTAATAAATATATTTAGATTCAATTGAGAGTTTTCAGCTTTGGTTTAGTTTAATGGGAAGGGGTCTCTTAAAAAAAGTATTAAATTTTTTTGAACAGGTCATATGTTTATACAGTTCCAATGTCAAAACATAAAAAGGTAGATTGAAAAGTGTTTCTTACCCTAGTTTCCTTTTTTTGTTTCCATTCCTCAATGGATCATCACTGTTGCTAGTTTCTTATTTGTCCTTCCAGATATACCATGTAGGTATATGCAAGCCATTGTAAATATATTCTTCTCCCCCATCATATTCATTTAACAATACATCTTACTATATTAGTATATGAAGAACTTCCTCTTTTCTTAAAAACATTTGTATAGTATTTCATTGTATGGATGAACCATAGTTTATTAAACTAGTGTCCTAGAAATTGTCCTGCTGGGTCAAATAGTATTGTTATGCATAGAATTGGGTTCTCTGCCTGATGCGCATAAACAAGCCCATTAATTATGGCATCTGCCTTTGTGGGGAGAAATCAGCTTTTATTCTGTGAGATGGATCCATCTCTAGGGAGACAGGGCGCGGGTGCCCTCAGAGGTGTCTCCCCCATTCAGGATGTGGGGCAAAATTTAAGAGGAGAAGAGACTGGCACATGGAAACACTGATGGGACAAGTTATGATTGGTGGGCTTCAGGCATTTATAGTAATGTTTTAAACATTTATGACAGAGTTCTAAACAGTATTGATGAGGTGAGGAAGGAATTTTGACACTGGATCTTCCTGAATGAGGGACCTCTCGATTCAGAGAAGAGTCTGACTTTCACGTTCTGGTTGAGTCCTGGTCCTTGGGTTCCCTGGGAAAGATCTTTGGTTCCAAGATCATTTCAGGTCACGATTTCTTCTTTTGTGCATGCCCTGACTATGTGACTTTGCAGTTTTTCTGAAAGACAATTCTTAATCATTCTGGTGATAAGAGATCAGCTCAGTTGAACTGGTCCCGGAGGGCCTGCAGTTACAGTATAAGCATTTTTAATTTTGATAACTACTGTCTAGTTTTCCATAAGCATTGTACAAATTTACGTTCTCACTTAGATATGAGGGGGCCTGTTTTTCCACAGCCTTACTGCCAGTCTGTACAATCATTTTGGATATTTGCTAGTCTGAGGGTAAAAAATGGTGTCTTTTTAATTTGCATAAAATAGGTTAAAGTATTTTTTGATCTAAATGTACACATATATGATATAAAAAGTCAAATAGTAACTATCACAAGGCTTAGAAATTAAAAAAAACAGTCCTCTGTTTCTTCCTTCCCCATTCCCTATTCTAGCTTTTCATGGGTGATCATAAGCATTTCTTGTGGTATCAACCCCCATATTTCTTAATAACATAGCTATACTGACTTTTTAATCTTTTCAGGGGCAATCCTATAATGGAAGCTGAGGATTTAGTTTTCTTCTCTCCTGACCTGTCCCTCCTTTCCTCCTGGTTCTATTGATAGGTAGATTTTGTAACAATCTGTATTTTAAACTTAAAATAACTATAAGTACCTTTGTGTATAGCCCAATTAATCCTTTATTTGTTAGTGTGACAGGTCCTTAGAATGCATGCTAATGTGAAAAGCTATGTACCCCAAGACTTGAAAATTATACCATCTGTCTCTTTAGAGTGCAATTCCTTAATTGCACATCATCTAAATTAAATGGAGTTGCCATTCTAAAGCTCTAACAGTACCTGTAATTATGACCTATTGTTTGTAACTCATAGTATTGGTAAAGTTTTTGTTTTTTATGTAACATAATCTGATTCTTGCAACCTTTTAGTTCTAGGGGACACATCTCTCATTGCAGTTAATATCAGCGACTGTTTATTGAGTGGTTGTCAGTAAATGGTCAGGCATTGTTCTAGGTGCTACATCTGTATGAACTCATTTAAACCATGTGACAACCGTGTGAGGAAGATTCTAGCATTATTTGCATTTTACAGGTGAAGAAACTGAGACAGAGAGAAGGTAAGTAGCTTGCTTGAAGTTGTTCGGCTAGGAACCAGTGGAGCTGGAATGGAAACCCAGGCAGTCTGGCTTTAGAGCCCTCACATATCCACTCTGCTACGCTGCATCTATGTTAACAATATACTCAACCTCAGCAGAGCATGTGCTTTGGTTTGGTTTTCTACTAGTGGTGATAGATTTATGCTAGTCCATGCATGTTTAACATTTCTCATTTCTTTTTCTTTTTTTCGAAACACTATGTTCCTGAAAGTTTTAAAAAATAATTTTACTTTTAATTGTGGTAAAAAGCACATAACATAAAATTTGCCATCTTAACTATTTTTAAACATACAGGTCAGTAGTTTTAAGTATATTCACATAGTTGTGCAATGGATTTCCAGAAATTTTTCATTTTGCAAAACTGAAACTCTACACCTATTAATCAACAATGTCCGATTTTCCTCTTTCTCTCTCCCCTGGCAACCACCATTCTATTTTCTGTCTCTATGAATTTGACTACTTTAGATACCTCATATAAGTGGAATCATACAATATTTGTTTTTTTGCGACTGATATTTCACTTAGCAAAATACCCTCAAGGTTCATCCATGTTGTGGCATGTGACAGGATTGCCTTCTCTTTAGAGGCTGAATGATATTCCATTGTATTCATTTGCTACACTTTGTTTATCGATCTCTTGAAGGACATTTGGATTGCTTCTGCCTCTTGGCTATTATCAGTAGTGCTGCAGTGAGTGAACATGGGTGGGCAAATTTCTCTTTCATATCTTTCTTTCAGTTCTTTTAGATATATACTCATAGGTGGGATTGTTGGATCATATGGTAGTTCTATTTTTAATTTTTGAGGAACCTCCATACTGTTTTCCCTAGTGGCTGCATCATTTTATATTCTCACTAACAGTGCACAAGGGTTCCAATTTCTCCAGTTTCACCAATACTTATGTTCTGGTTTGTTTTTGTTTTTGTTTCATAGCAGCCATCCTGATGGGTGTGAGATGATATTTCATTGTGGTTTTGATTTGTATTTCTCTAACGATGAGTAGTAAGTATCGTTTCACATGCTTGTTGGCCATTTGTGTATCTTTGGAGAAATATCTATGCAAATCCTTTGCCCGCTTTTAAATTGAGTTACTTATTTTTTTTGCTGTTCAGTTGTAAGAGTTCTTTATATATTCTGGATATTAACCCCTTATCAGATGTATGGTTTGCAAATATTTTCTCCCATTCCATAGGTTGCCTTTTCACTCTGATGTACAGAAGTTTTTAAGTTTGATGTAGTCCCATTTCGTTTTTTTTTGACTGTGCTTTTGGTGTCATATCCAAGAAATCATTGCCAAATTCAATGTCATGAAACTTTTCCTCTGTTTTCTTCTAGGAGTTTTGGGTCTTATGTTTGAGTCTTTAATCCATTTTGAATTAATTTTTGAATATGGTCCAACTTCATTCTCTTTCATGTGCGTATCCAGTTTTCCCAGCACCATTTGTTGAAAACTGTCCTTTCCCCATTGAATGATCTTGGTACCTTTGTCAAAAATCATTTGGCCATATATGAGAGAGTTTATTTCTTGGCTCCCTATTCTGTTCCATTGGTCTAAATGTCTGTCTTTATGCCAATACCACACTTTTGATTATTGTAGCTTTGGTAGTATGTTTTGAAATCAGAAAATGTGAGGCCTCCAACTTTGTTCTTCTTTTTCAAGATTGTTTTGGCTATTTGAGGTCTATTCCTGAAATTAAAAATACATATACATAACATAATATGTATCATTTTAACCATTTGTAAGTGTAAAAATCAGTGGCATTAAATACATTTACATTGTTGTGTACCATCACCACTATCTATACTCAAACTTTTTCATCATTCCCAACAAAGACTTTGTACCTATTAAACAATAACTCTCCCTTCCCTTCTTCTCCCTAGTTTCTGGTAACCTCTATTCCACTTTCTCTATTTCTCATCCCTTTTTATCCCGTTCTGATAAATATGAAAACTTTATGTCCTCTTTTCTTGTGATTTGAAATGAAAAATAAATATAACAATGATGAGTCAAAATAATAGGTTTTAAAACTGTGTATGTCCGTGCTCTTCCCATTTCCCCACCTTGAGAGTCACTGAGCTGTACCCTCTAGCTCAGGGTGCCTAGGAACCAGTGACATATGTTTGCATAGCTGGTACTAGGGGTGTGGTCTGTGACCACAGACTTCTTTAGAGCAAAGCCGACTGATGATGGAATCTGGTTCACTGGTTTTCTTAGCTTTAAGCTCTAGTTCACAGAGGTAACTAATCCAAGACTGACCATTTTGAATTTGCTTTACTATTTAATAAGCAGCAGCAAATTAATATAAACATCCAGATTGAATCATTTTTATGTTCTTTTCAATCCATCCATCCATTATTTGTTTATTTTTT
Organism: Equus asinus; assembly: GCF_041296235.1. Taxonomy (NCBI): domain Eukaryota; kingdom Metazoa; phylum Chordata; class Mammalia; order Perissodactyla; family Equidae; genus Equus; species Equus asinus. The sequence goes on from NC_091811.1 coordinate 51,424,099, forward strand.
ATTTATTTGTTTTTAAAGATTGGCACCTGAGCTAACAACTGTTGCCAATCTTTTTTTGTTTTCCTGCTTTTTTCTACCCGAATCCCTCCAGTATATAGTTGTATATTTTAGTTGTGGGTCCTTCTAGTTGTGGCATGTGGTATGCAGCCTCAACGTGGCCTGACGAGCGGTGCCATGTCCGCACCCAGGATCCAAACGGGCAAAACCCTGGGCCGCCAAAGTGGAGCGCACAAACTTAACCACTTGGCCATGGGCCCAGCCCCCTGGTTTTTTTTTTTTTTTTTAAAGATTGGCACCTAAGCTACCATCTGTTGCCAATCTTTTTTTCTTCTTCTTCTTCTCCCCAAAGTCCTCCAGTACATAGTTGTATATTCCAGGTGTAGGTCTTTCTGGTTGTGCTATGGGAGACGCTGCCTCAGCATGGCCTGATGAGCAGTGCCTTGTCTGCGCCCAGGATCTAACTCGGCAAAACCCTGGGGCCCTGAAGCGGAGTGCATGAACTTTTAACCAATCAGCCACCGGGTGTCCTCTGTCCATCCATTATTGATTGCTAGTTTTCCCACATTTCAAACTTCAATTTAATTAATGCAATGTAGTATTACCTACCTTTCGTTCTCATTTTGGAAAAATACTTGACTGAGTGGTTTCTTATGTGTGACTAGCTTGGTCAAGAGTGTTATTTGGGTTTTTTCCCCTAGTTTTTTATAGAAAAATTTTAAAAGGTTTTGAAGTTTTACTTTTGTAGTAAAATACACAAATCTTGAGTATAGCTCAATGAATTTTTACATATGTATGCACCCATGTAAGTACCAGCCAGGTCAAGATATAGAACATTTTCCTCCTCAGAAATTTTCCTCATGTTCATTCTAAGAGGGACACCCTCCCTCCAGAGGTAACCATTATTCTGACTTCTATCATCAGATATTATTTTTGCCTGCTCTTGTGCTTCATATAAATAGAACCATACAGCATGTACTCTTTGGGTATGGCTTCTTGGATTAATGTAATGCCTACAAGGTATATCTGTGTTGTTGTATGAAGCAATGGTTTATTATTTTTTTTATTGCAGAGTAGTATTCTGTTTTATTAATATACCACAATTTTTCCATTCTCTTGTTTCCAGATTGGAGCTGTTGTGAATAAAGCTGCTGTTAATGTTCTTGTTTGTAGACATATGTACTTCTTTCTTTTGCATATATTATATGCCCAGGTATGAAATTGCTAGGTCATAGGGTAGACATATATTTAAATTTGTTAGTAACTTCCAGACAGTTTTCCAAAGTGGTTGTCCCATTTTACATTCCCACCAGCATTATATGAGAATTCTAGTTGGTCCATATCCTCCTTTAATTTTAGCCATTTCAGTGTGTGTAATGTTTACATTGCATTTCTCTGATGAGTAATAATGTTGAATCTCTTTATAAACTTTTTAATAAATACAGGAAAATGCACACACTGTAACTGTATAGCTTCATGAACCGTTAATTACAAAGTGAACTTGCCCATGTAACCGCCATAGTCGGGGGTACTCTTCAGTCTGTCAGTCAGCCAACAGATTTATTGCATATCTACTATGTGGCAGGTATAGTTCTAGGCCCAGAGACACAAGAATGATAAGGTAATCAAAGTTGCTGTCCGCAAGAAGTTTACTTTCTCTTGGGGAAAGAGGACAGTAAACAAATACATAGTTTATATGCTAGGCAGTAATAAGTATTGTAGAAAAAAATAAAACAGGGTAAGGGAATTGGGAGTGTCAGGGGCTGCTGTTTTAGTTAGGATGATCAGAGAAGGCTTCTCTGAGGAAATGACTTTTTTTTTCAGGCTCGTTCAGGCTGTTGGCAGAATTCAGTTCCATGTGATTATAGGACTAAGGTTCTTGTTTCCTTGCTGGCTCTTGCCACGCCATGGTCATTCTGAGCTCTAGAGGTCACTTTCATTTCCTGCCTCATAGCCAGTAATGACTGGTCATGTTCTTCTCACACTTCAGATCCCCCTGACTTTTCCTTCTGTCACCTTTCCGAGATGTAGCCTTCTGAACTCCAACCAGAGAAATTTCTCACCTTTTAAGGGCTCATGCTTTTAGATTGGGCCCATCCCGATAATCTAGGCTCATTTCGTTATTTTAAAGTCTATAACCTTAATTAGAACTGCACAGTCCCTTTACAGCATTTCCTAGATTATGTTTGGTGTATTAACTAGGGAACAGAAATCTTGAGGAGATAGATTTAGAATTCTGCCTATTAATAGTCCTCATAGAATTAACTAGGGAGTGTTCTTCTATTTTATAAAAAGTTTTGTGAAGAATTGATAGTATTTCTTCTGAAAATATTTGGTAGAAGCTGTCTGGCCTTGTCCTTTTTTTTATGGGAATATGATTTTTTAAGGCTATCATAGGTTATAACATTGTGAAATTTCAGTTGTACATTATTATTTGTCACCAGGTAAGTGTGCTCCTTCACCCTTTGTGCGCACCCCCAATCTCTTTGCCCTCTGGTGACCACTAAACTGTTTTCTTTGTCCACGTGTTAATTTATCTTCCACATATGAGTGAAATCATCCAGTGTTAGTCTGTCGTTATCTGGCTTATTTTGCTTAATGTAATACCCTCAAGGTCCATCCATGTTGTTGCGAATGGGATGATTTTATCTTTTTTTATGGCTATATGGTATTCTATTGTAGCTATACACCACATCTTCTTTATCTAATCGTCAGTTGGTGGGCACTGGGGTTGCTTCCACTTCTTGGCTATAACGAATAATGCTGCAATGAACATAGAGGTGCATAAGTCTCTGAATTGTTGATTTCAAGTTCTTTGGGTAAATACCCACTGGTGAGATAGCTGGGGTATATGGTATTTCTATTTTTAATTTTTTGAGAAATCTCCATTCTGTTTTCTGTAGTGGCTGCGCCAGTTTGCAATCCCACCATCAGTGTATAAGGGTTCCCTTTACTCCACATCCTCTCCTACATTTGTTGTTTTTTTGTCTTGGTGATTATAGCCATTCTAATGGGTGTAAGGTGATATCTTAGTGTAGTTTTGATTTGCATTTCCCTGATGATTAGTGATGTTGAACATCTTTTCATGTGCCTGTTGACCACCTGTAATCTTCTTTGGAAAAATGTCTATCCATATCCTCTGCCCATTTTTTGATCAAGTTTTTTGTTTTGTTGTTGTTCAGTTGTGTGAGTTCTTTATATATTTTGGACATTAACGCCTTGTTGGATATATGATTTGCAAATATTTCCTCCCAGTTGGTGGGTTGTCTTTTTGTTTTGTTCCTGGTTTCCTTTGCCTTGTAGAAGCTCTTTAGTCTTCTGATGAAGTCCCACTTGTTTATTTTTTCTTTTGTTTCCCTTGTCCTAGTAGACATGGTATTCGAAAAGATCCTACTAAGACCAATGTCAAAGAGGGTACTGCTTATATTTTCTTCTAGGAGTTTTATGGTTTCAGGTCTTACTTTCAAGTCTTTGATCCATTTTGAGTTAATTTTTGTGTATGGCGACAGATAATGGTCTACTTTCATTCTCTTGCATGTTGCTGTCCAGTTTTCCCAGCACCATTTATTCAAGAGACTTTCCTTTCTCCATTATATATTCTTAGCTCCTTTGTTGAGGATTAACTAGCTGTCCATAGATGTGTGGTTTTATTTCTGGGCTTTCAATTCTGTTCCATTTTGTGTCTGATTTTATACCAATACCATGCTGTTTTGATTACTATAGCTTTGTAGTATATTTTGAAGTCAGGGATTGTGATGCCTCCAGCTTTGTTCTTTTTTCTCAGAATTACTTTAGCTGTTTGGGATCTTTTGTTGCCCCATATGAATTTTAGGATTCTTTGTTTTGTTTCCCTGAAGAATGTCATTGGGATTCTGATTGAGATTGCATTGAATCTGTAGATTGCTTTAGGTAGTATGGCTATTTTAACTATATTTATTCTTCTAATCCATGTGCATGGAATATCTTTTCATTTCTTTGTCATCATTGATTTCTTTCAGAAATGTCTTACAGTTTTTATTGTATAGTTCTTTCACCTCCTTGGTTAAATTTATTCCTAGATATTTTAATCTTTTTGCTGCGATTGTAAATGGGATTGTATTCTTTTTTTTTGTTTTGTTTTTAAAGATTTTATTTTTTCCTTTTTCTCCCCAAAGCCCCCCGGTACATAGTTGTGTATTCTTCGTTGTGGGTTCTTCTAATTGTGGCATGTGGGACGCTGCCTCAGCGTGGTCTGATGAGCAGTGCCATGTCCGCGCCAGGATTCGAACCAAGGAAACACTGGGCCGCCTGCAGCGGAGCGTGCGAAGTTAACCACTCGGCCACGGGGCCAGCCCCTGTATTCTTTTTTTTTTTTTAAAGATTTTATTTTTTTCCTTTTTCTCCCCAAAGCCCCCCAAGTACATAGTTGTATATTCTTCTTTGGGGGTCCTTCTAGTTGTGGCGTGTGGGACGCTGCCTCAGCGTGGTTTGATGAGCAGTGCCATGTCCACGCCCAGGATTCCAACCAACGAAACACTGGGCTGCCTGCAGCGGAGCGTGTGAACTTAACCACTCCGCCATGGGGCCAGCCCCAGGGATTGTATTCTTGAGTTCTCTTTCTGTTAGTGTGTTATTGGAGTGTAGAAATCTAACTGATTTTTGTAAGTTGATTTTGTACCCTGCAACTTTGCTGTAGTTGTTGATTATTTCTAATAGTTTTTTGATGGATTCTTTAGAGTTTTCTATATATAAAATCATGTCATCTGCAAACAGTGAGAGTTTCACTTCTTATTGCCTATTTGGACTCCTTTTGTTTCTTTTTCTTGCCTAATTGCTCTGGCCAATACCTCCATACAAAGTTGAATAAGAGTGGCAAGAATGGGCACCCTTGTCTTGTTCCTATTCTCACAGGGATGGCTTTCAGTTTTTCCCCATTGAGTATGATGTTGGCTGTGGGTTTGTCATAGATGGCCTTTATTATGTTGAGGTACTTTTCTTCTATACCCATTTTATTTAGAGTTTTTATCATAAATGAATGTTGGATCTTGTCAAATGTTTTCTCTGCATGTATTGAGAAGATCATGTGCTTTTTATTCTTCGTTTTGTTAATGTGATGTATCACATTGATTGATTTGTGGATGTTGAAGCATCTCTGTGTCCCTGATATAAATCCCACTTGATCATGGTGTATGATCTTTTTAATGGGTTGCTGTATTGGGTTTGCCAGTATTTTGTTGAGGATTTTTGCATCTATATTCATCAGCAGTATTGGCCTGTAATTCTCCTTCTTTCTGTTGTCCTTATCTGGCTTTCGTATCAGGGTGATATCAGCCTCGTAGAATGTGTTAGGAGGTATTCCATCTTCTTCAATTTTTTGGAATAGTTTGAGAAGAACGGGTGTTAAATCTTCTTTGAATGTTTGGTAGAATTCTCTAGAGAAGCCATATGGACCTGGACTTTTGTTTTTTGGGAGGTTTTTGATTACTCTTTCAGTCTCGTTGCTTGTGATTGGTCTATTCAGATTCTCGATTTCTTAATTTAGTTTTGGGAGGTTGTATGAGTCTAAGAACTTGTCCATTTCTTCTAGGTTGTCCACTTTGTTGGCATGTAGTCTTTCATAGTATTCTCTTGTAATTCTTTGTATTTCTGTGGTATCTGTTGTAATTTTTCCTCTTTCATTTTTAATTTTATCTGTTGAGCCTTCTCTCTTTTTTTCTTAGTGAGTCTGGCTAAGAGTCTGTTAATTTTGTTTATCTTCTCAAAGAATCAGCTCCTAGTTTCATTGATCCTTTCTACTGTCTTTTTTGGTTCAATTTGATTTATTTCTTCTCTAATTTTTATTATTTCCTTCTGCTAATATCTTACGGTTTCTTTTTCTTTCAGTTCAAAGTATTTTCTAATTTCATTTACACAGTTTTTTCTTTTGGTCTATGGATTACTTAGAAGTATGTAGTTTCATTTGGACACATCTGGAGATTTCCTAGACTTCTTTCCTCTGTAGATTTTTTTTAAGATTTTATTTTTCTTTTTTCTCCCAAAGCCCCTGGTACATAGTTCTATTTTTTTTTTTTTTAGTTGTGGGTCCTTCTAGTTGTGGCATGTGGGATGCTGCCTCAGCATGGCTTGATGAATGGTGCCATGTCCATGCCCAGGATTCGAACTGGCAAAACCCTGGGTCGCCGAAGCAGAGCACACAAACTTAACCACTTGGCCACGGGCCGGCACCTCCACTGTAGATTTTTAATCTAATTCTGTTGTTAGAGAACCTGTTTTATATGATTTCAGTCCTTTTAAATGTATTAAAGATTTCTTGTGGCCTGTCACAGGATTTGACAAACTTTTTCTGTAAAGGACCACATAGTAAATATTTTAGGCTTTGTGAGCTGTATGGTCTCTGTTGCAACTACTCATCTAGGCTGTTGTAGTGCAAAAGGAGCCATACACAGTACAGAAACTAATAAGCTGGCTGTGTTAGAATAAAACTATTTTTAAAAACCGACAGTAGGACCAGATTTAACCCTTGGGCTATAGCTTGCTGACCTTTGACCTAGTATATTATCACTTCTGGAGAATGTTCCATGTGTATTTGAAAAGAATGTGTATTCTTTTCTTGTTGTATAGAGTATTCTTGATTTTCTGTCTGGGTTTTAATCAATTATTGAGAGTTGGGTATTGAAGTCTTCAATTATTGTTGAAGTGACTATTCTTTCAGTTCTGTCCATTTTTACTTCATATATTTTAGGTCTCTATTATTCATTGAATATACATTTGTAATTGTTATATGTTCCTGATATCATGACTGTTCTATCATAATGATATATGCCTTTGTCTCTAGTAATATTTTTTGTCTTAAAGTCTATTTTATCTTACATTAAGCTCTCTTACTGTTACTCTTTGCTTGATTTTTCCATCCTTTTACTTTCAGTCTCTGTGTGTGTGAATCTATAGTATGTCTTTTGTAGATAGCGTATAGTTGCAGCCTTCTTTTCCATTCAATAAAACAATTTCTATTTTTTAAATTTTATTTATTTATTTGTTTATTTATTTCTGCTTTATCTCCCCAAACCCCCCCTGTACACAGTTGTATATCTTAGTTGCAGGTCCTTCTAGTTGTGGGTTGTGGGATGCCGCCTCAACGTTGCCTGATGAGCGGTGCCATGTCCGCGCCCAGGATCCCAACCCTGGGCTGCCGCAGCAGAGCGTGTGAACTTAACCACTTGGGCACGGAGCCGGCCCCCAGTTTGTATTTTTGAGTGGAGTCTTTAATCCATTCTTATTTAGTGTAATTTTAAGTCTCCAGACTTTAAGTATGTTAAGAATGAAACACCACCTTGGATACAGTATACCCTCTATGAGTCTGTTATTTCTTTTCCAAAAAATAAAAAGAACAAAGTTACCACTCTTGCAACAACAGGATGAAAATTCAGGAGAAATTCAACATTGTTTTTCACTGAGAAATACCTAATGTCGCATAGTTTGTTTAATAGAGCCTGAGTTGCCTGTACACTAAGCCAGTTTAAGAATGTGATCTGTAACTCACAGTCTTAATTAGATGGATAAAAATTTAATGGGGGGCTGGCTGCGTGGCTGAGTGGCTAAGTTGGCACACTCTGCTGCAGGCGGCCCAGTGTTTCGTTGGTTCGAATACTGGGCACGGACACGACACTGCTCATCAAACCTCGCTGAGGCAGCATCCCACATGCCACAACTAGAAGGACCCACAAGGAAGAATATGCAACTATGTACTGGGGGGCTTTGGGGAGAAAAAGGAAAAAAATAAAAAATCTTTAAAAAAAAAAAAGTGAATGGGTTCATTAATGCTGTGAAAAGAAACAGTGACCTACCTGCCAAGTGGCAAAGTGGAAGTAATTGATCTGGTAATAATTTAATTATCAGATAATTTAAAATGCAGAGGCTTCTAGGTGGTGAGTTATTTTCATAATGCTTGCTCTGGACATTATAAAATGCATCTTAACTTATCACAGTTTACTTTAGATTCATACTAGTTTAATTCTGTAAGATAACTTTTCTTTCCCCCTGCTTTGTACAATTGTTGTCATATATGTTACATCTATATTTGTTATAAAGCCAATAACACAGTATTATTATTACTGCTTAATACAGTCTTGTCTTTTAAATAATTTAAGAGGAGAAAGTAAAAAATTTACATTTATACAATCTTTTAAATTTACCCATATATTTACTTTGTCCAGTGCTTTTCATTTCTTTATGTAGATTCAAGTTAACCATCTGGTTGTCATTTCCTTTCAGCCCTAAAGACTTGCTTTAGTATTTCTTGTATGTCAGGTTTGCTAGCAATGGATTCTCTAAGTCATTGGGAATGTCTTTATTTCACCTTCATTTTTGAAAGATAGTTTTGCTGGATATAAAATTCTTGCTTGACGATTTTTCTTTAAACATTTTGAATATATCCTTTCACTGTCTTCTGGCCTTTCTTGTTACTGATGAGAAGTTAGCCAGTAGTTATTTGTTGCTTCCTTGTAAATGATGAGTTATGGGGGGTGGGGTTTGCTGCTTTCAAGATTTTCTGTTTTGGGCTTCCATCAGTTTTGCTATATGTGTAGATATTGATCGCTTTGTGTTTATTGTAGTTGTGATTCATTAAGCTTCTTGAGTCTGTAGGTAACTTTTTAAAAAATATCAGTTTGCATTATTTTTGGTCATTATTTCTGTCTTCTCTGTCTCTCCACTTCTTCTGGAACTCTTAATTCATGTATGTTGGTACACCTGACATTGTTCCTTAGGTCTCTGAGGCTCTATATGTTGGTACACTTGACATTGTTCCTTAGGTCTGTGAGGCTCTATGTTGTTTTTGGTTTTGATTTGTGTGTGTGTGTGATAGAGGACGATTGACCCTGAGTTAACATCTGTTGCCACTCTTCCTCTTTTTTTTTTTGCTTGAGGAAGATTGGCGCTGTGCTAACAGGTGTGCCAATCTTCCTGTATTTTATGTGGGATACTGCCACAGAGTGGCTTGACAAGCAATGCTAGGTCTGTGCCTGGGATCAGAACCTGTGAACCCCAGGCCACCAAAGCAGAGCACCCAAACTTAATCACTCACTACGCTGCCTCTGGGCCTGGTGCTGTGTTGTTTTTTTAATTCTTTTCTCTCTCTTTAGATTAGATAATTTCTATTACTCTTTTTCAAGTTTTGTGGTATTTTTTCTTCTACTTCAGTATTCAATTCTAGGATTTCTATTTATCCCTTTTTTTATGATTTCTTTTTGTTGAGATTTTCTATTTGTTTGAGATTATCTATGTTGTCTCATGTTTTTCTTTAGTCCTTTAAAGCAATTTGAAGTAGTTTGGTAAATCTGGCATTTGGACTTACTCAGGCATATTTTCAATTCTGTGAGGTTTTTTTTCCTCCTGAGTTTGGGTCACATTTGGCTGCATCTTTTCATGTGTGAAATTTTTGTTCAAACTGGACATTTTACATAATATATAGTAGCAACTTTGGAGTCTGATTGTTTTCCCCTTCTGAGGGTTATTGTTGCTTTGTTACTTGGTTGGCTTTTAAGTAACTTGCCTAGACGAAATCTGGAATCTCTCTTTCTGGTGTGTGGCTGCTAGTATCTCCTCAGTTTTTTTCATTGTATCTATTCTGTTTTTAAATTTTTGCTGTCTTTTCATTTTATTTTTATCATTTTCTAGCTCTTATTTTATTGCATCTAGATTCTTATTTGAAGCATTCAAATAAATATTCAAGGGGGAATCTGCCTTTGGTTTTGAGGGTTATGTTTTCCAAATTGGGTTCTTTGCTGTGTGGTAATTTCTTTTTTCTCATTGTCTGTCTCTTTTGTTAGAGGAGATTTGATAGTTGCTATGTCATTTTTATTTATCTTCTTTATGTGTTATGTGGACAGCTCTGTTTACACCTTTTGTTTGTAGTTACAGAGTACAGATGAAACATCTTTGATATATTTCCCACCTTATTTGGACCTTTCCCCACCCAATTCTGCCATCAACTATGGTTTGTTGTTGATTGTTGCTTTCAGTCTCTTTTCTTTAAGCTGAGGACACGATGGTAGGGAAGAGCTTGCCAGTGCACAGTTTAATCCTTTTTCTAGATCTGAATTCTGTTCTTTCTTCTAAACTGTCATAAAATGTTTTTTATCAGGCCCACTCTATCCAGTGGTAAGTTCCATAGCCTTTGCCTGATTCTTCTAATTGGAAGAATGGAAGATGATAAGCTCCAGAGGTTCAGCTGGCATTTCCTGAGGTCCCATATTGTTTTGTAGAGGCTCTTACTCCTTTTTTTGAGGTATAATTGACATAAGACTATATTATTTTCAAGCATACTACATAATGATCCAGTATTTGTATATATTACAAAATGATCAGCCACAAATGTCCAGTTAACATCTGTCACCATACAGTTTTTTTCTTGTGATGAGAACTTTCAAGATCCACTCTCTTAGCTACTTTCAAATATGCAGTACAGTATTATTAACTATAGTCACCATGCTGTACATTACATCCCCATGACCAAATTCATTTTATAACTGGAAATTTGAACCTTTTGACCCTTTTCACCTGTTTTACCCACCCAATGCCTCAGGCAATCACCAATCTGTTCTCTTTATACTTGGAGGCTCTTACTGTTGATGGATTTTTTTTTTTTTTAACTTTCCCAGGGCTATCTACTCATTTCTTCATTTTCCTCTTTCCACATTGGAAAGTATTTCATATAAGGTTACTCTTGTTTCCTTCTTGGGTTGCGTTTTTTAAAATGTTTTTCTGTCAGGTATCCAGGCATAGGAGTTCTATGATCCTCATCATGCTTTCTTTACCCAGAAATCTTGGGCATGTATTTTTTAAAAAGTTTAGTAATGTGGAAAAGATAGCATTTGTATCTTTACAACTTATAGAAGCTTCCTGCAGTATTGACTAATTCAATTTTGATGTTTCGGTTTTCCTTATGTAAATTCCTTTGTGCTCTCCCAACTCACCTCCCCCACCACCCAAGTTTCTTGCAGCTGTATTTGATCTGGGAAACCTGAGGAGAGGTTAGATGTAAGAAATTCTGGAGGAAGAGAAAAAGACCCTTGATTTGGGCAGGAAGAGCGGGTGGTAAGAAAGATCTTAGGGAGTGATAAGAGGTAATATTTTAGTTTGTGAAGCAGAGATGGGGATAAGATATTTAGGATAAGTACAAAAGATAAGACTAAGAAAACATACTTTCTGAACTTAAAAGATAGTTTGATTTTATGATTAAACTTTCTTAAGGTGCAAAATATTGCTTTTTATAGCTACATTCTTTCTAGATTACTTTTCTTTTAATAGCAAGTTTCGTCTGGAAAAAATACAAAATAAAACCTGTGGATGTCTCTCAGAAATTTTATTCAGATAGCCATGACTGTAATGGTGAATGTGTGTGTGTTTTTCCTTCCAGAATCTCCCTGGAAAAAGAGACGGGAATATCTGCAATGATACTTCCTGACAAGAAATTGATACAAGAGAAGGAAAGGAGATCAACAGCTAGTGAGCAGAGTTTCAAATAACCAGGATTTTGTATTTACCACCTCCAACCACAATCTTCTGTTGCCTACTTTTAAATCAGATAACTGCACTCAGACCCAGACAAGGGGAAAGGATACTTTTCTTCTGCATTTTTTGAGATCAAAGAAACTGCAATGTCTAGGAAACAGAACCAGAAGGGTAAGATTACAAGGGGGTGTAAATTGTTGACAGCATAGTTGTGGAGTAGTAATTACTATTTATATCTACATATTTACAAAATGTTCTCTGAGTGTGTTTTGGATGTTTATACTTTCCCTCACCTACTGCGTTAGTACTGATAGTTATAACTTATCTGTCTGTCATGACTGCAGTTAATTTTAGAAGAGTACAGAACATTCACAGCTTGATCTTTTGTCTCTTTAACTGTTTGTGGGTATTACATTATAGCTTTGTGTGTTACTAGTTTGGGAATTGATTCATATAACAATTGCTTTTCTTCTCTTATAAACCTATTAAAGTGGGATATACCTGCAGGAAAGCCAAATGCATCTTGAAAATGCACTTTTTGGACACTGAACATATGTTATGGGGGGTGGTGGGAGATAACTTACTGCAGGATATTCGCTATCCTGTACTTGATGTTTCATTGGAGACAGGAAATGAAGCAAGAGTAAGCGCTTCCAGTTTTTGATTCTTTCTTTGGCTTTCCTTCCGGGATTATTACTCTTGCTTCTTGTCTCAAGTAAAATATAGGGTGCAAAGAGTCAAAAAATAGCAAGAATACTTATGAGGAGGGAAAGGACGACAAAGACTCTATGAAAACACTTTTTCAACTTTCCTAGAATAGTTGCAAAATTGATAAATTTAACAATAGTTGCAAAATTGATAAATTTAACAATAGTACTAGAACTATTATACATCCGTAGCTGGAATATATTTGTAAAAAGAATGACCATAGCTATCCATAGCTATCCTGGATTTTTCCCCCTCATTCACTTTGATTTTCAGTTTAAAGTTAATGTTCTTTACTTCAACACAAACCTATAGATCCAGGTCTCATGTATTAAATAGGAAGGAAATGCTTTTAAGCTTAATTTTGACTTGGCACTTCAAAAACTTCATTATAAGAAAATAAAATACCAGGGCTGCTTGTGGTTTTAAAAGCTGTAGTTTCATTGTTTAGTAAATCTGTATAAAGAAAATCTGAGTTCTAAGGAATGATTAGATTAGTAGAAGCGGAACTGTTCTGTGGAATGAGATTTATCAACTGCAGAGTTTTTATAACCCTAGTTTGTTTCTTCTTAGTCCTCATAATTCAGTTTGCTTTTTTTCCCAGTTACACTTGAAACATTGAGTATCTGTTTTCCTCTTGTAAATGAGAAAACTAATAAAAATAGAATTCCAGGCTTTAAAATAAAATAATTTCATCTAAAAAAGTTTAGCATTTAATTTTTCCTTAAAAAGTTAACTTCAGCAGATTGCTTTGACCTTTTTAAAACTAGAATCTTGGTTTATTTCATGTCTGTTTTGCCAGAGCTGTAAAAAAGTGTAATTACTTTTTGCAATTGGTATCTAATTACTATAAAATGAATTTATATTTTAGACCACATCATAGGCATTAAGTGCTAACAAATTTTGATTGAATACACTTCAATTTACATTTAGTTTTAAGCAAAAGAAAGCTTATATGTTGTTAGGATTTTCTCTGAAACAAATCTATACATATAATCATGCCTGATATTTAGACCCAAAAAAGTACAAAATACTTATAAAATTTTATCTCATGTGTTCATTTATATATTTAAAATTTTGTTGTTTGGGGTTTTATTAGTCCAAATAATTATACTGACTTAATCACTTATTTATAATACATTAAAAAGAGAGGTACCATGGTAGCTTTTGTTCTCTAGTGACAACTCATTTATAAGGTGTCATTTTGTAATGAGTTTAGTTTTTATTCCACAATAGACCATGATTCCATATTTTCCTTTTGTCAGTAATACTTGTAAACTTCTTATTTAATGAAATATTTAGTGGAGTTAAACTTGAATGGCTTAAATTAAATTAAGGTCAGTTTCATTGCAACTATTGATTGTTCGAAGCATTTTAGCTAACACCTGGCAGAAGTCAGTTAGATCTGTGCTGCTTAGAGTGTGATCCATGGACAGGTGTCTGTCTGTGAACGGGAGAAGTATTTAGAAAGGAGAGTGTTTAGAAACTCTTATAGCAACTTGACAGTGCTGCAACATCCAAACTCTTTTCAAAACAGTTTTATTGAGGTATAATTTAAATATCATCAAATTTGCCCATTATAAATGTACAATTTGATTATTTTCAGTAAATTTATGCAGTTTTGCAACCAACACCGCAATGCTGTTTTAAAATGCTTTCCTTACCCAAGAAAATTTTCCCTTACCTGTTTACAGTCATTTCCTGCTCTCAACCTCAGCCCCAGGCAAACACTGATCTACTTTCTGTCTCTTTGGTTTGGCTTTTCTAGAAGTTTCATATAAACAGACTAATACAATATATTTTTTGTGTCTGCCTTTTTTTTACTTAGTGCATTGTTTTTGAGGTTCACCAATGTTATTGAATGTATCAGTACTTTGCTCCTTTTTACTGCTGATTAGTTTTAAGGTTATGAAAAAGAAAAACTCCATTTCTTTTAAACTCTACTACTCATAACATTTCTGTGACCAGATGTGTGGCTGTTTTTCTCACACTAGCCAGTTCTCTGATACCAGTTGAGTGTCCTACAATTTAACTCAATTCTGACACTATCTGCCTGGAGTTAGCGTCAGATCTCATAGGTTAAGGCCTCAGTCCCACAAGACTGCCCCCACTTCAGACACCAGTAGCAAGTAGCGGGTCCCCAGGTTACCCACACATCTGTCTGACATGGCTGCAAATGGGCAATTTCCATGACTCATTCCTCAGGTTCACTAATTTGCTCTAACACTCACAAAACACAGGGAAACCCTTACATTTACTGATTTTTTATATAATAAAGGATATGATAAAGGATACAGATGAACAGCCAGATGGAGAGGTATATAGGGTGAGGTCTGGAAGGGTCCCAAGCACAGGAGCTTCTGTCCCCATGAAGTTGGGATGTGCTACTCTCCCAGCACATGGATGTGTTCACCAACCCAGAAGCTCTCTGAATCTCATACTTTAGGGATTTTTATGGAGGCTTTATCACATAGGCATGATTGAGTATTAACTCTATCTCTGGCTCCTCTCCGCTCCTTGGAGGATGGGGGTGGGACTTAAAGTTCCAAGCTTCTAATCATGGCTTAACTTTCTAGTGACCAGCTCTTCTCCTGAAACTATCCAGGAACCCACCAATTGCTGCATTAGACAAAAGACACTCCTATCACCCAGGAAATTCGAGGGATTTTAGGAGCTGTATGTCAGGAACTGGAGTCAAAGACTAAATATTACAATGAAAGATGCTCCTAGCACCTTTATCACTTAGGAAATTACAAAGATTTGGGGAGCTCTAGCTGGAAGCTGGGGATTAAGACCAAATATACATTTCTTAGTATATTACAGTATCATAGGTTATATCACATTTTATTTATCCACTCAGAAGCTGATTATTCTTTTGGATTATTTCCAGTTTGGGCTATTATGAATAATTATAAATTATGAACATTTGTTTACAAGTCTTTGTGTGGGCATATGTTTACATTTCTCTTGGGAAGATACCTAGGAGTAGAATTGTTCAACTTTCCAAGAAACTGCCAAACTGTTTTCCAAAGTAGCTGTACCATTTTACAATCCCACCAGTGATATATGTGGGTTTTGGATGCACCATATCTTTGCCAACACTTGGTATGGTCAATCTTTTTTATTATAGCTATTTTATTAGGTATGTAATGGTATCTCATTGTGGTTTTGATTTGCCCTTTCTTTTTTTTTTGGTGAGGAAGATTGGCCATGAGCTAATATCTGTGCCAATCTTCCTCTATTTTGTATGTGGGACACCTCCACACTGTGGCTTGATGAGAGAAGTATGTAGGTTCCAAACTGGCAAACCCCAGGCTGCTGAGGTAGAACATGTGAACTTAACACTATGCCACTGGGCCAGCCCCAGTTTGCACTTTCTTAATGACTAATGTTGACTATCTTATGTGATTTTTAGTTTAGGTAGATAACTTATTTTTTCAGTATACAAGATCATGTCCTCTTCTGTTCTGAGACTGTAGTTTCTTTTTTCTTGCCTTTGCCTTGGCTTGAACCTCCATTACATTGTTGCAAAGAAGTGTGAGAGCAGATATCTTTTGCCTTGTTCTCAGTTTTGAGGAGAAGAAGTTAGTGTTTCACCATTAAATATGATGTTAGCTGTGGGTGTGTCCTAGATGCCCTTTATTAGTTTAAGGAAGTTTCTTTCTATTTCTATTTTGCTGAGTTTTTATGTGAATGGGTACTGGGATTTTGTCAACTGTTTTTTCTGCATCTACTTCAGTGGTTCTCAAACGGGAATGACTTTGGCCCCTAAGGGATATTTGGCAATGTCTGGAGACATTTTTGGTGGTCACAACTTACAGGCAGGGTGCTACTGGCATCTAGTGAGTCCAGGGTACTGTAAACATCCTACAGTGCACAGGACAGCCCTTCACAACAAGGAATTGCTTGGCCCAAAATGTCAATGCTGCTGAAGTTAGGAAAACCTGTTCTATTCATATGATTGCGTGGTTTTGTCCTTTATTAATATAGAGTATTATATTAATTAATTTTCAGATGTTAAGCCAATTCTGCATTCCTGGTATAAATCCCACTTGGTCATGATGTATAATCACTTTTTTATGTTACTGGTTTCTGTTTGCTAATATTTTGTTACAGAGTTTTAAACCTGTATTCATGAGGGATATTGGTCTGTAGTTTTTTGTTCTTGTGATGTGTTTGTCTAGTATATGATTTGTCCTGGAGAATGTACCATGTATGCGTAAAAAGAATGCATAGTGATCTGTTGTTAGGTGGAGTGTTCTATATATGTCAGTTAGATTAAAGTGGGTGATCATGATGATGTTCAGAAAGTCATCTATATCCTTACGAACTTTCTGTTTAGTTGTTCTGTCATTTACTAACAGGAAAGTATTAAAATCTTCAGCTATATTTGTCAAATTGTGTATTTTTCATTTCTATTCTGTCAGCTTTTAATTCACATATTTGGGACCTCTTATTAAGTAGATATACATTTATAAATGTTATATCTTGCTGATATATTGATTTTCTTATCATTAGGAAATGTTCTCCTTTGTCTCTAGTAATACTCCTTGTCTTTAAAGTTTTAGTTTTTCTGATAGTTCTATAATACTATAATTCCAACTCTCTTATAGTTACTGTTTGCAGGGAATATCTTTCATCCTTTTACTTTCAATTATTTGTGTTTTGGATCTAAGGGGTGTCTCTTGCAGACACCATATAGTTGGATCTTACTTTTTTATCCACCTTAACAACTCTACCTTTTTTTTTTTTTTGAGGAAGATTAGCCCTGAGCTAACATCTGCTACCAATCCTCCTCTTTTTGCTGAGGAAGACTGGCCCTGAGCTAACATCTATGCCCATCTTCCGTTACTTTATATGTGGGACACCTACCACAGCATGGCTTGCCAACTGGTGCCTTGTCCACACCTGTGATCTGAACCGGCGAACCCTGGGCCACTGAAGCAGAATGTGCACACTTAACCATTGTGCCACCAGGTCGGCCCACAACTCTGCCTTTTGATCGTTTAATCCATTCATATGTAATGTAATTGGGTTTATGTCTACCATTTGCTCTTTTCTATACGTCTCGTTTTTTTTCTCTTTCATTTCTTTATTGCCGTCTTTTGTGTTAAATATATATAATTTTAGTGTATTGTTTTAATTCCTCTGATTTCTTTCAAGCTGTTTTTGAATTTTTATTTATTCATTTATTTATTGGGGTTTTTTTAGTGAGAAAGATTGTCCCTGAGCTAACATCTGCGTCAGTCTTCCTCTATTTTGTATGTGGAATGCCACCACAGCATGGCTTGATGAGCGGTGTGTAGGTCCACACCCAGCGTCTGAACCTGCAAACCCCCGTCTGCTGAAGTGCAGCATGCGAACTTAACCACTATACCACTAGGCTGGCCCCTCAAGGTGTTTTTTTACATAGTTGTTTTATTAGTGGTTTCTGTAGGATTGCAATATGCATCTTTAAGTTAGCACATGCTACTTAAGGCTAATACTTAATTTTGGTAAAATATATTAACTTTGTTCCAGTATAGCTTCATTTCCCCTCCCCCTCTTTCATACTATTATTTTCACATATATTACATCTATGTATGATATAACCCCAACAATACAGTGCTATAATTATTGCTTTAAACAATCTTATGCTCTTTGAAGAAATTTGGAGAAGAAAATAAAAATTTATACATAGTTGTTTATATTTACTCAAATAGTTACCATTTTGCATGTTCTTCATTCCTTCCTCTGGATTTGAGTTACTGTCTGGTTTTATTTCCTTTCAACCTGAAAGATTTGCTTCAGCTTTTCTTGTTGGGCAGGTCTGACAAGAATAGATTCAAGTTTTTGGGTTTTTTTAATCTGGGATGTCTTTATTTCATCTTCATGTTTGAAGGATAGTTTTGCTGGATAGAGAATTCTTCTTTGAGAGTATTTTTCTTTCGGCACTTAGAATATGCCATTCCGCTGAATAGGTCGTATTGTTGTTCCCCTGTTTCTGATGAGTCGTTTTTATTTTCTTGCTGTCAAGATTTCCTCCTTGTCTTTAGCAGTTTAACTATGATGTAACTTGGTATGGATTTCTTGGGAATTTCATCAAATGTTGGTCATATTTCATCAAAATTTTTTTTCCTGCTCCTTACTGTCTCTCCTCTCTTCCTGGGAATCCTGTGATATGTATATTGGTAAGCTTGATGTGGTCCCATGGGTGACTGAGGCTCTGTTCATTAATCTTCAGCTTTTTTTCCTCTTCTCTTCAGATTGTTTAATTTCTGTTGATCTCTTTTCAAGTTCACTGATTCTTTCTTCTGCCATCTCAGATCTACTGTGAAATCTATCTAGTGAACTTTTCATTTGGGTATTGTATTTTCAATTAGAATTTGTTTTTAGTTCTTTTTTATAGTTTCTGTTTCTCTTGAGGTTCTGTATTTGTTGACTCAGTGTGACCATATTTTCCTTTAATTCTTTGAATATATTTTTATTAGCTGTTTTGAAGTCTTTGTTAAGTCCACTAACTGGGCCCTTTCTGAGTTAGTTTCTATTGACAGGTATTTGTTTTTTCCTACGTATGAGTCACTCCCTCCTCCCTTTTTTTAGCCTATTTTTTTTAAGTGGATAGTTTAGATAATATGTTAACTCTGGATTCTTTTAATTTTCTGAGCATATTTTAAAAATAGTTAGCCTGGACATAAACTGAGGAATCTACCTCTATTATGTGTACAGTCACTAATGTATCTGCACATTTTTTAAATCCTGATTTTCATTTTTCTGCTTTGCTTTTTAGGGATTGTCCCTGTGTCTGCAATGTTTAGTGATCAGCCAGTGATTTAGACTGAGCTTGTGCTCCAACATCTCAAAACCATAGGCATTTATCCTCTGCTGATTCATCTATGTGGGTTGAGGGGCACATTCAGTGTTCGGACAGTTCTCGAGTTTGCTTTGACTTTTACTTTCTTCTGCCTCTTGGCTCTCCCCTGGGCATAGTTTCTCATTTAGCTAGGGATGTGTAGGGTGCTTATCTAGCACTTTTATAGCTGTTCCATTTCCAGGATTTCCCTGTTAAATTTCCTATTTGTTTACCACTCACCCAACCAAGACTCCAACCTCAGGCTACCAAAGCAGCAAGTTTTTCCCTTCATTTCCTCCTGAGTTCTCCACTTTAGCTGACAGGCTATGGAGTTTTGCCCTCCTCTCCAGTTAGCCTCCTTCTGCAATAAAGCTACTCATTTCCTGTCTAGTCCTGCCCTGGTAAAGCTGTTGTTCTCCAGGGAGCTGGAGATAGGCAAATGGGAGCAGCCCCAGGCAAGAAGGCTACAGATTCCACAGTTCTTACTTAAGGCTCTAGCAGTTTCTCAGTAATTTGTTGTGGGCCTTTGATTGATTTCTAGAGCTCTGAAATGGTTGTTTTTGACAGTTTTGTTTTGTTTAGTGCTTGTGTTTTAAGGAGAGGACTTGCCAACCTTTTCACACCACCCTAGCCCTCAAGCCCAGTTTTACAGTATTTTATAAAAGCATTGGTCCTCAGAGGATTAGAAATTAAAACAAAACAACAACAACTAGTTCTTTGTCATAGATAGTTTGAATAGCACTGAGTTAAATATGGCAACACTGTACAGGTCTTTAGACCTTTAGTAGCCTACTGGTTCATATGGCTCACTAGTTAATTAGGTAAAAAATGTTTCTGCTAAAAATCTCCTGTAGACTTGACTGTTGGTTATGTGTGCTGTTTGTTAGACATCCAAATGTCAAAAATCATGAGATAGATAAAAGAACCTTTGAGTAGAACCAAAGACAAATATTTGAGAACCTATTAGGTTTATGATATGAATTTATAGTGGGGTAGATATGCATAACTTTTTACCTTTTCCTGCCTGATCTCTGAATCCAGCACTGGATAAAAGAAAGACAACTCTGGGGGTTACCCAAGTTCAGAATAGGCTTAGTTCTGATTCCCACAACTTACTAATATATCTTATATTGTTCCTAATTTTCTCTGTAAATAGCCTTTAGAGACTAGAGAAGGATAAGACCAAACCATTATAGTTTTTTTATATTTTAGGAGTCTTTATTTTGTCAGGTAATCTTTGTCTCCCAAACTTGACTTTATATCAGAATCATCCTGGAAATTAAAAGAAAATTCTGAATTGCTATCTCCAGGGATAGCACAAAAGACTCCTTTTAACAGGTTTGCTAATATTTTTCTACATGTAAAAACTATGTTTGCCTATCAATGTCTACCTATATCAGGTTACACATTAAGATCAAATTCACAAGTATGTACCTTTTTTTGTTGACTTCATCTTGCATTTAAATTTAGTTCTCTCTTCCTCTTTTCCCGCTTGTAAAACTATTCAGCTACAGAACACCTCCACATTTGATATTTAAACCTCTGAAACATTAAAATAGCTAACTTGAATTTCTTAGTTGATCATGCATGAATGTTTCTCTATTCTGTAGTACTGTGCTATTACTTAATTCCTTTGCTAGTTTTTGTCTCATATAGACAAAATATTTCTCTCTTCCTCTCCCCTGCCCTCCCCAACTCTTTTCATCTTGAAAAACTGAAACTCTGCATCCACTACACAATAACTCCCTATTCTCCCTTACCCCAGCACCTGGCAATCACCAACCTACTTTCTGTCCCTGTGACTTTGACTACTCTCAATAACTTTACTAAGTAGAATCATATATTATTTGTCCTTTTATGACTGGCTTATTTCACTTAGCATAATGTCTTCAGAGTTCGTCCATGTTGTAGCATGTGTCAGAATTTTCTTCCTTTTTAAGACTGAATAATATTCCTTCGTGTGTGTGTGTGTGTGTGTGTGTGTGTGTGTGTATACACCACATTTTGTTTATTCATCTGTAGATGGGCACTTGGCTTATTTCCATCTTTTGATTATTGTAAATAATGCTGCAGAGAGCATGAGTGTACAAATATCCATTGAAATCCCTGCTTTCAATTCTTTTGGGTATATACCCAGAAGTGGAATTGCTGGACTATATGCTAATTGGTTTAATTTTTGAGGAACTGCCATTTTGTTTTTCATAACAGATACACCATTTTACATTCCCACCAACAGTGCACAAGAGTTCCAGTTTATCCATGTCCTCATTAACCCTTGTCATTTTCTGTTTGTATGTTTTTTAAATAGCTATCTTACTGGATGTGAGGACTTAGGTTTTTTTTGTTTGTTTCTTTTTTTTTTCCTGAGGAAGATTAGCCCTGAGCTAACTACTGCCAGTCCTCCTCTTTTTTTGCTGAGGAAGCCTGGCCCTGAGCTAACATCCGTGCCCATTTCCTCTACTTTATATGTAGGACACCCACCACAGCATGGCTTTTGCCAAGCGGTGCCATGTCTGCACCCTGGATCCAAACCAGCGAACCCTGGGCCACTGAGAAGCGGAACCCACGCACTTAACTGCTGCACCACCGGGCTGGCCCAGGACTTAATTTTTAAAGACAAGAGCTACAAACTGTTTTTATAGAGTTATTGAATTGTTAAGCTTAAAGAAACCTTAACTGACTCTTCATTCTTTGTGCCTTCCACTTCATCTGCTACATATTTCTGTGATAATACTTTTATACATTCACTGTATGCCTGTCTTCTCCTATTAGACTCTGAGCCTTTTAGGATAGTAACTGGGTTTTATTTGCCTTCGCAAATAAAATTGCCTTCAATTTTATCTCTAGACTGTCTAGAGATGAATTATTTTAATTTATAGTTTTAGTTAACTACAGAGCTAGGGACCTCTGGTGGGCTGAATAATACCCCACTCCCACCCCAAGATATCCATGTCCTATCTCTAGAACCTGTGAATGTTACCTTTATGTCAAAGAATTTGGAGATGTGATTAAGGCTCTTGAGATGGGGAGAGTATCCTGGATCATCCAGGTGAGCCCTAAATGCAATCACCAGTATCCTTAGGGAGGCAGAAGATTTCAGATAGAAGAAGAGAAGGCGTTATTACTATGAGGGCCGAGATTGGAGTGATAGTGCCACAAGCCAAGAAATGCCCACTCCCACCAGAAATTGGAAAAGACAAGGAACAGATTCTCCCCTAGAGCCAGAGGGAGTGTGGCCTTGCTGGTACCTTGATTTCAGCCCAGTGAAACTGATTTTGAACTTCTGGGCTTCAGAACTATGACAGAATAAATTTCCATTGTTTGAAGCCACCAAGTCTGTGGTAATTTGTTATAGGAGCCATAGGAAATGAATACAGAACTGAAGCAAGTCTTTGGGTTTTTTAGTCCATTGCTCTCCACAGTGATTCTTTTTGTTGAAAGTGATTTTACCTGCTCTTTTTTTGTTTTAATTTTTATGGAGATTATGATAGTTTACAACCTTGTGAAATTTCAGTTGTACGTTATTGTCTGTCAATCGTGTTGTAGGTGCACCCCTTCACCCTTTGTGCCCCTCCACCCCTCCTTTCCCCTGGTAGCCACTAATCTCTTCTCTTTGTCTACATGTTTAACTTCTACATGTGAGTGAAGTCATACAGAGATTGTCTTTCTCCATCTGGCTTATTTCGCTTAACGTAATACCCTGAAGGTCTGTCCATTGTTGTTGTGAATGGGACGATTTTATCCTTTTTTTATGGCTGAGTAGTATTCCATTGTGTGTATATACACCATATCTTCTTTATCCAATCATCAGTTGATGGGCACTTATGTTGCTTGCACGTCTTGGCTTTTGTAAATAATGCTGCAATGAACATGGGGTGCATGGGACTTTTGGAATTGCTGACTTCAAGTTCTTTGGATAGATACCCAGTAGTGGGATGGCTGGGTCATGTGGTATTTCTATTTTTAATTTTTTGAGAAATCTCCATACTGTTTTCCATAGTGGCTGCAACAGTTTGAATTCCCACCAGCAGTCTATGAGGGTTCCTTTTTTCTCCACAACCTCTCCAACATTTGTTACTTTTTGTTTTGGTTATTTTTGCCCTTCTAAGGGGTGTAAAGTGATGTCTTAGTGTAGTTTTGATTTGCATTTCCTGGATGATCAGTGATGATAAGTATCTTTTCATGTGCCTGTTGGCCATTGGTATTATCTTCTTTGGAGAAATGTCTGTTCATGTCCCCTGCTCATTTTTTTTTTTTGAACATGTTTTTAATCATGTAACAGTAATGAACAGCTTTTTTTTTTTTTAAAGATTTTATTTTTTTCCTTTTTCTCCCCAAAGCCCCCCAGTACATAGTTGTATATTCTTTGGTGTGGGTCCTTCTACTTGTGGTGTGTGGGATGCTGCCTCAGCGTAGTTTGATGAGCAGTGCCATGTCCACGCCCAGGATCGAACCAACGAAACACTGGGCTACCTGCAGTGGAGCATGTGAACTTAACCACTCGGCCACGGGGCCAGCCCCCTGTGCTCATTTTTTGATCAGGTTATTTGATTTTTTTGTTGTTGAGTTGTGTGAGCTCTTTATATATTATGGAGATTAACCCTTTGTTGGATATATGACTGGCAAATATTTTTTCCCAATTGGTGGGTTGTTTTTTTTGTTTCAATCCTGTTTTCTCTTGCCTTGAAAAAGCTCTTTAGTCTGATGAAGTCCCGTTTGTTTATTCTGTCTGTTATTTCCTGTGTCTGAGAAGACATGGTGTCCGAAAAGATCCTTTTAATACTGATGTCAAAGAGTGTACTACCTGTATTTTCTTCTAGAAGCCTTATGGTTTCAGGGCTTACCTTTAGGTCTTTGATCCATTTTGAGTTTATTTTTGTGAATGGTAAAAAAAGGATGGTCAATTTTCATTCTTTTACATGTGGCTGTCCAGTTTTCCCAGGACCAGTTGTTGAAGAGACTTTCTTTTCTCCATTGTATGCTCTCAGCTCTTTTGTCAAAAATTAGCTGTCCATAGATGTGTGGCTTTATTTCTGGGCTTTCAATTCTCTGCCATTGATCTGTGCACCTGTTTTTGTACCAGTACCATGCTGTTTTGATTACTGTAGCTTTGTAGTATGTTTTGAAGTCAGGGATTGTGATGCATCCAGCTTTGTTCATTTTTCTCAGGATTGCTTTAGCAATTCAGGGTCTTTTGTTGCCCCATATGAATTTTAGGATTCTTTGTTCTATTTCTGTAAAGAATGTCATTGGGATTCTGATTGGGATTGCATCGAATCTGTAGATTGCTTTAGGTAGTATGGACATTTTAACTATGTTTATTCTTCCAATCCACGTGCATGGAATATCTTTCCATCTCTTTATGTTGTCATCAATTTCTTTCAGGAAAGCCTTGTAGTTTTCATTGTATAGGTCTTTCACTTCCTTAGTTAAATTTACCCCAAGATGTTTTATTCTTTTTGTTGCAATTGTGAATGATATTGTGTTCTTGAGTTGTTTTTCTGTTAGTTCGTTATTAGAATATAGAAATGTGACCGATTTGTATGTAAGTTGATTTTATACCCTGCAACTTTGCTGTACTTGCTGATTATTTCTAATAGTTTCCCAATGAATTCTTTGGGGTTTTCCATATATAAGATCATGTCATCTGCAAACAATGAGAGTTTCACTTCTTCACTCCCTATTTGGATTCCTTTTATTCCTTTCTCTTGCCTAATTGCTCTGGCCAAAACTTGCAGTACTATGTTGAATAAGAGTGGTGATTGATAGACGGCATCCTTGTCTCGTTCCTGTTCTCAGGGGGATGGCGCTCAGTTTTTGCCCATTGAGTATGATGTTGGCTGTAGGTTTGTCATATATTGCCTTTATTATGTTGAGGTAATTTCCTTCTATCCCCAATTTGTTAAGAGTTTTTATCATAAATGGCTGTTGGATCTTGTCAAATGCTTTCTCTGCATCTATTGAGATGATCATCTACTTTTTATTCCTCATTTTGTTCATCTGGTGTATCATGTTGATTGATTTGCAGATGTTGAACCATCCCTGTGTCCCTGGTATGAATCCCACTTGATTGTGATGTATGATCCTTTTGATGTACTACTGAATTCGGGTTGCCAAAATTTTGTTGAGATTTTTTTTTGTTTTTTGGTTTTTTTTGAGAAAGATTAGCCCTGAGCTAATCTTCCTCTTTCTGCTGAGGAAGACTGGCCCTGAGCTAACATCTGTGCCCATCTTCCTCTACTTTATATGTGGGACTCCTGCCACAGCATGGCTTGCCAAGCGGTACCATGTCTGCACCCGGGATCTGAACTGTTGAACCCCAGGCCACCGAAGTGGGACATGCGCACTGAACTGCTGCGCCACTGGGCCGGCCTGAGAAGTTTTGCATCTATGTTCATCAGTGATATTGGCCTGTAGTTCTCCTTTTTTGTGCTGTCCTTGTCAGGCTTTGGTATCAGAGTGATGTTGGGCTCGTAGAATGTGATAGGAAGTGTTCCATCCTCCCTAATTTTTTGGAATAGTTTGAAAAGGATAGGTATAAAATCCTCTCTGAAAATTTGGTAGAATTCCCCAGGAAAGCCATCTGGTCCTGGGATTTTATTCTTTGGGATGCTTTTGATTGCTGTTTCAATGGTTATTTACCTACTCTTAATACTTCATTAATGTTGTCATCTCTTCTTAGAAATTCAATGAAGAGGAAATTTTATTTTAGGCTTTAGCTGAATGTTCTACAAAAAGTATCTGGAAATAATAGGCCACATGTTTCTCTCTTTTCCCTTTCCTTTTAGGGATAAAGTATCTATTATAAAGGTGAGAAATAAGTAAATAAATGTGGTGTATCCTGGGAAATGAAAAAAATAAGTTATTCTTAGAAATAGTTTTTTTCTCATAATGATCATTTATGTGCTTACCACAAAACATTTCCCCCAAAATTTTTCTAGTGTATTGTTTTCAAAATTAATCCAGAAGGTTTGTTTAGTGCATGCAAGAATCCATCAGACCAAAAACAAGGAGGTAAACATTTTAAAGGAGCAATAATAGATAGGCAATTTCTTGGATGAAGCAAAGAGGATAGAGCATCTGAGAAGCTGAATGGTGACAAATTCCTGGAGCCAAGAGGAGAATGATTGATGTTCAGGACCTTCTGGGGTGTGAATGGAGAGTTGTGATCCCCTTGCCCTGAGATAGGACCCCAGGAGGCTGAATCCTAGTGGTAAAGATGAATGGAAATAGACTCACCTTTATAGGAATTGCAACTTAGCTTCAGATTATTTCAGGACCTGAAATTGATTTGAGATAATATGGGTGCCCTGACACAAGCAAACAAATCCTTTCTGGAAATCCTTAGGAATTACTTTATCAGTTTTTAAAATAGATTGTTTAGTACACAGTAAAAAACATAACCAAAAACGTAAGGTAATGAAACAGTAACAATACGGAACAAGAAACAATAGATAGTAGAACAAATACATGGGAAATCCAAATATTGGAGTTATCAGACACAGATTTAAAATTACTATTCTTAAAAGGTTTGAGGAAATAAAGACAATTGGGAAAAATTCAACGGATATCCAGAAAACTATTTTTTAATGTATATTTTAGAACTGAAAAATGTAGTAATTGAAACTAAGAATTCAATTTATGATTTTATTTATTTATTTGTTTATTTTTTGGTAAGGAAGATTGGCCCTGAGCTAACATCTGCGCTGATTTTCCTCTATTTTGTATGTGGGACGCTGCCAGAGCATGGCTTGATGAGCAGTGTGTGGGTCTGTGCCCGGGATCTGAACTGATGAACCCCAGGCTGCCAAAGCCAAGTGCTCCAACTTAACTGCTATGCCACTGGGCCAGCCCCTCAATGTATGATTTTAAAAACAGATTAGGCACATCTGAAAAGAATTAGTGAACTGCAGTATAAGTTATAAGAAACTATCTAGAATGATGCATGGAAATTCAAAAGTGAAAGACATAGAGGCTACAGATAGGTACATCCTATGTGTAATAGGACCCCCAAGAAAGAAAATAAGGAAGAATATTTGAGAATATTGTTGATAACCTTCCAAAATTGATGAAAACCATCAAACTACAGATTCAAGAAGTGCTGCCGATCATGAGCAGAAAAAGTGTAAGGAAATTCACAACTAGGTACATCATAGTCAAATTTCTAAGGAGCAAAGACAGAAAATCTTAAAAGCAAGCAGAGGAAAAAATATATAATCTTAAAAGGATTAGTCAGACCTAGAGCTAACTTCTCAACAGAAATAATAGAAGCTGGAAGACAGTGGAATGATATCTTTAAAGGGCTGAATAAATGTAACTGTCAGCCAGCCAGTCTGTACGCATCATATACAGTGAAAATATCCTTCTAGAATGAATAGGAAATAAACACAGTTTTAAACAACAAAACACCAAGAATAAAACCAAAGCAGAAATCATCACCATCAGAATGCCACTGAAAGAAGATGCTGCAGGTATTCTGAATACAGAAGAAAGATGACCCAGTTGAAAGGTTGGAGATGCAAGAAGGCGTGAATAGCAATGAAAACTACAAGTATGTGGGCAAGTCTAAATGAATGTTGATTGTTTAAAATAATAAGAATGTTTCATTAGGATTTAAAAATATAGAGAAAATTAACATACGTGACAGCAACACCCCATAAGGACATAAGGGGCATGAGCTTCCCTGTTTTGTCAAGGAACAAAGTAAAACTGCCAATTAATATTAGAATTTTGCAAGTCAAGAAGAGATGTTATAGGGGCTGCCCTGGTGGCGCAGGGTTAAGTATGCACATTCTGCTTCTGCAGCCTGGGGTTCACTGGTTCGGATCCTGGGTGCGCACATGGCACCGCTTGGCAAGCCATGCTGTGGTAGGTGTCCCATATGTAAATTAGAGGAAGATGGGCACAGATGTTAGCTCAGGGCCAGTCTTCCTCAGAAGAAAAGAGGAGGATTGGCAGCGGTTAGCTCAGGGCTAATCTTCCTCAAAAAGAATAGATGTTATAATCTCCAGGGAAACTGTTAAATTAAAACAATAGTCATTACATGCTACAACATGGATGAACCTTAAGGACGTTATGCTAAGTGAAATAAATCAGTCACAAAAATACAAATTCTGTATGATTCCACTTATAAGAGGTATCTAGAGTAGTCAAGTACATAAAGACAGAAAGTACACTGAATGGTGGTTGCCAGGAGCTGGGGGATATGGGGATATTGTTGTTCAACGGATATAGAGTTTTAGTTTTGCAAGATGAAAAAATTCTGGCGATTGGTTGCACGACAGTGTGAATATACTTAACACTACTGAATTGTACACTTAGAAATGGTTAAGATGGTAAATGTTATGCACTTTTTACCACAATAAAAAAAAAGAATTAGTGACTAAAAAAAACTTTTCTAGCTATGGATATATTAGTATCAACCAAATTAAAACATGTTTATGGGTAAGACGGGGCACTTCATAATGGTAAAGGGTTTAATTTAACACAACAATTCATAACAACTTTAAAACAAAAACTGACAGAACTAAAAGGAGAAAATCCACACAAATCCACAATCATAGTAGGAGATTTTAACACGTTTCTCAGTAACTGATAAAACAAGCAGATGAGGGATTAATAAGGATATAAAAGATTTGAATGATATGATTAGCAAATTGACATAATTTTTGTATTTAGAAGATTATATCCAACAACTAAGTGCAGATATAATATTTATTACTTTTCAAGTGCATCTAGAGCATTTTAAAAAAATAACTGTATATGGGTCATAAAACAAGTCAGTACAATTTCTAGAGAATTATGACCATACAGATTGTTATTTGACCACAGTACATTTAAGCTAGTTATCCAAAAGATAATTAGAAAATCTCCAAATGTTTGAGTATTAATAAATATACTTCTAAATAACAAGCGGATAAAAAAAGAAATCCAAGTGGAAATTAGAAAATATTTCAAACAGAATGATAATAGGAAGTTATATATAAAAACTTTTAGGATGCAGCTAAAACCATGCCCAGAGAGAACTTTTTTATCTTTAAGTGTATATATTAGAAAAGAAGATAGGCTGCAAATCAGTGAGCTGTCTATCTTAAGAAATTAGGGAAAGAACAGTAAATTAAATCTCAAAAAATGTGGGAAAAAGATAATAAAATGATCTGTGAAGAATGAGATTCCGATATTTATATTTCTCTTTTTCTTGCTTTATTGTAGTTGCTAGGACCTCCCATTGACTAGAAGTAATGAAGCGAGAGAGTTAACTTTGTGAGGGTGATGGATGTGTTAATTATCTTGATCTTGGTAATCATTCCACACTGTATATGTATATCAAATCATCATGTACACTTTAAATATATACAGTTATATTTGTAATTATTCCTTAATAAAGTTGGGAGGAAAAAAAATGTAGTGAAGCAAGCATCTTTGTCTTGTTTCTGGTCTCAAAGAAAAAGCTCTCAGCCTTTCATCATTACATTGTAAGACTTTTGTAGATACCCTGCATAGAAAGTCCAAAAGAATCTAAACTTTTAGAGTTAGTCTTTTTTTTTTAAAGATTTTATTTTTTCCTTTTTCTCCCCAAAGCCCCCTGGTACATAGTTGTATATTCTTCATTGTGGGTCCTTCTAGTTGTGGCATGTGGGATGCTGCCTCAGTGTGGTTTGATGAGCGGTGCCATGTCCACGCCCAGGATTCGAACCAACGAAACACTGGGCCGCCTGCAGCGGAGCACGTGAACTTAACCACTCGGCCCCGGGGCCAGCCCCAAGAGTTAGTCATTTTAATCATGTTGCTGAATATAAGATCATTCTACTAAAAAGCAATCACACTTATTTATATCAACAATAAGTAGTTAGAAAATGAAATTTTAAAACATGCCATTTACAATTGTACCGAAAGTATGAAATAGAAATAAATTCAATGAAAGAAATGTAATAACACTATCAGAAAATGATAAAGCATTATTGAAAGAACACTTAAATAGAAGGATATGCTATTTTTATGGATTAGAATCTTCCATATTTTGAAAATTATTTTTTATGCAACATAAGTGATTCTGAAATGTGTGTGACAACGCAAAGGGCCAAGAATCGCCAAAGAGTTCTTGAAGGACAACAGCAAGGTCAGAGGACTTACTGTATCAGATATTAAGACATCATAAAATGATAGTAATTAAGTCAATATGGTATCACAAGAAGATGGAAATATAGACAGAGAGCCCAAAAACAGACTTATTCATGTATGGAGATTTTATTTACTTAAAAGTAGCCCTGCAGAGCATTGAGGAAAGGAGGATCTTTTCTTGTTAGTTCTGAGACATTTGGAAATCCAGATGGAAAAAATACACCTCTTGTTCCTTACTTTACTTTACACCTGTAAATCACTTCCAAGCTTTAGATTATAGATCTAAATGTGAAAGGCAAGACCATAAAACTTGTAAACGTGAATTTAGAAGAATATCTTCAAGACCTCAGAATAGGAAAGACTTTTTTTTTTTAACTTTTTTTTCTTAATAGCATTTTTTAAATGTTTTAACAGATTTTATTTTTTAGAGCAGTTTTAGATTTACAGCAAAATTGAGTGGACGGTACAGAGATTTCCCATATACTTCCTGCCCCCACACATACATAGCCTCCCACATTATCAACATCCTCCACCAGAGTGAGACTTTTGTTACAGTTGATAAACCTTCATTGACACATCATCACCACCCAAAGTCTGTAGTTTCCATTAGGATTTCCTCTTTGTGTTGTACATTCTTTAAGTTTAGACAAATGTATGATTATACATATCTACAATGATAGTATCATACAGAGTAGTTTCACTGCCCTAAAACTCCTCTGTGCTGTGCTTATTCATGTTTCATTCCCCTTGACCCCTGACAACCACTGATCTTTTTACTGTCTCTAGTTTTGCCTTTTCCAGAATGTCATATAGCTGGAATCATACAGTGTGCTGCCTTTTCAGATTGGCTTGTTTCACTTAGTATTATGCATTTAAGCTTCCTCCATGTCTTTTCATGGCTCATTAGCTCACTTCTTTTTAGCACTGAATGATATTCCATAGTATGGACGTACCACAATTTATCCATTCCACCTACTCAAGGACATCTTCCTTGCTTCCAGTCTTTGACAATTATAAATATAGCTGCCATAAGTATTCATAGGCAGGCATAGGCACATTTTTGTTTGGGCATAAGTCTTCAACTTCTTTGGGTAAATAAATTGCTGGATTGTATGGTAAGAGTATGTTTAATTTTGTAAGAAACTGCCAAACTGTCTTCTGAAGTGACTACCATTTTGCATTTGTGCCAGCAATAAATGAGACTTCATGTTGCTCCACGTCTTTGTCAGCATTTGGTGTTGTCGATGTTCTGGATTTTGACCATTCTAAGAGATATGTAGTGGTATCTCGTTTTAATTTGCATTTCCCTGATGACATATGATGTGGGGCATCTTTTTCTATGCTTATTTGCCATCTGTATATCTTTGATGAGGTGTTTCTTAAGGTCTTTGATCCATTTTTTAATTGTGTTGTTTCTCATTGTTGAGTTTTAAGAGTTCTGCTTTTCTTCTTCTTCTTCTCCTCCCCTTAGCCCCCTGGAACATAGTTGTATATATTCTAGTTGTGAGTGCCTCTGGTTGTACTATGTGAGATGCCACCTCAGCATGGTTTGATGAGTGGTGCCGTGTCTGTGCCCAGGATCTAAACCACCAAAACCCTGGGCTGCTGAAGTAGAGCGCACAAACAACCACTCGGCCACAGGGCTGGCCCCCTTAAGAGTTCTTTATATATTTTAAGTAATGGTCCTTTATGAGATGTCTTTTGCAAATATTTTCTCCCGCTCTATGCCTTGTCTTTTCATTCCCTTGAAAATATGTTTTGCAGAGCAGAAATTTTTAATTTTAATGAAGTCCAGCCTACCAATTCTTTTTTTTTTTTGCTCAAGAAGATTAGCCCTGAGCTAATATCTGTTGCCAATCTTCCTCTTTTTTCCCTTGAGGAAGATTAGTCCTCAGCTAATATCTGTGCCAGTCTTCCTCTTTTTGTATGTGGGACACTACCACAGCATGGCTGGTGAGTGGAGTAGGTCCACGCCCGGGATCTGAACCCATGAATCTTGGCTGCTGAAGTGAAGCGCACAGAACTTTAAGCACCTGGCCACGGGGCTGGGCCGTATCAATTCTTTCTTTCATGGATTGTGCCTTTGGTGTTGTATCTAAAAAGTCATTGCCAAACCTAAGGTCATCTAGAATTTCTCCTGTGTTATGTTCTAGTATACCCTTAGGTCTGTGATTGATTCTGAGTTAATTTTGGTGAAGGGAGAAAGGTGTGTGTCTAGATTCATTTCCTTGCATGTGGATGTCTAGTTGTTCCAGCACTATTTGTTAAAAAGACTGTCTTTGGTCTATTGTATTGCCATTCCTCCTTTGTTAAAGATCAGTTGACTGTATTTATGTGGGTCTATTTCTGGGCTTTCTGTTCTGTTCCATTGATCTTTTTGTCTATCACCGGTACTACACTGTCTTGATTAACTTTGTAGTATGTCTTGAAGTCAGATAGTGTCAGTTCTTCAAATTGTTCTCCTTCAGTATTGTGTTGGCTATTCTGTCTTCTGTATCCCTCTCCATGTAAACTTTGGAATCAGTTTGTCAGTGTCCTCAAAATAAGTTCCTGGGATTTTGATTGGGATTGCATCTAATCTGTAGACTAAATTGGGAAGAACTGACATCTTGACAATATTGAGTCTTCCTATCCATGAACGTAGAATGTGTCTCCAATTATTTACTTCTTTCATTTCTTTCTTAGAGTTTTGTGGTTTTCCTCATATAGGTCTTACACATACTTTGTTAAATTTATACTTAAGTATTTCATTTTGGGGGATGCTAATATAAATGATACTGTGTTTTTAATTTCAAATTCTTGTTGATTGCTGTTATACAGGAAAGCGATTAACTTTTATATATTAACCTTGTATCCTGCAACCTTGCTATAATCACTTATTAGTTCCAGGAGTTTTTAATAACATTTATTGTTTAGAACTTACTATTAAAATTTTTAAGCTTGTGAAAAGCAGAGGGAATAGTATGATGAACTGTCATATACCCGTAACTCAGGTTTAGTAATTAACAACACATCACCAATCTTTTTTGTCTATATTTCTACCCAGCCCCAGTGGATTATTTTTGGAGCAAGTTGCTGACATCACCTCAGGGAAAAACTTTTTAAATAGACATGAAAAGCACTAACCATAAAGGAAAAGAATTAATGTCAGTGCATTATTACATGAAAATTAAAAACTTCTGTTCATCAAAAGGCACAGTTAAGGGAGTGAAAAGGCAAGTCACAGAATGGGAGAAGAAATTTGCACCATGTTTAAATGATAGAAATTACTACAAATCGATAAGAAAAAGATTATTGTCTAGTACTCTCTCCAAAAACTGGGCAAGAGTAGCCATGTGAAGAAAGAGAATATCAGAATGGCTAATAACATGTGTGAAAGCACTCAGTCTCTTTAGAAATGAGTGAAATACAAACTGAAACCATAAGATACTACTATTTTTCTACTAGAATACTAAAATTAAAAGTATTAATAATACTAAGAATATGAGTATATGGAACAATAGAAACTTTCAAAAACTGCTAGTGGAAGTTTAAATTGGTACAGCTACTCTGAAAAACTGTTTTGACATTATCTACTAAAGTTCAAGATATGCATATGCTATGATTTAGTTCTATTCCTGGGTATACTCAACAGAAATGCATGCCCAGGTACAACAGGAGACTTGTACAACAATATTCAAAACATTGCTTGTATTGGCCAAATACTAGAAGCACCCCAGTTGTCTATCACTAGCAGAACAGATAAAAAACAGTGGCACAATCATGCAATGAAATATTATTCAGCAAGGAAAATAAACAAACTATATTTCCTTACAAGAACATTCATGAACTTTACAAACACAAGGTTGAGCAAAATAAGCCATGCACCAAAAATAAAATATATATGGAATTTTTTTTTATAGATAAAAGTAAAACTTTACCATAATATTTAGGCATGTGTGCTTAGAGGGTATCAACCATAAAGAAAGGAAGTTTGGAAAGTGGTTACCTTTGGCAAATATGAGGAGATGATGACGCAGGGGGATATAAGGATTTCTGAGGTATTAGCAGTATTTTATTTCTTAACCTGGGTAGTAGTACTTGGGTGTTTGCTTTGTGATAAATTATCAAGCTGTGATACTTTATGTGTGTATGCATTGTAAATGTGTTATATTTCACAATAAAAATTTTTTAAAAGAAGACATTTCATTAGGACAGAATAAACTTCAACAAGTATGTTATTTAGTTAGCCTGTTTCTTACCTTCACAAGTATAACACTTGAAAGATAGTGGTCACCTTGTGATAATTGTAACAACTACTTGGAAATAGAAATACTTACAATCAAAGTAGATTATTGATCTGTGAGTCAGTTTAAGAAAGAAGAATCTGATAGATTTCTTATTTGCATGAAGGTTAATGAGTTAAGAGTGACAGATTTTGCAGTCCTGTAGTTTTATGAGAAAGGTGGTGGTTTTGGAGATAGAAGTATGCAATAGGATTGACTTGTTCTTTTCCTTAGTTTGAAGGAAGAGGAATGAGGTGGGGTGGAGAGGAAAGACATCACTATTTCGCAGTGCTAGAAGAACAGCTAAAGCAAAGCACTTTTACAATGACACACTCTCAGTTCTAAACTGAAATTAGTTCTAGCATGTATGAAATGAAATGTGCAGCTTAAAAGAAAAATTATTTCCTCCTCCTCACTCTCCTTCAGATTCTCAGGAATTCCACCAGCTAGTCTGTATTGATGTTAGTAATTGAAAATCGGACTTTTAAATACCACAGTTCTTAAATGTTTTGATTTTTTTGACTTATGGAATTGAGTGTCTTTCCTGGGGTAGCTAGTAGAATTCTTGAGGACAATGAGTAAGAAATAATTTTTTTTAAAAACTATGCGTTTGGGTGCCGACCCAGTGGTTAAGTTTGCTGGCTCTGCTTTGGCAGGCTGGGGTTCGCAGGTTCAGATCCTGGGCACGGACCTAGCATCACTCATCAAGCCTCGCTGTGGCAGCATCCCACATAAAATAGAAGAAGATTGGCAGATATCAGCTCAGTGACAGTCTTCCTCACCATAAATAAAAAATAAAATAAAACTGTGCATTCAACTCCCCCAATCCATTTAGCCCAGAAATATGGCATATATCTTAATAACATCCAAGAATACCAATCCATAAAACAGAAGATCCCATTAAGTAGAGAAATTTTAGTGAGATCAAAAAATGAGGGTTTGACTTGTAAGAGAGACTGAAAATAGGACCTTAGTAGCTGAAAGTATATTTTTCTTCAGACTTAATTGACCATTTCACACAGAGGTATTTTATAAGACTTGATTTATTTGCAGACTGATTTTCTGGTTTTTAGATTATCCAGGTTCCTTGATTTCTTTTTTTCTCCTATTTTTTCTGGCTGTCAATCTTTTAGCCACATCACAATTTCTTTTTCCCTTTCCCAAAAGGCAGGGAGAGATTAGCAAACAGAGAGGTAAAAACTCAAGTCAATCCTTCTCACTACTTGGAAATAAAGACTTAACTAAGTATTTTAATTTTTATTCTATTTTAGTGCCTCATTCCTTTAAAAAGCCTGAAAGTTGGCTGTAAACAGATATCAAAATAATTATCATGTAGCTTCATAATTTTCTAACTAACTGTTTGAATTCATGTAATCCCCTGGAACTACATACAAAGTTTTGCAAATAAAACATTAGCTCAGAGATGATCTAGAATCAGCAAAGAATGTGTACTGGTCTTAGTAATTGAAGATTTGAGTTCTTTTAAAAGAAATTACGTTTCTTAAATGACTTAATTTTTTTTAATAAACTTAATTTAATTAACTTATTTATTTGTTTTTTTGGTGAAGAAGACTGGCCCTGAGCTAGCATCCATTGCCAATCTTCCTCTTTTTGCTTGAGGAAGATTGTCGCTGAGCTAACATCTGTCCCAGTCTTCCTCTGTTTTGTATGTGGGACGCCACCACAGCCTGGCTTGATGAGCAGTGCCTAGGTCTGTGCCCAGGATCCGAACCCACAAACCCTGGGCCACCAAAGCAGAGTGCGCAAACTTAATCACTACACTACTGGTCTGGCCCCTGCTTTAATTTTCTTTGACTTATGAAATTGAGTTTCTTTGCTGGAACAGCTGGTAGAATTCCTGAGACTTTAATGGACAGTAAAGAGTAGGAAAGAATCTTCTTTTTAAACTATACTTTTCATTTCATATGTGGGAGAACTGATTTCAGACTAATGAGATGGCAGACTGGTAGTTGAAGTGTGGATTTTTCTAAGCGTGTAAACTGCAGTAGTCATCTGAGATGGCCAGGAAGGCCACTTGATGAGACTGTAAGTCTATATCCTTACGACCTACTGAGAGCACTTTTGTCCTTGGCCATTGGCAACCAAGATGGAGGTTTCTTAAAAAACTTCTAAAGAACTAAATATAAAATAATGTTAGCATTTTAGAAAGCTACAACAGTACACTGTAGTAGAGTTATTTAAAGCAGACTAGAAGTCTTACAAAATGGCATTTTGACATAGTTGTCTTTCTAAATTTCCCATCTCTGATTTGCTTCCCTTCAAGGCCTGATTCCCCGTTATTTACACATTCTCTTTTTTAAATAAATATCTTATTTCTTATCAAAACGGTCATAATTCTACCAAGCTTAGGTCTAAATGGACAAAAGAGAACATTATTACCTAGGAAACTGAAGTTGGTGGCATCTTCAGTTCAGTTCTGAAGTTGTGAGTGCACTCTGGGCTTTAGTTGGAGTGCCTGTGGCTGTGTTCAGGCTAAAGGAGAACCTCAGGTTGTTTAATTGTTCATGAGATATACCACATCTGCAAGAATTGGCACTTAGATAACCTCTGCTCTTGAGTTTACTTTTTAATTTTTAAGAGGAAGTTGATACCATTTGAGGAAATATGACAAGTGATCGTCACACTTGTTAGGTTATCTGTACTTCTAGGCTTCTTCACCCCCGGGCTTACCTGCATTTAATTAGATCTTACCTCTATGGCTTCTCTTTGGCTATAGTGAAATATGAATAATTTTGTTACCCAACTTGTTTTATGTATGTGTAAGGAATATCAGTGAGTAATAAGAGGAATCTAAGATCCTTAGAAGAAAGATGATATACCAAGGTACTGTTAAAATAATGGCAACTTGAGAACTAGTATATTTGATAAGTTATAGCACTTACGTTGTATAGCATAAAACTTGGACTCTGTCCTTGATTCTGCAGTAGGTTTCTTACTCTGCAGCTTTGGGTAAGAAATCGTACCATGGCTGATTTTCTCATCAATGTAAAATTAAGAGAAGATATTTTGGGAGGGATTATAATTCTTTCTCCTCACTTGTCAGAGGAGATAGCATAGTAAGTTGCCATCGTCTATGTTAATGAAAAAAAATTCATTTTAGAATCTAAAACCATAAGTTTTTAGTTGTTGGATTTACAAATTCAGTAGCCCCTATAAGAATCCTTAGACTTATTCCATGCCTGGGTTGAGCCCCCTCTATGCTTATCTGTACTATAAGCAGCCTGGAATTTGGGGGACAGGCTTTTGCATGAAGGAAACAATCTGCTCATTGATAATCAGATTAAATTCATGTCAGTACTTTCAAAGAGCCTTAGTGTGTATTCATAATATTAGCTCTGCTAACCCTTTTTAGTGTAGACCCTAAGTAGTAGAACTTTTAATAATCTTCAACTCATAATAGTGTTATTGTGGAGGTCTAGCATATGTACTTAGTACTGTGCGATTTGATAAACTGATGCACGCTTGCTGTCATATTGAGATGTTTATTTATTTATTTATTACTGGTCTCTTGCACTAGATATAAACCTAAGAGAGCAGGAACTGTAGGTGTCTTGTTCACCATTGTATCTTGTATCTTTAGTGCCTAGCCTTGCTCATGGTAGGTCCTTACCAAATATGCGTTGCAGGAATTAATTTGGAATCTCAGTAAGGGATCCTTATGTTTTAAAATTTATATTAGAAAAAAGTGCTATTTTCTTTTCTTAACGATCCTTTATAATCAGAACTTTAAAAAATTTTAGTTGTAAAATTTGCGTAACAAAATTTTCCATTTTAACCATTTTTAAGTGTATAGTTCAGTGGCATTAAGTATATTCACATTGTGTGTGCACCCATCACTACTATCATCTCTACAACTTTTTCATCTTGCAAAACTGAAACTCTTATACCTGTTAAACAGTAATTTGCCATTTCCCTCTTCCCCCTGACGCCCCACCTCCTGGCAACCACCATTCTACTTTCTGTCTCTATTAATTTGACTACTCTAGGTACCTATATAAGTAGAATCATACGGTATTTGTCCTTTTGTGACTGGCTTATTTCACTTAGTATAATGTGTTCACGATTCATCCATATAGCATGTGTCAGAATTTCCTTCCTTTTTAATACTGAAAAATATTCCGTTGTGTATATGTATACCACATTTTGTTTATCCGTTCATCCGACGATGGACACTTGGTTGCTACCACCTTTTGGCTATTGTGAATTATGCTGCTATGAATGTGGGTGTACAAATATTTGTTCAAGTTGCTGGTTTGAGTTCTTCTGTGTGTGTACCCAGAAGTGGAATTGCTAGATCATATGATAATTCTATGTTTAATTATTTAGGGAACCACCATACAGCTTTCCACAGCAGCTATACCATTTTACATTCCCACCAGCAATGTTTGAGTGTTCCAGTTTCTCCACGTTCTTGCCAAGACTTGCTTTCTTTTTGTTTTTTTTTTTTTTTTATATATAATATCCATCCTGATAGATGTGAGTATAATCAGAACTTTTAACCAAATTAATTATAAAAAAGATTCAATACAATATTGGTCCTCAGGTAAATTATAAATTAACAACAGAATTAGACTGTGTTTCAAAGCTTAAGATACTTCTTCACGGTTGGTTTGATATGTGGGATAATCAGACTCAGATATTTTTGTGTCATCCCCAGTGCCTAGAACAACTTTTGCCTGATTTTTGAAGCCAGCAAAAACAGTAATTTAAAAACCTGCAGTATTTACAAATATGTCAGTGATACTGTAAATAACATACTTTTTCCAAAATGTTCCTAAATGTGTGCCATTTGAAATAATTCCAAGAAACTTCTGACATGGTTCCTAATAGAGTGAAATAAATGATAATAAGAAAGCTCAATCTCAAGGGATCCTCATATCCTTTATGAATCTTGCCTGAGAATAGTACTTAACTGCATTTTTCTTTAAAAATTTATTTCTGGGCCGGCCTCGTGGCCAAGTGGTTAAGTTCTCGCGCTCCGCTGTGGCAGTCTGGGGTTTTGCTGGTTTGGATCCTGGACGCGGACATGGCACCACTCATCAGGCCACGTTGAGGCAGTGTCCCACATGCCACAACTAGAGGGACATGCAACTAGGATATACAACTATGTACCGGGGGGATTTGGGGAGATAAAGCAGAAAAAAAAAATTTATTTCTGATGGAGTATACCTGCTCTTCTACCATAGGATAGATATCAAAAGTTGAGATCCTGCCTTTCCATTTCCTACCAATGGAATTTAGTAAATCTTAGGCTTTCTTTGCTTGAAAAAATAAGAGAATTGTTAAATCACTAAATATCATTGATGGGAATTAAAAATGACTTTCTCTATAATGCTGAGAAGCACTTAAACTCCAGTTCTTTGAAACAGGGTTTTGAATCTACTTGAGTTGTTGGTTTACGTTAAAAGAGGCAATATTAGCTGGTGAATAGACAAGTTAAGATGTTAGATTATTGCTTTCCCTTTTTGGTGAACCCATGATGTAGAATATAAATACAAAATTGGCATTTGTGCGTGGGAGGCTGACTTGTATGGACTATCTCAGTGTCTCTGTTGCCCTCTGGCTTCTGGTTGGGTTTGGCCATCGGGCAGCATAGGCAAGAGATCAGAGGCAGGGAGGAGGGTGAGGTGGGGGTATTTATTCCTCAATCTTTCCTTGAGGGGTCACTGTGGGTTTACCGTGTCCTATGACCAAAGGTCACAGCTACTGTCCCATGGCCCTCTCCACGCCAGATTAAACAAAGATGAAAGAGCCTTCTGTCTCTGGGTTGCAGTAATTGCTCCCTCCATACACCCCTTTAAAACCTTGGGATAGCAATGAACATTGCTGTTATTAGCCAAGGGTACTGTACTCTATCTTGTGGCTTCCCTACTCTCTGCTAGCGCCTTCGAATATAGTCCCTTTATTAAACTCTCCTCAGATTTCCCACTTTCAGTGTGCCATTCTTTTCCTGCTGGGATCCTAACTGAAATGGCTGCTTTATGCATTTTTAATCATTATCCTAATTAGTATGCCAGATAAACCCTAAAAATACTTACGCTAGTTTGGGGGGGGCAGTAATGGAAGGTGTTTGCAGACCTACCCTTTGTTTTCCTTGCACTTTGTTTCATCTAGTGTGTTATTAAAGGATAAATAAATAAAAAACACTAAGTAGTGTTAGATGATGTATAAGCTAGTAATAATAATAGTTCATTTAAATATAGACTCCAAAATGATGTTTGTATTCCCTCTTTTCTCTGAGAGACTGGTACTTTGATTCCCTAATGACATTATTGATGTCCTTTGTATCATCTCACTGCTCAGTAACACTTCTTTGGGGAAGGATACTTAATAATATTCAAGTTATATCATTGGCTAACCTGTAAGCAATTCTGAGAAGATTGCTGGATAGTATTTGCTTATAAAGAATTTTCATCTTTATATACTGTCTCTTTTCAATTAATAAAGATAATTGGGAGTTAAACATGTTATGTAGTCGTCTGGAAAACTCAGGCTTACGTACTGAATTGGTGTAAGTGCAACCTGATTTTTCATGTGGGTAACAGTCTTGAAATGCCAGTATCATAGAGGTTAAATCAAACTAATTCATGGTTCATTGGTAATTGTCAAGCGTGGTTTCTCTTGGAATAACATAGGGTCTATTCAGATCCTCTTTTCCACTTTTAGTACCAAAATGTTCTTACCATTCTAACTTATAAATTATCAGTCTTCTGTAGCAACTAGGAGGTATTTGAAAACACAGGCTAAAGATTGAGCTTTAAAAGAAGCTTTAATTAAAACACATCTGTAATAATAGCAAAAGAATTTGGAAAGTGTACTAGAATATTACTATGTTTTTTTATACTCCTGTCTTATTCCATTCAGGCAGCTATAACAAAATACCACAGACTGGGTGACTTATAGACAACAGAAATTTGTTTTTCACAGTTCTGGAGGCTGAAAGTCTGAGATCAGAGCACCAACATGGTTGGGTGAGGGTTCTCTTCCCGTCATAGAAGTCTGTGACCTCCTCATTATATCCTCAGTGGTGGCCGGAACTAGGAAGCTCTGTGGAATCTCTTTTATAAGGGCATTAATCCCATTCTCGAGCACTCCACCTTCGTGACCTAATCACTTCCCAAAGACCCCACCTACTAATACCATCACTTTTGGGGGTGAGGATTTCAACATAGGAATTTGAGGGGACACAAGGATTCAGACCATAGCACCCTCTTTTTTCAAAATTTCCCCTTTTACTTGCTTTGTTGAAATTCTAACCCCCAAACTACTCCCAAGTACAGTGCCTGGATCAGCAATGTTAATAACCACCTAGGAGTAAAAATGTCAGGCCACAGGCCAGACTACTAAATGAATGCCTGCATTTTAACCTAAGATTCCCCAGATGATATGTATACACGTCAGAATTTGAGAAGCACTCTAGCCATTTCCTGGGATTTAAAACAAAATTGTCATGTGTTAAAGCTGAGGTAATTTATTGATTACATAGTCACAGGTAAAGAAACTGATTAAATTTGCAGATAGCCTTTTCTTTATCAGTACTGGGAAACCAAACTCTTTTGTGTTCAATCATATTGAACTAAGTTTTCTCATATTGTGCTGGTAATGTAAACTCAAGTATATTGTGTTGTCAAGAATTATATTGGGGACACAAACATGAATGTATTCATGAAGTTCATAGTTTAAGAACGTGATGTGTGTGGTGCAGTCT
This sequence comes from Equus asinus, assembly GCF_041296235.1. NCBI lineage: Eukaryota > Metazoa > Chordata > Mammalia > Perissodactyla > Equidae > Equus > Equus asinus. The sequence goes on from NC_091811.1 coordinate 51,466,238, forward strand.
GCAAGATGGCAGTTACTTTCATGTGTTATTATTAATGCTACAGAAGCTCTCATTTTCACTCATATTTCATATTCATTAGTGTTAAATTTTACTTTGAGGAGCTATTGTAACATTTTTGGTGGAGCTTTTAAATTAAGATAGAATAGTTAACAAAGATATCAAAGATTACTGGACAGTCTAGTATATTGATGTGCTTAGTGTTTTTCTCAACCTGTGACAGTTTCTAGAAAATCAAATTTTATTTTATAATTTTAACTAAAAATGTAGTTATAGGTTATCTGTATAATACAATTTGCGAATAGCAGCTCAGTTGTTGTTAACTGCTTTTGGGAGGAAAGCAAGTGATCTTGGCCCTCCTATTTGAGAGATGAATTACGTGTTAGTTGGATCACGTTGAACATATTTTTCCCTTCTCATTCTTTCAGATTCATCAGGATTCATTTTTGATTTGCAGTCCAATACTGTATTGGCCCAGGGAGGAGCTTTTGAAAACATGAAAGAGAAGGTATGACTAGTTGCTATGGATAGTAAACTTGAATATCGTTGTAAAATTTAGGTACTAATACAATCAGTGGCTACACAAACGCATTAAGAAAGTGAAATTTTAAGGACAAAACACAGTGCCACTATATACAGAGTAACTACCATGAAGATTTTGAGGAATCAGAGCCTATTAGTGCAAACATGGTTTTCTTTGCATAGTTCCATATATATTCATTTTAAATTATCTTGAAGACATCTTAATATGAATTAATTAAATAATATTAGAAAAAATATTTACATGGCTAGCTGTCTGTCTCATTTGGCAGCATTCTTTAAGGAACAATCTGAGCAGCATCCTCCCGTTCACTTGAAGAGCATTCTTAAGTCTAGGAGACTTCAAAGCAACCAGGGAAATAGGTTTTCGAAGTGATATTCCTTTGGAAGAAAACCAGATGTTTTTAGTTATATAACCCCTCATGAGCTATATTGAGAAAAACATAAAACAAAAGCTTTATGTGCTTTCTCTGTCTTATAAAAAAAGTTTTTGTTGATTATGGAGTCATAGCTATATATTGGTTCAATAATACAAACATTTTCACATTTTAAGTTATCAGAATCTTACCTTTATTATTGAATCTGTAAGTTTTGCCTAATGTCTATTGTTTAGTGATCAGTGCTAAGTTTTTTGGTCATCTCAAAATCTCAAAAATGTATATTACAACTTAGCCTTCTTTGGATTATAGATTATATACCTTCCTACTTGTTTGGTGTTAAACCTTACCATTTTTCAGTTAAGCCTGAAAAAGAAAGCACAGAATGATGGGAAAGCAAGTGTACTAAAAAAGGCTTAGCTTCTAATACAGACTCTGCTTATTACTTGGAGAAGATGCTTTAGGGGCCGGCCCAGTGGTGCAGTGGTTAAGTTCATACGTTCCGCTTCTTGACGGCCTGGGGTTCACCAGTTCAGATCCTGGGTGCAGACATGGCACCACTTGGCAAAAAGCCATGTTGTGGCAGGCGTCCCACGTATAAAGTAGAGGAAGATGGGCATGGATGTTACCTCAGGGCCAGTCTTCCTCAGCAAAAAGAGGAGGATTGGCAGTAGTTAGCTCAGGGCTAATCTTCCTCAAAAAAAAAAAAAAAAAATGCTTCTCTTTATCTATAAAAGCACTTGCTTTTCAAGTAGCATGGCTAGATAACCTGAAAAAATTCCTGATATAAAATACCTAGAAATACAGAATGAAAAATAACATGCATCATTTTCAGTGCATAGCTGAACATAAGAAGTAAAGAAATCCCTGGGGGATAAAAATGCAGAGGGAACTAAAAACCAGAGTGGTAAACCTAAGCTTAGGTAACTTTGATGTGTTTTTCCAGTCTCAGTAACAAATGGGTTTTACCACATAGGGTTCTGAAACCCAAGGCTTGTCCTGGGTTAAGAATTAGAGCTGAGATCTTATATACGATTGAGACCCTAAAAATATTTCACCTTCAGGGAAAAGGTGAACTAGAAAAACATCTTCCCAGTGACTTTTGAACACAGTAGGCTTACTGTACATGTTTAGAGGGATATATTTAAAGGACAAAGAGAAATGCAAATAAATCTTAAATTTTACTCAATATTTTATCAGTAGTAATATTATATCACAGGGTTATTAATATTATTTTATGAATATTGTAGAATAAAACAAATCAGTAAATAATTTAACATTTTAAGAACTTAAAACTTTTAATTTAGAGAAAAGAGATACATGTTTAAAATCATGTAAGAAAAAGCCTTTTAGTATTGTATTTGAAATGAAGATGTCAGTATGAACTCATGTTGTAAAAAACAAAATCTCCTGGCTCTATCCAATGAAAGGACCTAGAAATAATGACTCCCCAGTAGCAATAAACACATCTAGCTCTTAGATCTTGGTTTCTAACTACCATTCCCTACCAAAAAGAACCAGGTCTTGGAGAAATAGGCAATTTCACGTTGTGCAGTAAGACAAGAAATGAAAATTATAAGGATTGGGAAGGAAGAAAAAAAATGATATAATTTATAGACAATACAATTATCTACATAGAGAAACCAAGAAAGCAACAAATTATTAGGAATAATAGTTCATCAAGGTTGCTGGATATAAAATTGATATACAAAAATGAAAACAGAATATGCAATTATTGTAAATTGTATACTTTTAATCTCAAAAAATATAAAATACCTTAAGAATAAATCTGACAAAATTGGCATACCTATTTTAAAAAGCAGTTTGGCATTACCTAATGAATTTGTAGATGCCCTACTATTCAGGAATTGATAATACTGGTTATATACAATAGAGACATTCTCACTGTTCACAGAAGACCCGATTTCTTTTTTATTGCTCATAATGTGCTAAACATTGTTTTAGGCACTGAGAAGTCAGCAGCAAATAAGCATAGGAATGTTCATTACAGCATTTTTCATAGTCAAACATTGGAAACAATATAAGTGTTCATCAACAGGAAAATGAATAAATTGGCTATATTCATACAATGGAAATGCTATGTAGCAATTAAAATAAATGAATAAGAGATGCATTTATCAACATCTAAAAATCTAAAAAACAATATTATGTGAAAAAGGAGATTGAATATAGACCTGTATGATAATACTTATGTAATGGAAAGCAATAGTATACATTGCCTGTAGATACATACATACATCATAAAAGTGCAAAAACGTGTCAAACTGACACCAAATCCAAGACAGAAATCTCTGGGGTGAGGAGGGAAATAGGATTTATGAGGGACTTCATGGGGCTTCAATTGCATCTATTTTATTTTATTAAACTGGCTGTCAGCATAGTGAGTGTTCATTATATTTTGTAGGCCTGAAATAGTTTATAGTAATTTAAAGATTTTATTTTTCCTTTTTCTCCCCAAAGTCCCCCGGTCCGTAGTTGTGTATTTTTAGCTGTGGCATGTGGGATGCCGCCTCAGCATGGTTTGATGAGCAGTGCCATGTCCGCGCCCAGGATTCGAACCAGCGAAACCCTAAGCTGCTCAAGCTGAGCATGCAGACTTAACCACTCAGCCACGGGGCTGGCCCCCAGTTTATAATAATTTAAATTATCTCTACAGATTATCTTTATGGTGTTGTTATACAATTAAATAATATAAAGTAAAAATGTTTTGAAAAATGCTATAGAAAAATCCGGCTTGTTATTGTTAATGGTTCATTAAGCTTTCCACCTTTTTCTACAGTATGCCAAATATGAGGAAACTGGTGCTAAATTAATACCTGGTACCTAAATTAAACCACCCTTTCTTGAAATAAAATCTAGCACATACCTTCTATTTCTAGAAATGTTCTGTTTTTCTAAGTTTTAAAATTAATTTTTACGTGCTATCACTCATCTATTAATCATTCCCAGTGAGATGGTTGTATCCACTCTCATTGACAGTACAAAGGGGTGCATACTGTTAAAAATGAAATGTCACTCTTTCTGTTATTCTCCATAATAGGCCTCAGTTGCCAAATGACCTACTGATGGTAGAATTAAATGGCCCTGTCATCTTTTCCAGATAAATGCAGTGCGTGCAATTGTTCCCAACAAGAGCAACAATGAAATCATCCTGGTTTTGCAGCACTTTGATAATTGCGTGGACAAAACAGTACAAGCGTTCATGGAAGGTAATCTAGTTCAGTTTTTTATAAGTTTGTATTTGTTCAAATAGGAGCTGCTGCAGACTTCTATAACATGTATTTAGCAATCTGGTGTTTCACAGATGATGTAGCATGGTAACATAATACCTCATGATAACATGCTGTTTTTTTTAAGATATCCCTTAAAGATACCTCTTTCAGCCCTAGAGATAGCTCATTCATAAGCTATGTGATATCTAGAATAAGAGATAAGCTGAGAAAACCCCATCATTTTACTCAAAATGTTCTCTAATGGTATTTAAGGAGAAATCATATGGCCAGTGGTTAAGGGACTTGATTGGAGTTGGGTTGAATAAGAATTTAAGAAACTCTTAATGACAAAGCAGTGATTCAGTGGCCCAGCAAGAGATGGCTTATTCAAGGATTCAACATTCTCTTCCAGGCTCCAACACCATTTAGTTTGGCTCCATCAAGTGATTCAATTGTATAGGTTTGAGTTTGCTTATCTAACGTATAGAAGAATGATGGCTTAGCCAAGCCTTCAGATTTAGCGTTGAGATGTGTTTTATAAACTTCTTTCCACATAACTTGTTTGAGAAAAACTTGGCTTGAAGCTGTTACATCATTGAACAGTGATGTCGGGTTAGGTCTCCCTATTTCTCTTTTTTTGAATTTGCCAGGATAGAACGAACAGGTCCAAATACTGTAAGGTTTTTCTTCATCATCATCTGTTTTCTTTATAATGTTAGTATTTGGGTTTAGAGTAGTGCACAGCTCTCTCTAAAACAGCATAGCCAAGGTCATGTGTCATCTTCTGGAGGAGAAGGGATGGCATATTTGTCTGAAACCAGCCGTCTTTGTATTCAGTCTAAGCTATATAAATACAACAATCTTCAAAATGGCCAGGCTACATTAGGCTCTTCTTGGAAGAACTTACTGAGGAAATTATATAGAGAAGCGGGATCCAATTGGGCAGGTATTCTAAATAGTAAGCATGACCTGATTGTCTTGTTACATTAGCTCAGACACTTGAACCTTAACTTTTCCTGTTAAGAACTTTGGAAATTATTCAGCAATTACAAAATGCAGTGACACTAATTCCTGCTTGACCATGCGTGTAGTCAGAGAGAAAATCTGTAATTGGTTTCTCTTACAGGTAGTGCCAGTGAAGTCCTCAAAGAATGGACAGTAACAGGCAAGAAAAAGGTAAAAATGAATTAAATTTAAAAGAATGATATTAATATTTGTATTATAAAAAAATTTAAGCTCTGCAAAAGTATTTAAAAGAAAAGATTTACATATGCATCTTCAGTTCACCTGGTTAAAAAATGTCTTCTGTGACATTGAAACACAGCTGTGTACATAGAATACCACACAGTCTTCTCCATGTGATTTAAGGCAGGAAACAGAATTACTTTGCCGTGGTGCAGTTGCTGAGGGGATATTAATATTAGACAGGGATGAAACAAGAGAGCTTGTCAAGGAACACAGAGCTCCTCTAGAGAAAGTGATCTAGTCCAGTGGTTTTCAACATCATTTTTATCATAGATCAGTTAAAATAGTTCAGATTTTTAGGTCAGCCAACTGTGGTGTTGTCTCTGATATTAATGAGCTTTGACTTAAAACCTAAAGAGGGGCTTTGCTACTATTAGCTGTGCAGAGGTGTTTGTTGGCCACTTGTATATCTTTTTTGGAGTCCTTTGCCCATTTTTTAACCAGATTGTTTTGTTGTTGTTGAGTTTTAGGAGTTCTCTCTGTATTCTAGATATTAATCCCTTATCAGATATGATTTGCAAATATTTTCTCCCATTCTGTAGGTTGCCTTTTTACTCTATTGATGTAGCATCTTTTGAAGTACAAAAGTTTTTAATTTTCGTCAAGTCTAATTTGTTTATTTTTTCTTTTATCTGTGCCTTTGGTGTCATGTCCAAGAAATTACTGCCAAATCCAATGTCCTGAAGCTTTTGTCCTACATTTTCTTCTAAAGGTTTTATTGTTTTAGGTCTTATAGTTAGTAGAGTTTTGATCCATTTTGAGTTAATTTTTTGTATATGGTGTTAGGTAAGGGTCCAATTTATTCTCTTATATGTGAGTATCCAGTTTTCCCAGCACCATTTGTTGCCAAGACTGTCCTTTCCCTATTGAATGGTCTTGGCACCCTTGTCAAAAAACATTTGACCATATATATGAGAGTTTATTTCTTAGCTCTCTATTATGTGTCATTGGTCTGTATGTTTGTTTTTATGCCAGCACCACATTTTTTTGATTACTGTAACTTTGCAGTAAATTTTGAAATCAGGAAGTGTGAATCCTCCAGTTTTGTTGTTTTTCAGGATTGTTTTGGCTGTTTGGGGTTCCTAGAGATTCCATATGAATTTTAGGATGGGCTTTTCTGTTTCTGCAAAAGACGTTATTGGGATTTTGATAGGGATTGCATTGAATCTGTAGATCACTTTGGGTGGTATTGACATTTTAACAATATTAAATCTTCCAATCCATGAACATGGAATGTGTTTCCATTTATTTATGTCTTCTTTAATTTTTATCACCAGTGTTTTATAGTTTTTATTGTTCAAGTCTTTCACTTCCTTGGTTAAGTTAATTCCTAAGTATTTTATTTTTGATGCTATTGTAAATGGAATTGTTTTTGTAATTTTCTTTTCAGATTGTCCATTCATGTATAGAAATGCAACTTTTGGGCTTTTTTTATTTTTGTGTTTTTACTTTGTATCCTGCTACTTCACTAAATTTGTATATTAGTTCTAACAGGTTTTTTGTGAAATCTTTGGAGTTTTCTACATATAAGATCAAATCATCTGCAAACAGAGATAATTTTTGCTTTTTTCTTTCTAACTTGGATGCCTTTATTTCTTTTTCTTGCCTGATTGCCCCAGGTAGAATTTTCAGTACTGTGTTGAACAGATGTGGCTAAAGTGAGCGTCCTTGCCTTGTTCTTGATCTTTGAAGAAAACTTTTCAATGTTTCACCATTTTTTCACTGTGGGTTTTTCATATATGGCTTTTTATTATGTTGAGGTAGTTTTCTTCTATTCCCAGTTTTTTTAGTGCTTTTATCGTGAAATTATGTTGAATTTTGTCACATGCTTTTTCTACATCAATTGAGATGATCCTGTGTTTGGGTTTTTTCCTTGATTTTGTTAATGTGGTGTATTACATTGATTGATTTTCTTATGTTGAACCATCCTTGCATTCCAGGAATAAATCCAACTTGGTTGTGATGTATTATCCTTTTAATATGCTGCTGAATTTGGCTTGGGAGTATTTTCTTGAGGATTTTTGCATCAGTGTTCATAAGGGATATTGGTTTGTAGCTTTCTTCGCTTATAGTGCCTTTGTCTGGATTAGGTATCAGGGTAAAATGCTGGCCTCAGAAGGAGTTTAAAAGTGTGCCCTCCTCTTCAATTTTTTGGAAAATTTTGAGAAGAATTGGTGTTAGTTCTTCTGTAAATGTTTGCTAGAATTCACCAGTGAAGTCATTGAGTCCAGGGCTTGCTTTGTCAGGAGATTTTTGATTACTGATTCAATCTTAGTAGTTATAAGTCTATTCAGATTTTCATTTTCTTCATGATTTAGTCTTGGTAGGTTTTGTTTTTCTAAGAATTTGTCCATTTCATCTAGGTTATCCAATTTGTTGGCATACAGTTGTTCATAGTACTCTTTTAATCCTTTTTATTTCTGTAGAATTGAGAGTAATGTCCTCACTTTCATTTCTGACTTTATCAATTTGAATCTTCTTTTTGTTTTAATCCATCTACCTAACGGTTTGTCAGTTTTGTTGATCTTTTTGAAGAACTAGCTTCTGGCTGTAAATTTCCCCCTTAGCACAACTTTCACTACATCCTATATGTTTGAGTAGGTTGTGTTTTCATTTTCATTCATCTCTAAGTGTTTTCTAATTTCCCTTGTGAGTTCTTCTTTGATCATTTTGTTACTTTAAAATGTGTTGTTTACTTTCCCCAATATTGAATTTTCCAGTTTTCCTTCTGTTACTGATTTCTAACTTCATCCCGTGTGGTCAGAGATGATACTTTGTATGATATTGATAGCTATTTTTAAAAATCTGTTGAGACTTTGTGGCGTAACGTGTGATCTATCCTGGAAAATGTCCCATGTGCACTTGAGGAACATGTGTATGCTGTTTTTGGGTAGAGCAGTATCTGTATATGTCTGTTGGATCTAGTTTGTCTATTATCTTATTTAAATCCTTTATTTCTTTACTTACCTTTTGTCTGGTTGTTCTGTCCATTATTGTGAGCAGGATTTTGAAGTCTCCAAGTATTGTTGTAGAGCTGTCTATTTCTGCCTTCAATTCGGTCGATTACTGCTTCATCTATTTTGATGGTCTCTCATTAGGTGTGTAAATGTTTATAATTGTTACATCTTCTTGCTGTATTGAACGTTTTATTAATATATAATGTCCTCCTTTGTTTCTTGTAACCTTTTTTTATTTAATGTCTATTTTTATCTGATATGTGTCAGTCTCTTTGGGTTCATCTTACCTGGAGTTTTTTAAAGCTTCTTGGATGTTTATATTCATGTCTTCCATCAAATTTGGGAAGTTTTCGGCCATTATTTCTTTAAATATTCTTTCTTTGTCTTCCTTTCTCTAACTCCTAGGACTTCCTTGATGCGTATATTGGTCTGCTTGATGGTGTCCCACAGATCCCTGAGGCTCTGTTCATGTCAGTCGTTTTTCTTTCTGTTCCTCAGGTTCAATAATTTCTGTTGTCCTATCTTCAAGTTCACTGATTCTTTTTTTCTGCCTGCTCACATCTGCCTTTAATCCTTCTAGTGATTTTTTTTTCATTTCAGTTATTGTACTTTTCAGCTCCAGAATTTCTTCTTAGTCCTTTTTAGGTTTTCTCTTTTTTATTGATATTTCCATTTTGTTTATATTTCATTTTCTTTATCCACATCTTCCTTTTGTTCTTTGAGCATCTTTAAGACAGTTATCTGTCTTTGTCTTTGTCTAGTATATCGGCTCTCAGGTCTTTTTCAGAGACAATTTCTCTTGATTTGTTTTTTTCCTTTGAATGGGCCATACTTTCCTGTTTCTTTGTGTGCCTTATGATTTTTCTGTTGAAAACCAGACAGCTAAGTCTAATAATGTGGTAACTGTGGAAATTAGATTCTCCCCCTTCCTTGGGCTTTGCTGTTTTTTTGTTATTGCTTTTGGTGTTTTTTTGTTTTGTTTTGTTTTTCTTAATAATTGGCACCTGAGCTAACATCTGTTGCCAATCTTTTTTTTCTTTTTTCTTCTTCTCCCCAAAGCGCCCCAGTGCATAGTTGTATATTCTAATTGTGAGTGCCTCTGGTTGAGCTATGTGGGATGCTGCCTCAGCATGGCCTGATGAGCAGTGCCATGTCCACACCCAGGATCCGAACTGGCGAAACTCTGGGCTGCCAAAGCGGAGTGCATGAACTTAACCACTTGGCCATGGGGCCTGCCCTTTGGTTTTGTTTTTTTAATTGCTGTAAGCTGTCTCTGTACCTAAGGTCAGCCTGGGGTGTACACTTAAGGTCTTTTCTGAGCCTTTGCCTGGGCATATGTGGTCACTTTCAAATTTTTCTCATATCTGTAGTTGTTTTTGAATGTCCTGGTATTTAATATCTGACTCCAAAAGGGGGGAAAAGAGAAAAATGAAGTGAAAGGGAAGAACACTGACTCCTTAATTCCCCTGGAAGCTACTTCAGCCAGAGGAGGAGGGGCTGGCAACATTAGGAGGAGGTGCAACAACAATGACAGCCTGCCTCTTTGTTTGTACTGTTTGATCAAATGCAGCAGTCAGCGATCAGAGCACAGATCCCCAGTATTTGTAGGAAAGGGTCCTTTTTGCCTATCCTGGCTCCCACAAGCTGTGTGCAGGCTGCTCCAGGAACCGATGCACAGCTGCTTGTCTCCTGGCTGACGGTGGGGTAGCTGCTACTGTGCTAAGAGCTGAAATTGACCAGAATTAACCACAATTTGCTTCCAAGTTGTCCCTAGGAAATTGCAAGCCTTCATTAGATTCCAGAGTTCCAAATTAGTTACACCATACAGATTCTGCCCGTGCATTGTTGTCTAGGTGCAGAGACAGATTCCTGATGCTGCCTCCTCTGCCATCTTCCTAGAATCCTCTGCAGTGCAGTTTTAATTTATGTCTCTTATTCGACTGGGGTTGCACTTCATTCCATATATTTATATCCTATACTATTTTTTCTATTGGGTTATTGTTTGCTTTTTGTTAGAGCTCCGTATATACTTAGCTGTTTGTATATAAGTTGCACATATTTTTCATATTTTGTAATTTGTCTTTTGATTTTGCTTATTGTGGGCTTTGCCATGTGTAAATTTTCTATATTTATGTGTTTGAGTTTATCCAAAGTATTTTACATAGTTAGTTTAGTCAGTAGTTCAACATGTACAAAAGTATGTTCAACTTTTGCAAGAGGATATGAGAAATTGGTAACATTGATTGCTTTGGGGTAGCTACAGTTACCTCTCTGGGTTATGGGGGTCTTCTTTTTCTTTTCTTTTTTCAAATCTTTAATAACCATTAGAACAAAAAGAAGAAAAGCAAACCAAAACCTACAGCAGAAGCAAGCAACAATATCCCAGATTCCAGTAAATCGGTTTCCATTCAAGAGGAGCAGTCTGCACCTTCCTCAGAGAAAGGTGGTATTAATGGTTACCATGTCAATGGTGCCATCAATGATACTGAGTCTGTGGACTCACTCAGTGAAGGTATGGAGATGCTTTCAGTAGATGCTAGAGAATTGGAGGACCCTGAGTCAGCCACGCCAGATGTGTTGGAAAGAACAGGTGAGTTTATTAACAGATCTTTGAAAAGTTACATTTTGTTGAAAAATACAGAGACTTCCTGGTTGAGAAAGCATCAATAAATTAAATCTAGTTAGTCTTTTACTTTTGGGGTTTTGTTACTTCTTATGTGAAAGAGTCACATTTTGCAGTTATCAAAGGCCTAGAAAAATATAATTCTTGTTCCATTGTCTCATATTTAATTTTAGTCTAAATCAGTCTGATGGAAATCTAACTTAATAGTCCCTTAGTACTTAGATCATAAGATCATGTTTTTTTAATTGCACACTTACTGAGAAAAATGTTGATGTTGATATTATTCTAAGACCCAGCACAATGAGGAATATATAATAATAACTGTAATCCCGTTGCTTTCATGAGATGTAGACTGTTGCTTTTTTTTGTCTCACATTTGTTTTCTAGTGAAGAGTTAAGATTAGTGTTAGTTATAAATGCATATATTTTGTAAGCATTTCAGTTTGTTTTATTAACCATTTTGTTGAGGGCTCTGGGAAGATATTGGGAATCTCTCTTTTAAAATAGTTTTTTAAATGACTTGTTTGTTGATGCAGCTCCCCTTGCTCTGTTACTGCTAGCCTTAAAAACATAATGCCAGTTCAAGAATTATGCTGTACTTTTTAGATGTTCTTTGATTGATTAGTTCGCGCACAAACAAAAAGGCTCAGTGAAAAATATAGCACCTAAACTGACTTCAAACAGACCAGTGATGATGGCTTCCTTTTTTTTTCTGAGCTAGCTTTCCTTTCATTTCCTTACTCTTTGCCCTTTCTATTCCCTAAAGCTTTTAAAACTCTTCTTTTCTTGGGACAGCGTAAAACTCTTTTTTCCTCAACATAACTTACAGAAGCTAGCAGAAGTTGGTGATGTTGACTGTCTTCACCTCCTTGTGCCCAGAACTACAAGGAAGCTACCAAGGTACAGGGACTGAGCTAGGCTGCCTAGAGCTGGGTTAGCACAGGCTCCTCCTCATCTTCACTCAAGATGCCGCCTAGGGCTAAGCCAGATGCTGCTGATAGCCTCGTCCAACTGACTCTACTCTTTGATCTATTTTGTCAGTTGATTTTGTTCACAGCCTTTTAAGAGGCATAGTTTTGCCTCAAACATTTTTAAATTTTTTCTTTGTGTGTACTTAAGACTGCTTGATTGATTACCTGTAAATTTTGCTCTAAAATACTGGCCTCTTTCTTTGACAGAATCCATGCTGGAGAATGGTGTCTCTGATTTTGAGTCCAAGTCTTTGGCTATGCACTCTACTCAGAATTTTCAACAAAATAGGAATGCTGCCAAGTCCCTCTCAAGACCTACCACTGGACTTCAGTTTTCAAATCTGGGGATAGAAGATGTTCCGCTCTCCTCCACCAACAAAAAGTTAGGTAAATCAGAGGCCTCTGTTTGAGAGAAAATAAAAAATGTGTGTTTTTGACTAAAGAGGGCAGATTATCTCTTTGTTCCCATAGATAAGGTCTCTGAAGGGCAGCAGGTAATATTTTTTCTGTTTTCTAGGCAGTGACTACTCTGCCCTTTCCTAATTCTGTGTACACAGTTGGAGTTAGATAGTGGTTTAGATGCTGTGCAGTCTTGTTACAATGATGGGGCTCCTTTTGTGAATGAAAGTCAAACGACTGCCAGGGTGACTTTCCTACTAACGTTAACCTGTTTCTTTTATTTGCTTTACTGCAACATTTTTGTGCTGTTTCCTTCATTTTTACCTTCTGATTGACTCAACAGTAAAAAGCGCTGCCATCTCTGACATGACATTTTAAAGAAATATTTTCATTTCTCTTCACAACTTCATGCTCTTACTGATATCTGTCAGACTCCAATTTTAAACAAGGTCATTTTCTCTTAAGTACTTAGCATTGACTGATGGTAGCTCTTTGCTTTATTTTTTTATGATTATTATTAACTATAATAATCATTTAAGGGGCTGGCCCTGTGGCCGAGTGGTTAAGTTCACGTACTCCACTGCAGTGGCCCAGGGTTTCGCCAGTTCACATCCTGGGCGTGGACATGGCACCGCTCCTCAGGCCACATTGAGGCGGCGTCCCACTTGCTACAACTAGAAGGATCTGCAGCTAAGATATACAACTGTGTACTAGGGGGATTTGGGGAGATAAAGCAGAAAAAAAAAAGATCAGCAACAGTTGTTAGCTCAGGTGCCAATCTTTAAAAAAAAAAATCATTTAAGGGGCTGGCCCTGTGGCCAAGCGGTTAAGTTTGCATTCTCCACTTCAGTGGCCCAGGGTTTTGCCAGTTCAGATCCTGGGCACAGACATGGCACCGCTCATCAAGCCATGCTGAGGTGGCGTCCCACATGCCACAACTAGAAGGACCCACAACTAAAAGTATGCAACTATGTACCGGGGGGCTTTGGGGAGAAAAAGGAAAAATTTTTAAAAATCTTAAAAAAAAATCATTTAAATAATAGAGATAATAGCCCCTCTGAGTGTCATACATCTAGGCATGGTGGTCCACTCCACTAAACAAATGAAACATAGAAATGTAAAAGACACTTGTAACCTGTTGCTCTTTATTGAGTTATTTATTCCACATGAGCTAAATTTAATTAATGAAGCTCTCCTTTTTCATCTTTCTAGCATTAAACCCTCAGCTTGGTGCAGAAGAGTAAGTCTGAGAATATTCAGGCAAGCAAAAATAAAAGCACAAGGCTTGAAAGCTTTTAGGTAGATTTTAAAAGAAATCAAGTTGAGATGAGGAAGAAGTTAAATAAAAAATTGAAAATTTGTATCTTGGCACATTATATACTTTTTAGACCCATGGTTGCAGCTATCAATTGTATATGTAACTTTGACATTGGTGAATATAGAAAGGTTAATAGAATTCTTGGAAACGGTTGAAATGTGTTGGGTAGGTAAATGTATTTCATCTTTATCTACAAAGTTGGGTTACCCACATATGATGCTTCAAACTATGCTACAGATAGAGAGCTTTATCAACTCTGTAATATCTGCATGGTGAATTATGTTCTACTAAATGCTGTCGTTTAGAGAGTTTTGAAAATTTGGTACCTATTCAAATAGTTTGTTTTTTTTTTTTTTTTTGGTCTTTTTTTCTCTGTGTATCATTTAGTTTTGAATAGTTGCTAAAATTGCTTTCTTCAAATTCATTAATCTTTTTTTTAGCAGTTTCTAATCTGCTGCTAATCCCATCCGGTGCATTTTTCATCTCAGACATTGTTTTTTATCTCAAGAGGTTCGCTTGGGGTCTTTTAAAATATCTTCCATGTCTCTCCTTAATGTGCTTATGCTTTCCTCTCCCTTCTTGAACATATGAAGTATCTGATTATATTAGCTGTTTTGATGTCCTTATCTACTTGATTTTACATCTGTGTCATTTCTGCATCTGCTTCTGTTAATTGATTTTTCTCTCCATTATTGGACATATTTTTCTGCTTCTTTGTATGCCTAGTAATTTTTTTATTGGATGCCAGATACTGTGAGTTTTGCTCTGTTGATTTCTAGATATTTTTGTATTTTGTTAAATGTCCTTGTGATTTGTTCTGAGACTCTTACTTGGACGTAGTTTGAGGCTGCTGTTAAGCTTCGTAGGTAGAACTGGAGCAGCCTTTCGTCTAGAGCTAATTCTGCCTCATGACCGAGGCAGCACCCTTCCAAGCGCTGCGCCTGCTGCCCCGCTCTGGCTGGCGGGAACATTAAATACTCCTGGCCTGGGGGAGCTCTAGGAGTTGTTCCCCCTGCTCCTTTCCAGTGTGTCTTTTACTGTCTCGGGTAGTCTCCTCATAGCTGTGCACTGAGAATCCTCTGAAGATCTCTGTACAACTCTCTCCTCTCTGTGTAGCTCTCTCCTCTCCATATTCTGCCCTGAGAATTTTAGCCACCTTGTCCTCTCCAAATTCCCAGCTCTGCCCCTTCAGTTCAGGGAGACCGCCAGGCTCAGTTTAGGACTTCTCCTTACATTGTAGCCTGGAAACTCTTGTGGCAGTAAGTTGGGGCAATCCTGGGCCTCACTTCTTTTGTTTCTGTTTTCTGAGGGGGAAAGTACTGCCTATTGTCCATTGTTTGAAAACTATTGTTTTATGTATTTTGTCTGTGTGTGTGTGTTTAGTTGTTTAAGACAGGAGGGCAAATCCAATTCCTATTACTCCATATTAGCCAGGATACTTATTTTTTTTTAAATCTATGAAAACATGAGTTTTTTGTTGAGGAGGGTGGCCGTTTAGGAAACATTCTTAGTCTGCACAACATTTGTTACTTTACACGCTTAAATGTTCAGATCCAACTTTCAAGTTACCTATGTTCCCTTTTTTTTTAATTAATCCTTGGGTTTTTTCCCAAGGTTCCAATATTGAAAAATCTGTGAAAGACCTCCAGCGTTGCACAGTGTCTCTTGCACGGTATCGAGTCGTAGTTAAAGAAGAGATGGATACTTCCATTAAGAAAATGAAACAAGCTTTTGCTGAATTGCAGAACTGGTAAGTTAAGTTGCATTTGATATCAGTAGCACAAAAAGGATCATTTATAAAGATGGTCAGCCATTCACCAAGTTCTTTAATTCCTGACTCTTAACTACTCTACATAGTGGGGAGAGACTTAAAGATCCTGTGGTATATTTAGCTAAAAATCCTAAGGTATATTCTTTTGGACACAGTGTGGGAATGAGTAGCACAGAGAATCATAATGCTCCAGAAATGGGCCTGAGGTTAGTATTGTTTGGAAATGGACAAATAATTATAGAGTAGATCATACATTATTTCTTTAGGGTCTATGTTTTAAACCAGGAACCTGTAATCAATGGCATGCTGTTTTTGAACCCAGTTATAAAGTAGAAAAGATCTGTCTTTGCTTTCCTACCTCCTTTTATCCTTCCTAATGCACCCCGCCCTAATGGTCCCTTCTGTGCCCTATTACTAAACATTGATTTGTTTTAATTTTGTGTTTTTTGAACTGTGTTCTAAAGAACACTCATGTCTTAAAATATGTTAATATGGGTTCCATAGAAGAAATAGGGTTCGGTAGTTAAAGAGGTATGAAAATACCTTTTAAAAAAATTTTACTACTAGCCTTCTCAGTGCCTTTTCAATGCTAATATGCCTTGTAAATCTAGAAGAAGGAGCTATGCTATGCTGTTTCTTAAATGTATTTGATTATAGAAACTTTTGGGGGGAGAAGTATATTTTCTAGAGCATGTAAGCATTTTAACCATTAGATATGAAAGTGTTAACTAATATTTAAACCATAACTCCTTTCTGGCAGGTATTTGCATTTGATAAGGGACTTTTTTGAAAATAGAAGAGCTCTAAGGACCAAATTAAATAAAATGGTGGGCAGACAAGCAGCTAGGTTGATGTTTATGGATTTAGGACTGTCCACTCCACTTATTTGTAAGACTAGCCTGGCCTGAAAAATGAGAGGAAGTGTTCATTGTCGACGAAAATAACCACAATCTATAAATGAAAATTTGGGTGAGTTTATTCTGAGCTGAAATCTGAGGATTATAACCCGGGAGAATCTTTTCACAAAGGGACAGAGCACTCCAAAGAAGTGGGGGTACACAGGGTAGTTATATACCCTCAAAGAGGGTGTTTCACATATGATTGAAATGTCCCTCCCACAATAGTCACAAGATTGCCCTGTCAGCACCACACTTGGTGGGCACAGCAGGTAGTGGTCTGCTATCTCGAGGGCGTAGCAGGAGGCAAATCTGTTGTCTTGAGCTGGGTGGTCATACGTGGGGTGCCACAAGCGATCAGTTCCTAGCCCAAGGAAGGACGCTTAATCCTTAAAGAAATGCCAATGTTGGGAGGGGAAGAGAAGTTGCACCTTTATCTCAAGGGCTGTTGTTCTTGCCATGGGGAATCTCTAAAGCAGATATACAATGCATGCTCAACGGCCACGGCCACAGCCACGGTCAGGCCCTTTTGGAAAGACAAGGTCAGGCCGAATTAGGTTTACACAAAATGGCTTCCTCATATACTCCAATATATCCTATTACTTGCCATTTTTATTTTTCATCATGAATAGAGAGAACCTACACCACTCTTCCTCCCAACCATCCATTTTCTTGCCTGTCTATGGACTGTTCTCTTTGGTCGTATTCATCCGTGTCTCTGTAAACTTAGTCTGGTGACTTCATGCCCCAGCAGACAAGAGAAAGAGGAAGTGTGGGTAGCCTCGGTCCTCCTGTACTGTGGGATGAAGAGGGAGTGAATTAACAAAGATGTAGAAGAAAGCCTCCAAAAAGTGGCTGACTCCTACTTTTATCATTTGCAAAGTGTAGAATGGTCCAGTAAATCATCACAACCAGAAGTACTTTCAGGATAGATAATTCATCTGCTAGTCTACCCATGCTTTGTCCTGAATCTTGAGTTTCCCTTTTCAGGTTTTATAGCTAGAAGCTTAATGTCACATCTTCTGTTTTTCTTACATACATTTTGCTCCAGCCAGATTACTTGACTCAAAACTTAACATTCAGATTTCCTTTTCCATATGCTAGTTAATGCCACTTTCCCAGCCTTAAATATGCTCTCCTGTATCTTTGTATTTATTTAAATCCAACCAATTCTCTCAAACTCACCTTAAAATAAGCTCTAACTTCTGGAAATTTTTCTAGGTAACCGATTTCTCCTCTTTCTGAACCTCTGGGTGGAAGTCCATGCCCTTTGCCCTGGATTATTATCATATCAGATACTGTTGACTCATTTGGAAAAGAGTAAAGAGCTAGAGTAGGTCATCACGACTTTGCCTTGATAAGCCTCTGGTCTCTGTAACTGTTTAGCTTACTGATTACTTAGCCACAGGATCTGATTCCATCCAGAGCCAGTCTGAACCAGGAAACTTAGTTCCGGGAGAGAGATTTGTGAGTTCCTGTTGACTTGGCACCCAGCCACAGGGCAACTCCTTTAATAAATGACAAATGAAGTGGTTTCCTGCCTGGGAGCTGTGTGTTTAGGACTGATCAGCAGGCATAGCAACCAGGTCAATTTTACTTGAGGAAAGAGATCACCTGCCCTTTCCTGTTGGTGTAAAACCCTATTCTCTGGCTGATTGGGTTTTTAAACAGCTTTATTTCATTGCCCCTTGGAGTTACTACTTCAAGATATAATTGGCAGGTGAGCTAACTCCGTTTGGCACTGAACTAGAGCTTGGGGTTAATGTCACTTAGGAACCCATTTTTTTGTGTTGGTTATAGTATAAAGGAAAAACGAAAGGTTCTAACAAATTTGCAACAGTAAGGTTTCATTACCCCAGACGGGGAACTCGGGGGACTACTTAGATAACTGCTTTCACTTTGAGGCCAAATGAAAGCTGACACATACCTGTGGGAAGGTAAAGGCAGAGGCTTTCCAGTGATAAAACTTAAAATCTGCTCTTATTGGTGATCTAGTAATAATCATCTCTAGACCCAAGTTTACTTTACTCGTTAATTAATAAAATTTGTCTGACTTGCATTGTTGGAGCTATTAGTTGACTTAAGTTTAAAGCTATTAAGGAGCAGGATCTGGAGTGGAACATGAAGCTGGAGTGTATAATCTACTTTGAACACTTGTCATAAAACGTATTGGTGAAAAATGCCAACAGGATACATACTCAGCTTGCCTTTTAAATAAAATTTTCTATTTTATTGAAAGTCAAAAGGTACTTATTAAGATGTAAGAAATTTGAGATTCTATAACACATAAAGTCAATGTAAGTCTGTGCTTAAGATTTTGAAATTTTTCATAGCTGATTCCTGATTGACCTTAGAAAAATTACTTCCTTTTATTTGAGCTTCTCTTTTCTTCTTATATTAAGCTACCAGTAGTCTTAGCAAAGGCTTTTAGATCCTTAAAGTCCATATAGAGATGCTGAAAATTTAGGAATAATTTTGTGAACCAAAGCACTTTCAAAAATGTCTAAAAAGCATAGAAAGAAAGGGATGGGCTAATATAATAATGTGTTATCAAAAATGTACATAACACTCCATAGTGTTAAATTATTCTTCAGTTTTTACATGCTTAGTACATTAATATCTTATTTCTACTAGTACTTACCTCCGTGGTTCTCACTGTTCTTTGATTTAAAAATTTTACTCTTGAACCATCTGTGAAAACAGCTAATAACATAGGAAGATTACTTTACAGTTTACCAAACATGTTCAAGCATATTATCTGATTTCTTTATCGATATTTCTGTCCTATGAAGTAGGAGTTTTTAATTCTACTTTACTATTAAAAGGGATTTGAGTCTTAGGTTAAGCGACTTACCTAACATGACATGGTAAGTTGCAGGCTCAGTATCCGAGTCTTTGTATCCTGACTCTCAGTAACCTATGACCTTCATCCCATCCATCATGATGCCTCACTTCCCAGCTAAAGCTTGGGAAGAAGGCTAGAGACTCTTGATACATGTCACATGTATTATTTCCTCCTCAGCTTAAAGGCTATGTAACAGAAACCCCACTGTAGGAGAATTTAGGGAATAAAGAATTTAGTTGTTATGGAACAGGGTTAGAATGAGGAGGACCAGGAGTTTGACTGAGCCTATGAAAGCCTTTATAAGTATTTTTTTATTTCAATAAAATAAAGCTACAAGAAGGAATATTTCATCCAAATATTCAATGTTCTTTTGATTTTGTAACTCAGAAGGTCCTGGACTATTCTTCTTAAGTCACAGCTTGCAGTGACTTGTGATGCAGATATTCTTCAGGTTACATCTTAGTTGGGGGAAGGGTATGAAGATTAAAGGAAAGTTTCCATGGAGTGGGGTCGATTAGAAAAGATTTCTCGGAGGATGTGAATCATTGTCAAGCCTTGAAAGAAGCATGGAATTTACATTGGCAGAAAGGATGAGGATAGAATACTGCATTTAGGAGATACGAGATAAGCAAAGGCATAGAAAGGGCATAAAGGGAGGGATCCTGCACAGTGTAGCTAAGGCTAAGGGACAGTAGTTGAAGGCAGTGAGGGGTGAAGTCAGAGACTGAGGTAGAATGAGAGCATTTGATGAAGGAATCTGAATTTTGTTTTTCTTTTTTCAAAGGTTCCATTATTCCCTCTTGTTTTTACTATAGTTCCCAAAATTATAACAACAGTTTTTTAAAAATCAAAATAAATGTCATATAACTCTACCATTTTAACACATAATTAATTTTTTGTTTTCTGTGTTCCCTTGTGTCCTTTATCTATATGCATGCATAATCTTACTGGTTGTAATAATCATAGTGAGAGTGTAATTTTTTAATGCATTATTTTCACTTAAAGTTATGTTTGAGTCACCTCTGTGGAACTGCCTCCGCTGTTTGTGTGTGTGCACGTGATTATCTGAGAATTTTTAGCGGCCAGCCCCTTGGCCCAGTGGTTAAGTTTGCACGCTTCCCTTTGGTGACCCAGGGTTTTGCCAATTCAGATCCTGGGCGCGGACATGGCACCACTCATCAGGCCACACTGAGGCAGCATCCCACATGCCACAACTACAAGGACTCACAACTAAAATATACAACTATGTACTGGGGGGATTTGGGGAGAAAAAGCGGAAAGAAAAAAAAAAGATTGGCAACAGTTGTTAACTCAGGTGTCAGTCTTTTTAAAAAAGAATTTCTAGACAATGGATCTGGAATGTATAATGATTTGCCAGAGTTACTATGAAGGCATTTTGCTACAGGCTATTGTACTGAAACTGAGGGATCAAGATGAGTACAGAAATTAGAATAATAATTGCAATTGCTGCTGCCATTTATTAAGCTACTATTGTATGTGAGAAGCTTTTATGCATAGTATCTCTAATTTATATAACAATATCACTTGTAGTGTTATATTCATTTTATAAATGATAAAAAAGATGGGCATAGGAAAAAGTAGTTTGCCCAAAGTCATACGTGGTATTAAGTGATTCTCTTCCACTATGTCATGCTTCCTTTTTGTGTGTCTTACCAGGGATGTCTGGTTGCCTTTATTCTTCAATCTTTGCCTTCCTGGTTCACACATGTCTCCTTTTTGACATTGCTATCATAATTCCAGAAAGAGGATTCAAAAAAACAAATCACATTTTCAGAGGAGGATCTAGTCAGCCGTTCACCATGTGGCTTAACACTCCAACCATTTTTCCTTACCACCTAGAAACTTGAGCAATAAATTCCTTGGTGATCTAGATTGCTTCTGGTTCTTTTTTCCTAAATTTATTGTAAAATATCGAATCAGATGGCCTCTAGCATTACTTCAGAATTGAGAAACTTTGGCCACTGGAGAAGAGCAGAAGAAAAGGTTATCCATTGAGGGCCTGTCTCACAAAGCAGCCTATATTCACATTCTAGCTTCTTAAAAGCTACTCCAGACTCTTAAAGTAGAAGTCACGCATCCATGTGCTTTGTAAAGGACCCCTGACAAAGAGGAGCCCATCAAATTTTCATAAGATCCAAATTTGATATATTAAGCTAGTTCTTTCAATTCGTTTTACCCTAGTTGTTCAGCTCAACATGATGACCTGGCTGCCTAACTGGTGTTTTTTGGTTTTGTTTTGAGCCCAGGTATCTGTTCCATACTCCAGTAAGGCCAGTGCCATGAGTATGGAGTTTTACAAAACACATGGAGCATCATTAATTCTCTGCTAATAAAAACTATTGACAGGGGCTGGCCCTGTGGCCTAGTGTTTAGGTTTGGCATGCTCCACTTTGGCAGCCCAGGTTCAGTTCCCAGGTGTGGGCCTACACCACTCGTCAGTGGCCGTGCTGTGGCAATGACCCACATACGAAATAGAGGAAGATTGGCATAGATGTTAGCTCAGGGCGAGTCTTCCTCAGCAAAAAGAGGAAGATTGGCAGTAGATGTTAGCTCAGGGCAAATCTTCCTCAGCAAAAACAAAACAAAACACATAACTATTGACAATTCTCTTTTCTTGCTTATTTTATATGAGAAGAGGGAAATATTTCCAGAGAAATAAAGGTGTTTGCATTGGCTTTGCTAGGATTTCTGCTTTGATTGGCTAGTGGAATTAGAATAAATAGGTTGTAGGTTTTCGGCAAATGAAATCAAGTACAAATGTTTTCTAAGAACATTATTGAATGGTTTAGAGTATTACCCCTTGAAATAATTAACTATGGGATTGCTAGAGTTGTGTTTCCATTATAACATTGTTTTCACGTGCAACAACCATGAATAAATGATAGTTAACAATTTTTTGGTACCAAAGAATTACGGAAGGCAATAGCTAGAATCAGTAAGCTACATGTTAAAAATCAAAGCGCTTTCTTCAAATGATAGATACATAATATCTTAGAGATATGAATGCTAACGCTACAGGAACAACTATTCTGAGTGACTAAATTACACAAAAGCTTTAGAATAAGTTGAGCAAATGGGGAGATGGTAAAAGGTCTTGGTAAGGAGGAAAGGAAATACAGAACATTCAGACATTTACCAGTCTTTTTCCTTAGTAACAGTGACAGGTTGTCTAAAACCATTGTCATGATTGTAGAAAGGATATGGAAATTCTCTGTACTGTATAAGGTCCAGGCTTAATAAGACCTAGTGTCTTTCTAACCAGGATCCCAACAGTATTTAGCTGAATTTCATTCACAGTGTCAGAATCCAGTGTATCTGATTCTCATTATGGTATATTTCCATTCAGGAAAGCCTTGAGAACAGTTGCAAGCTTAGCACCCTTATGTATTGGAGTGAGCAAGGTAACAGAAAGTCTGACAGTCTGAATGAGGCTTTCATGCCTCTCTGAGAGGAGTCATTGCTTGCAGTTATGGCATCTAAAAACTTTTACCCCGGGGCCAGCCCCATGTCTGGTTCAGTTCGCGTGCTCTGCTTCGACGGCCCAGGGTTTCACCGGTTCAAATCCTGGGTGTGGACATGGCACCGCTCATCAAGCCATGCTGAGGCGGCATCCCACATGCCACAACTAGAAGGACCCACAACTAAAAATACACAACTATGTACCGGGGGGCTTTGGGAGAAAAAGGAAAAATAAAATCTTAAAAAACAAAAAACAAAAAACTTTTACCTCAGACCACAGCTACTTTTGAATATCTTGACCACAGATCCATACTGGGACCACCATTTAGATTAGGAACAGATGGGAAATTTAGCTTAAGTTTCTTCATTGTTAGAAAGTTGTATTACAGTAAATTATTGTTTTTAATTGTAAAACATGCCTCTACTATTTATCTTAGTGCTTAGCCTACTTTCCAGTTTTTAACTCTTCCCACCCTCTCTATTTATTTTGTGATACACATATTTCTACAACTTTTTATTATGAAAACTTTCAAAAATACAGGAAAGTTGAGAGGATAGTACAATGATCATTGTATTTCCTCTGTGTATGTTTGTGAGTAGAACCATTTGGAAGTTTCAGACATCATGACACATCACCCTTAAATGCTTTAGCATTAATGACCTAAAAATACGGTCATTCTTCTACACATCTGTAATACATGATGTACTGTGTCATGTACTTCTAATAAAGTTATTATTATATTGTTTATGTTGGTCTCAGCCTATCAGTAGTGATGCTGCCAGATAGGAATGCCTGGGGGCACTCACCTGGGCCCTGTGCTCCTTATGGTGACCCCTACATGAGCCAGTGTTGTGGCTGGAAAAGCCCTCGTGGTTCTTAGAATTGTAAGATGCACCTCAGCAACCATCATCTGGGAACTTTGAAAAACACAAAGTTTATTACTCACAGGTCCAGGAGGGTACACAGCACACCCGGGGCCACATAGCAAGATTTGCTTAAGGAGAGTGCAGACCTGGGATTCTGTTTTTATTGCAGTCAAGGGTGGGGTGCCTGGGGTTTCACAGGTCCACTCTTTATTGATGACTTTAAAACAGAAGAGCGAGGATTAAAGTATGGGAAGGGTAAAGTAGGATCACTCCCGCAGTCAGTTGTCTAGGTCACCCAGGGCTTTCTAAAAGGGAAACTTCAAGGACAGGGTGTCCTGGCTCTGTATCTAGTGATATAGCTGGCAGTCTCTTTATTCAAGATGAGTGTCTTGGAAATGGATGCTTCAGCAATCAAGAGCTTAATGTCAGGCACTTACATTACAATCGTAAAAGCCAATTGTCCACCTGGTGGTGGCTGTGTAGTGGTTAAGTAGTGGTTAAGTCTGGGCTCCACTGAAGCAGTCCAGGGTTCACAGGTTCAGTTCAAGACACCAACCTGGCACCACTGGTCTAGCCATGCTGTAGCAGCATCCCACGTAAAATAGAGGAAGACTGGCACAAATGTTAGCTGAGGGCCAATCTTCCTCACCACACACACACAAAAAAAGCTAATTGTCAAGCGCTTAAATGACATATATTGTAACATTTATTCATTTTTGTATTTTATAATGTAAAGTTGCAAATATTCATCAAGCTTTTCTCTGAGAAAATGTCCCAATAGCCTCAGTTAATCAGTAGATTCTGGTTAATGCTTGGCTAGCATCACAGATCTTTCAATAGATGTTATCAAGAGATGGCAACATGACAAACAACAAAAAGAAATGAAAGTGCTTACTGCTTTTCAGTGTTTTGGGCATGAAAATGTAAACCATTTTTTTTTAAATGGGCTAGTTGAATGGTTGTCCATGCACTACCCTGTGAATTTCTTACGATCGCCCATGAGTCGTTAAAGAAACAAAGTTTATTTAAATTGTCCTGGTTGTTCTCCCAGGGGAAAAAAAGTGCCATCACAGTGTACCAGCTCATACTGCCACAAAAAAGTCTGGTTGCGATGGTGCAGGACTTTTTTCCCTTGCTAACAGTGTCATGTGACATTCTACTTTTTCATAATATTGTAAGCTGCAGAAAGCTTACTTGTTTACTGAAATTTTTTAATAAGTATTTTTCAAGCTTTGTCAGAGACACATTTGTCATCTGGTGGACACAGTGTCTGCAGCTTAAGGTGATTCAGCAGCAGAAGAGAAAGGTAATGTCAGATTCGAGGCTGGCAGCTCCCATCTCAGTTGTGCTTTTGTTTTGCCTTTTAGGTGTTACAAATGCTGCTAGAGTTCTTGGAGCAAAATATTGCCAAGGTTTGGGAAAATGCTTTCTTAGCAAAGTATTGCTACCCCACCATAGTTGTATCTTCTCTCTAGTCTGGTGCTTTTGGATTAGTATGTCGAAGAAATTTGTTTTGTTAAAAGTCTGTTTATTAACATCATGCATAATGATTATCAAACCTGTGTTCTCTGGCACTTCACTATAAAGGATTTTGCTCCTTGAGGAAATGACCTTGCCGTATACTTTTTTGTGTATCTCACTGCAGTCTCCATATTAACTACTTTGTGCTAACATAACTACACGTTGAGCTAAATTGAATTAGTATAACGTGTGCGTATATGTGTGTGTGTGTGTGTGTATACATATACATGTATGTATATATTATTGGTTTTACAATCGGAAACGTGTAGAGCTTTTATTAACTCTGTAATTACATTCCCTGTAATTACATTCAAAAGGAGAAATTACGATGAATTCCAAATTTGAAGAGAGGTAGAACATTTCATGTTCATGCAGGTATTAAAATTTTAGACTTTTTTTTTGCCACCACTAAGCAAAACTGATATGGTAAGGAAAATTATTTGCATCCAGAGGTTGAATACTAGGACAGCCTACTATGTCTTTATGCGTTGAAGATGGTGGGCTCTTTTACAAGGTGCCTGTAAACCATGTACATTTGCAATGGAGAAAATTCTAATTGCTCATTTAATGTTCTTTTTCTGTAAAAAGCCTACCAGAAACCATTGACTCCATCTTTTCTGGATTACTATTAAATGTTTACCTGAAATCAGCACAATGTATGTATGTCTTTTGACTACTCTGTATTCTAAAGACTAAAGTGCTAGTGGACTTGGTTGCAACTGTGGTAAAATGTTGAGCATCTACAAATCCTAATCAGAGATAAATTTACCATGCCCTAGCAGAGGTATTACCTGGTACGTTCCTTAGAAGCAAAGCTGTCCAATTTTATGGGCCAAAATATAAAGTTAAAAATATGTGAGTACATATGTGGAAATACGTCATTTTCACAAGGACTTTTGCTTTAGCACAATTCAGTAAGAAACATTTTTGCAGCTTGCTACTGCCATCTAATGGTTCTTAACTCTTGGACTAATAAAGAGAAATAAAAGGGATTAGGTCTATTTAATTTATTGGAATCCTTAAAATATTCTTTGCTGAGGATGAGACATCAGAATTTTCATGTGGTCTATACAATGATTACTTTATAGTATGCTTTTAGTGAACAAACTCATAAGTCTTTCTCCACTTTTAACAATGTGCTGTTTCTCTGTTTGAGTTTCTGATCAAACCTTTTTCCCCTTGTCATCCCTTCGTAGTTTAATGGATCGAGAAGTGGCGTTGCTTGCCGAAATGGACAAAGTGAAAGCTGAAGCAAGTAAGAATGATCTTTAATCAAAGCTATTACTGGTTAGTGGGTATCTCTCTCTCCGCTCCCTTGACAAAAGCTCAATGTAAATGCCACAATAAGAGTTTATATATTTAGTTAAACAGTCTTGAGCGGTTGTACCTTACTCGCATATGAATCCTTTCAGGCAAAACAACTTTATAAGAGGCTGTTTTTTAAATATTTCCAAATTTTAATATTTTGGATGTAGATTTCAGTGTCTAAGAGACTGCATCATGGTATCTGCCACCACAGCATCAACTTAGGAAAGTAAAGCATCCTGCAGTTGCCTGGGTTCTGTTTTATTTTGTTTTTTTTCTGCAGTAATTGAACAATTCCATTGGGATTTTTCTACTTGGAAAAAAATCCTTTGGTATAATCAGAGAAGACGTCACCAAGTTGCCAACAATTTAGTGTAAACATTCCTGTCGTTACCTATCTCAGAACTTTCTTTGTTTTCTTGGTTTGTATAACAGTCTTCACCCAGTGTCTGTTATTATTGAGTAGGGGAAGCCAGTGAATTCAGAGTTCAGCGTACCATGACTAGGGTTCCTTGAAAGCTTACTCAAATAGATTCTGGAGGACTAGAGTCTAACTTGAGTAATTAGGAGGGTTTTGTGTGGAAGAACCAGATATCTGGTTTTTGTATTTCTGTTAAGGGTTAGGTTAAGGATTTGCAGCTATATGAAAAGAAGGGAATGTCACCTGCAACTTGTGCAGTGGCATTGATTTGGGGCTTTTCAGCAGCAGCCTTTACCTTCCTGCATTGAATGCCAGATTTGTAATTAGGGAGGTGGTTTCTTTTAACCTGCTCTCAAACTGGTAAGAATGGAAATAGGTTGAGACGATGAGTCACAATTAAATCATTTGTGTCTATGGTCATGGGCCAGAAGAGGCAGCTTTGAAGCACTGAGCTGAGTTCCGTTTTGATCCATTTTAACCTGAAATGTTGAATACATGGCAGAGATGCTATCCGCTGTTTTTCAGAAGTGAGATTTCATTTAAATTGAGTGGTATATCCTGAAATTTATCAGTGTGACGGTTTCAGTGCATTCATGTACCTGTGTTCTCTTTTTGAAGATGAAGGTTCAGATAAAATCTCTGGGGAGGGGACCGCAGAGTCAGAAGTAGCAGGGACAATTTTACTTTTCATTTTATAGCCATTTATTTCTAGATGAATTTTTTACCATGTGTGCATGTTTCTGTTTTAATTTATATGCTTCTTGAAAATAAAATTTCTTTTGACTAGGAAGAGGAGAAAGAGAAATGACAATGATTTATGAATCTTTATGATTCATAAAGTGTTTACCATTTAACTTCCTTCAGAGTCCCTCAAGAAGGTGGAGACTGGACCTTTGGTATTTTCCTTTTCTGGATGGGTGGGCAGCTAAGCCTTTGGCTGTCCAAATATGTACGGCAAGGCCTGTGCTTCTAGTTCTTCTTTATCTTATGTAGCAGAACATAAAAGTCATACTCCCTTTTCTTCTGCAGTGGAAATTTTGCTCAGCCGACAAAAGAAAGCTGAACTTCTAAAGAAGATGACCGATGTGGCTGTTCGAATGTCAGAGGAGCAATTGGTTGAGCTTAGAGCTGACATCAAGGTAAAACTTCCTTCTCCTTTCTGCCTTTCTTCTTATCCTCGGGGACTAAAGTAGCAAATCTCCATAATTCATGGCCATATCTAATATATTGAACTCATGATCTTCCCTTCCCAAACCTGGCCCTCCTCCAGGTTCCCCTTCTCAGTAAGTAGTACTGTCATCTCTCCAGTTGTCCAAGCTGGAAACCGTAGGAAATTTGTCCTTTTACTACATTAAATCTATCAACAGACCCTGACCGTTTGACCTTCTACTGAATCTCAAATCTGACCTTTTCTGTTCATCTCCACCACCACCATCACAGTCAAACTCTTGCTTGGTCTTCTGTAATGATAGCTCTTACCTGATTCCACCCATCCCCTTTGCCACTGCCTCACCCTCCCACCCTTCATCCCTGTTCCTCACACTACAGTAACCCCCTTCAAACTTTCCATTGCTTTTAGGATAAAGACTATAATCCTTAACACAGCCTGTAGGGCTTTGCATGACCTGGCTCTGCCACCATCTTCATTTCACACCATGCCCCCCTTGTCCTCTATACTCCAGCCATACTAGCTTTTCCTTTCCACGGATATATCCCGTTCCCTCCCACTAAAGGGCTACAGCACATGCCTTTCCATCTGTCCAAAACACTCTTCCCCCCACCCTACTCCCAGCACACAAATCACTCATGACTTACCCATCCTTCCTGATTTTCTTGTCATGTGCCCCTATTTTGTGCCTTCATAGCTCAGTTATAATTATATGTGTATTTCATTAATCTGTCTTCCCCACTAAACTGTGAATTTTACAGTGGCGGGAACTACTGTGTCTCCAGTGCCCATCACAGTGCCTTGGCACGTAGTAGGTGTTCAGTAAATATTTAAATAGTTGGTTGATTGATTCTGACTTTTTAAGAGAGAAAATGAGCAATTTGAGTTGTTGATTATATTGTAATCTATTTATAAAGATTACCTGGGTTCAACACTCATACATTTTAAGTTCTTATAAAGAGCAGCATTTCTGAGACTAAGCATGGGAACCTGAGAGAGGTTGGGATATTCATGAGTGGTTGGGGATACTGGCATTCTCAATAATTGTTTATAAACTGTGAGCTATGTGAACAAGGGGAGTTGGCCTTCCCTACTCCTGAGCCCTTGACCTCTGCTTCTTCTGACACGTGACGTTTATTGCCGTATTTAAGAGGAACGCTTGCTCGGGAGGCTGTATAACAGCATCTGTAAAATGAAAACATCGATGGAAACCATCTGAGCCCTCACAGAGAGCCTTGTTACCATTCTGACCCAGTCTTCCACACAGATTGTGTCGTGTTATATTCTCTTACTCCTGCGCCATTGGACTCTATTGGGGGAAATAGCAAAACAATGCAAATTTTAAATGACCATTTTCTGATTAACTAAAACTATATTACTAAATTTTTTAGAAAGTCTTCTTCACATTAATGCCAGTCAGCCTCATTCACCTATCTGGAAGAAGCCGGAAACCCCTTTGGAATTAGATGAGAATTCTGGCTTTCACAGGCTTCATCTGTTCCCCTTCCCACGTGATTGAAAAGCTGCTAGAAATATTTCTGCAGGCTGACTAAGGATCTGTTTCTCTCCGCGTTTCCAGTGTACTGAAGTGGGTGCTGTGCAATTTAAATGTCTTATTTCCAGATCATTTTATTTCCGTCATTCCTGTTAAGTCTTTGGCTCAGCAAACCCTAGAATTTGTTTTGGAATTAATCTCAGACTGATATTACATGGCTGAAGGCCTTGTTACAGAGGTTCATGTGCTTTCCTAAGCCACAATATACTCTGAAGCTTTAAGACTTCAAGGCCCAGGCGTCATTTTATTTCTCCTTTCTCCTTCCCTTTTTACTGTTTCTAGATGCATCCCCAGGATTCTGATGCATTCGTTTCCACCCCTTGAAAATCCAGAGCAGAGTTGGACCGACCGCCCGCAGTTAGAGGACTACTCTGAGGAGTGTACTTCTTCTAGATTATATCTAGGCCGTTATCTTTTCTTTTTCATCTCCTTTTCATCTAAAAACATGATTTCAGGCTACCTTAGAAATTATTTATTGAAACAGACCCTTAGAAGCACTTTATTTTACTCCTGATGTGTTACTTTCTAGTCCCACAATTTCTACAATATAGTTGGTTTTTGACCCCAGGGCTTGGTTACTTCTCAGCTCAGTCTGCTTAAAAGTCTTAAATTACTTGCAGCGTAAACTCTTCTCATTTGCAAAGCTGACTTTTCACATGAATGATTTTCCATCTCAAGAAATTGTTCCTATTTCAAGGACTAACAAATCCTACTTTATAAAGAGATGAAGTGGGTTTCCTAAGGAAGTTCCTATTAAAGAACACCAACCATCTATTTAAATGGAATCATTGTTGTAACTTATGAGCATTTTCGCTACCTCTGCTTCTGTATAAAATGGACCAATGTGGAGACCAAGCCAATAGTGGAAAGATAGCCCTCTGCTATAAATTCTCTCTCCTTTCTCTACAGTTTCTCTTGATCATACCTAAGCGACTTTGACCATCGTGTAGCATTTCATAAAGCTCCCAAAGAGACGTATCTTTGGGCTCTTAAGAAAATGACTGAATTTCATCAGTCACCCAGCATTGGTAATATATTGGTCTTTTAGTAAACTTTGAAGCAGTAAAGAGAAGACAGTTGAAAATAATTGTGTTTCATCTGTACACAGCAAGCTGTAGATTCCACGTGTGCCGCTTGTCTCACCCAGAGGCTTCTCTCTGTCCTTTCTCCAGCACTTTGTTAGTGAACGCAAATATGACGAGGATCTGGGACGAGTAGCCCGGTTCACCTGTGATGTGGAGACCCTAAAGAAGAACATTGATTCCTTCGGACAAGGTGAGATGGGGAGAGAGTCTCGGCCCTGAAGATGGTGAGGAGACCACCCCGCACGAATTAGAGACTGGAGTGTCGCTTGGCTTCTCCACTGAGTCTTCTTTAGTGCCCCTTGGGTTTTTGTTTGTTTGCTTGTTTTAATGAAATGTAATTCTGAGACACTTAAGAAGTCAATGGATGCAGATGCCTTGAGCTCTGAGGATGGGTTTTTCCAGCTCCCTAAATCTGCAGTAATATTTTTTCATCGTTCTCTGTTGAGCTGAGAAGTGTGTGGCATGTAGCGTGAACTCTCTGGGGCTCAGGATCAGACCAAGTTAGAATCCTTGCTTCCACGCTAACCCCTCAGAACCTCATTTTACTCCTCTCCAAAATGGAGATAACAATCCCTGCCTTGCCTGGCACATAATAGGTACTTAAAAAATAGCTGGGAGGGAAGGGGGTGCCTCTAAGGTGGGAGTTTGTAATGACACATCAGTCAAACCCCAGGCTCTGCTGCTTTGTTCTTTTTATCTCAGTGTAAAAGTGAAATGCTGGGCCTAGGGCAGTGGTTGTGAACTC
This sequence comes from Equus asinus, assembly GCF_041296235.1. NCBI lineage: Eukaryota > Metazoa > Chordata > Mammalia > Perissodactyla > Equidae > Equus > Equus asinus. The sequence goes on from NC_091811.1 coordinate 51,497,557, forward strand.
AGCATTGGTCCAGGCTTAAAGCCAGAAAACAATCTAGGGGGTAGTTTTAAACCATTGAATTCTGACAAAATTTGAATTGAAAATATTAATATTTTTCAGCTAGATTGGTATTTTGAATTTGGGGTTATTCTTGCAGAAAGACCCTTGGGAAGATACATATTTGTTGTAAAGACTAGTTCCAACATTCATATTTAATTAATCTTGATTATTTTTACCTTGCATCATTCAAATTTTTTTAAAAGGAGTTAGTTTTTTATTTACCTTTTTCTTTCTTTGTAAAGTCTGTGCTTCAGAATGTTCTTTGCATAGGAAACTGAACATATGGCCCATACTATTGTTCCTAGGCTTAGTCAGCTGCTGGAGCCACAGCCGGGAGTTGAGGTAGAAGGAAATGCCAAGAAGCCATTAGTTGGTGGAGGTGGGGGGGTGTTGTTGCTCTGATCTGAAACTATCCTCCTGTCTCAAGAGTTCCTTTACAAAGCATTGGGGATGTGCAGGGGGTGGAGGAAGAGGGCAGAAGGGGCATCTTCCTTCCTCTTACCTATTTTATAAGCTTTTCCTTACAACTACCGCGTAGACAGTTATCTTAAATTGCTCATTGAGAAATAGGGGAAACTTTACCCACTGTGTTCTTCTTATGACCACATGTTTCTCCTATTTCTGTTTCAGTGTCCCATCCAAAGAACAGCTATTCAACCAGACCCCGATGTGGCTCGGTTACATCTGTGTCCCTGAGTAGCCCGTGCGATGCCTCTGCTGCTCCCTCTTCCACCTGTGCCTCTGCTCCCAGCCTCACAAGTGCTAACAAGAAAAACTCGGCGCCAGGAGAGACTCCTGCAGCCGGAGCCGGCTCCAGTGGCCGGCCCTCCCAGCCTCATCGAGAGGTAACCGGCTTCCACACTGAGCACATTAGGAAGAAAGCTACCAGATTGTCACAGTTTAAATGCTGACAGCTCGATACATCACCTTCCTCTTTATTCCCATTCCACACCTATTTTGAATCCCTCCAGCCCGTTAGTTCCAGAGAAAGCATTTGGTATGTATGTTCCAAACCACCAGCCAGTTCAGATTTCCTGTTGCCAAGACTGCTGACTTTCTGATGTTGGCAGTGATCCCAGCTGCCGTAGGTAGTATTGCCCGGTAATTAGTCACGCGGGGAGTCGTGCACCCATCTCGAGGTAGACAAGCACTACAGGGCAGGTTCGCCAGAGCGCATCTGCTCCCTGGAAGCAGGGTGTGGGGCGTGTCAGGGAGAGAGGTGAGCCTGCTGGGCTTGGGAGCTCGCACTAGAAAGCTGAAGCATAATCCACAGTCTGTTTTCCTTGGTTTGAATAAGATACACAAGAGCAATCCAAGGCAGTGCTGTCAGTAATTCTTCAGAACTGGTATTACACTGGAATTGGAGGACAAAAATAAAATCCCATGCCATAAGCTTTCTGGGTTGTAATGTGAAAGATGTACTAAATGTCACAGCAGCATGATTTAATCTGTGGTTCATGATACATAGCAAAGCGGATCATAATGATCCTTATTTTATTATTCCAAATGTTCGTTATCTTTTCAAATGGCTTATGATCTGCAAAGTTCAGACATGTGATAAGATACTTGCCCAAGTGAGGGTTTGGAACAACCCAAAGAATGTTCTTTCTTCTTAGTGCTCAGCTAAAGAAAAGTGAACTCCTCTTCAGCGGAGAAGAGCCTGGGGTGAAAGGTGGGGGGAAAGTAGTGCAAGACATTAATTCTGATGTAGGGGCTGCGTTGGATTGACCGACAGAATTCTGAGAGTCTTGAGAGAACTGAGTCCCAACCATGGGATACCTCAATTTTGCTCTCAGATACTCTTATAAACTGAACTGGAGAAAGTGGGTGCCATAATGCCAGAGTGCTTTGAACATCATATTCTTTTATCCTTAGGTATTGCCGGGGAACAGACGAGGAGGACAAGGCTACAGGCCACAAGGCCAAAAGTCCAATGACCACACGAACCAAGGGCGACGTGACAGTGTGGGTCATTACCGAAATAGTTCATGGTACTCATCTGGTTCCAGATATCAGGGTGCGCCACCCCAGGCCCCAGAAAACACAATGAATGGGGCCAGGCTTACTGCGCAGGGACCAGTGGAACTGGAGCCAGCATGGAGCCCCGGCCACCCAAGCTCTCGTTCAAAAAAGGGGCTCCCCCAGCGCAAACCCAGAACCTCTCAGCCGGAAGCCGTGAACTCTTGAGGGAAATTCCAGTTGGCCTCTCTCTGTCCCACATGATTCACCTTGGTAACTGGACTTTAGGAAACTTATAGTTGGATTTATTAACAAAAAGAAGTTTACGCATATCACTTTTTATGCCATTCTAAATATTTTTGGTTTCTTCTCTTCTTATTTCCTCTTTACCATTTTTGGAGAGGAAGCTCTCTTCTCCCTTGACCTTTCCTGAGGATATGGATTGGTTCTGATTGGTCATTTCCACCAGGAATCATAGGCAACTGTTGCCGAGTTTCTCAATGGTAAGCAGTGTTCTTCTCAGTGCCCCAGGCCTTTCAGTTGCCCAAAGAGGCCGTCCTCAGCAGCCCTACCGTCAGGATCCCGGGAGGAGACAGAGCATACTGTTGCCTTTCCCGTCTAAGCAGAAGCCACACATGCCTGTCAGGTTCCCTCTGAACAGCAGTGTAACCAGGAGAGGCAACGAGGGGCTTGCGTATTGCACTGAGTTAGCCAGAGAAGAGGAAATTTAATTGGTGAAAAGGAGGGAACACTAGGAAACATTCGAGATCTGCCTCTGCTCCCGGAACCTGCCTGAGATTGACACTCAGATCAGGGTCTCAGTCTCCTGCTTGGCACCATGTCTTGACCTGCAGTTTCTTCAAAATGTCCAAATTCGTGTTTCCTATTACCTTAGACTGCAAACCAGTCTAGGGAAGTCTATGGGAAAGTAGCATTTAATTAAAGGGAAAAAAAGTATTTCTTTGTTTCAATGTTTGAAGATTTTTGTTGTTGTTCTCCCTCTTTCCTGAATCCTATTCTGATCTTGAACAAAATTTATAGCAATATAATTAGTGTTAATCTGTTACCCATCCAAAAATTGCTGCAATCTTTATAGTTGAATAAATAAAAACAACTGCGTCAGTGTTCCCACATTTATTTCACACCAGCAAGTGGCTTCGTTTTACTCTGTTTTTCTTTGGGCCTCAGGGGTAAAAGTCATTCGGACAGCTTGTTCGGGGCTGAAATGAAGGTGTCTGATTCCTAAGTCATTTGTCCACCACTTAGCTTCCAAACCAAATTAAAATGTGGAAGCCAGGATGAGCGAATGCAGCTGTTGCTTGCGGGAAAGGAGTCACGGGATAGGGAAGGGTGACTTTCCAAAGGAGAGCTTACCAGCTTAGGAAAACCACAGCACCCCTCTCCATGCCTGTCCCTTGATGGGTAGTGAATGTGACAGTATAATTGAGCTCCTGCATGTAGCAGGTAGCATTGGTGCCAGACCCCTCCACCCCACCCCCACCCCCAGCACCTCCGATTTAATAACAGCCACGCTTTCTCTTTCTCTGAAGCCCAGACTGTAAGTGGCAGTGATGCAGAACTTAGTGCCTCAGGGCTTCCCCTGGCTCTTTGGCTGAAGCTGAGCTGCCAGGGTTCAGGTTGGTTGAACAGATTGAGAGCGAGCGAGCGTATGTGTCTTTCAGTAAAGAAAACAGTCAAGGAGTGCTGGGAAGCCATTTTCTAAGGTACTGATCCCCTGGTTTTGGGGAATTTGTCCAACAGCACCTGTCATCAGCCTGCTGGGTGTCAGGGAAAAGCCCTGCTTTTCTGATTAATTGCTTACCTCTACTTTGTGGGAAATCCGGAGACTGAAGCGACCCTAGAGGGTTAGGAGGTCTGTCCCTGTAACAGGCAAGACCGTATTCACCCACCCGGACAGGTGGGAAGCCACTTGTTTATGAAAACTGACTTGAAGTTGAAATTAAAATCTCCTTATAGAAAAATATTTAAAGATTTCTTTCTATGACCATAAAAATTTTGAAAATTAGGAAGCTGTTTTCTACATTTTGTTTTTAATTACAAAAGTAGTATTTAAAATAGCAAATACTACAGAAACGTAAAAGGAAAAAAGTTAAAGTTTTCCAACCTTCCCACTCTATTCCTCAGGGGTAGTGACTGTTAATAATTTGGCATATATCCTTATAGACCGTTTTCAAAGCATTTATGTGCAAATACGCATGGATGTATAGGTTTTTAATTTTTTGTTTTGCTTTTATAAAAATCACACTATATGCATTCTATAATTCTTTTTAAAAATCATATGTCTAAACCATAATTCATTTAGATCTCATTCTGCTCCTAAATTTGCTAATTTGACTTTCTTCAGTGAAGAGAAGTTAGGTTTCTCTTAAGTTTGATGGGAGGATAGCTCTGGGCTTTCCAGGGGAAGGGAGGCGCTGTACCCCTGGCACTCCCGCAGGCTGTTCAGAGAGATCCTACCATATTATCATTTTCCCTTCCGGTTCCATTTCCACCTAGGGATCATTGTCTTGCCCTTTCCCAGCCTGGAGATGGGACGGAAACTTCAGCTTGTTTAGCTGTGTCGGTTATGTGCCACTTGAGAGAAAAAATTTAACTTAGCATGGCTTCATTGTGAACATCAGATATTTCCTAGGCCCCTTCTTTATGGCAAGTCTTAAAAGTCACTTTTTTTTTTTAAGGTTTTATTTTTCCTTTTTCTCCCAAAGCCCCCAGGTACATAGTTGTGGGTTTTTTGTTTTTTGTGTTTTTTTGAGGAAGATTAGCCCTGAGCTAACATCTGCTGCCAATCCTCCTCTTTTTTGCTGAGGAAGACTGGCCCTGAGCTAACATCCATGCCCATCTTCCTCTACTTTATATGTGGGGCGCCTACCACAGCATGGCTTGCCAAGTGGTGCCATGTCCGCACCCGGGATCCAAACCGGCGAACGCTGGACCGCCAAAGCAGAATGTGCGAACTTAACGGCTGCACCACCTGGCCGGCCCCTAGTTGTATATTTTTAGTTGTGAGTCCTTCTAGTTGTGGCATGTGGGATGCTGCCCCAGCATGGCCCGACGAGCGGTGCCATGTCCGTGCCCAGGATTCAAACCAGCGAAACCCTGGGCCACCAAAGAAAAGCGTGCAAATTAACCACTCAGCCACAGGGCCGGCCCTAAATTCACTTTTTAAAAAAGTAATACAGGCTAGTTTTTTTAAAAAGGTACAAAAGATACATGCTGGAAAGTAAAAAATCCTCCCCTACCTTGTCCCACTCCCCAGGAGAAATCTCTGAGTTTCTTGTATGTCTTTCCACAAGTTTTCTAAATCCAAACGTGCAATTATATTTTTCTTTCTTTTACATAGATGGGAATCATCCTCTGTGCATTCCTCTACAACTTGCTTTTTTCACTTGTCCTCTCTTTCGATAACTAGTTTTCATTTTGTTTTGTTTTGTTTTGTTTTTTTTCTTCCTTCCCCCCTACCCCCAAAGTCCCAGTACACAGTTGTGTATAGTTCTAAGTTCTTCTGGTTCTTCTGTGTGAGCTGCCACCACAGCATGGCTACTGACAGACGAGTGGTGTGGTTCCACACCTGGGAACCAAACCAAGGCCACTGACGTGGAGCTCACCGAACTTTAACCACTAGGCCATCAGGGCTGGCTCTAGTTTTTGTTTTGTTTTAAGAAGAATCAATATATATAAATGGTAAATACATATATATATATATAAACAGTTCAAAAGCATATATGATGAAAAATAAGCCTGTATCCCTCTCTGATCTATTTGTCCCCTCCCCAGGGGCAACCACTGTTAAGTTTCTTGTGCATCCCTCCGGAGATTTTCTATACGAGCACACATCTATCATAAGGATGGGTACCACTTAGACCTCTTTCCATGTCAGTATACGTAAATATACCTTGTTCTTTCTATGCATAGTATCCCATTGTATAAATTTATCATAATTAGTTTAACCAGTCCCTAGGTTTTTTGCTATTACAAGTAGTGCTGAAATGAGCATTTCATAATACCTATTTCGTTCCTCACTTGTGAGAGTACATCTTAGGATAAATTCCTAGGAGTGGAATTGCTCCTAGGAGTGGATCATGTAGTTATTGACAACAGACTCTTAAAGACACATGTGTTTAGACTCTCACCAACAGTGTTTGACGGTGCTTTGTACAGTTGCTGAGCTGGAAACTAAGGAGAGAGAGAGAAAGGTAACTAAAACACAGCCCTTCAAGGGGCTGATAAACTAGTCTGGGCAACTGAGACATACAGACAAAATAATCCAAGATAGTAGTGCTGCGTGAAAGAGCCACACTGTCTTCTGTGAGCAAGTGGAGGCAGCGCTGCTCCAAGGGCTGGTCCTTGGTTTAAACTAGAACCATGCCAAGAAGGGATCAGGCATTCATTCAGTGGTTTATAGATAGAGTGGCCTCATGTTTCAGAATCCCAAACCAGGGTACAGTCTTGTGAGTATGAATGTCTGGGGGAGAACAGGATAAACTACTTTAGGTTGGGAGTGACCTGGAAAAGCCGGGATGCACGGTAATCAATCTGTGAACTAAGCTGTACTTTTGGAGAAGGTCAGTGGAGTAATGTCTTGTTGCCCCTGGAAATGCTGCCGTTTGACCTGACAAAGGTTTCTCTTGCCTGATTGATAGGGTTCATGCCCCCTTCTTGTCCCACCTGGTGAGGATTACATCCATATGGCAGCACACTTCTTGGAAGAAACAGGTGTCCAAAACAGTATGTGTTTGGACGTCACCAGCTGATAGAAGGAGCTATTTTGTCACTGTTTTCGCCAGTTCAGAGAACCAGACTCTAATGCTGGTGGCCTGAACAATGTCCTGTGAAATCAGTCCAGCTGGACTGCTGGTTGCTTTAGCCACCTGAGCACATTCTTTCCGTCAAACATCAAGGCACCTGCTGTGTGCTAGGCCCTATGCTGAGTTCTGGGGCAAAGATAAATGGTTCCAGCTCTTTCTTCAGCCACTCTGCAGGTGAAGGAAATAGAGCTCTTAACTCTTCCTTAAACTCTCGGAAGCTGGGCCTGGTGGCTGGGCAGTGTGGTAGAGGGAAAAGGCACTGGCCTTTCAAGACATATACTTGGGTTTTAGCTCTAGCTTCACAACTTGGTAGCTATGTGACCTACTAACTTTGGCAAATGACTTAACATCTTCGAGCCTCTTCCTGAAGTAGAAACTGGAGACAGTGGCAACGACATGGAGGGTGAGAGGAGGCATCTAGGCAGGCGCTGCAGAACAATGCCGTGGCGTCTAAGCTAACACAGGACGAGTTGAGCATTCACTCACCACAGCTCCTGCGCTCTCCATCTCTCTTGCCCTGTTAAGAAGTGTGTGAAAGGCTTGCGCTGTCCCCAGCCATACAGACCTTAACCAAAAAACTAATGGTAGTTCAGTCCTCTGATTTTCCTTCTGTAGCTTTTCTCTGAGTGCATATCCCCCCAGCATGTGAGCTCTGCGCCCCTCTTGTCTGTCTGCCATGCCTGTTAGGAGCGCCCCCCAATCCCCAGTTTCTGAGCTCACTGGTGGGGCAGGCCCCAGGCTGCTGGTGCTGACCTGCGTGCACAGTCGCCAGCACAGCCGCATGCAGGAGGGAAGCTGCAGCTGGGACTTTCCCGGGGAGAGCCAGGGACCATTATTTCCGTACAGGTGCTGTGGGAGTTTATTACCTACTCTGCTACTCCTTCCCAAGGAGGAAACACTATCTGAAGATTTTTCTGGGTAAGGAAACTCACCCACCATCACCACCACCAGCACGACTGTTCTCCAGCCCGCCTGCCCGCCCCTTCACTGCCGTCAAAACAGCAGGAACAAATACCACCCACTCTGATTCCTCAGGGAAAAGTCAGGTCTCCTTTTTATGACTCTCTTCAACTTAACCCAGTTAGGCTTTCCCTGTAACTTGATGTCAAACAAACCCATTTTCTGGTGCTGCCAGAACACACAGACTGAGCCTCTCTTTCCTTTCAGACTCACTTCCTTGCCGGCTCCAGGCAGGTTTGGGGTAGAATGCCCTCGGGCAGGCAGGGCTACAGTCACCTGTAGTCTCCCCACGGTATGAGGTCCACTTTGCGGTTCACGGTGGGCACTCGCTACAGATCACCATCTGACCACTCACCAAAATGACCATACTGTCCCTCTTTTAATAGGCTGTCTCCCAGAGGACAGGACAGCACCCCGACAGCATGGCACAGGATCAAACATCTGTCAACCAAGTCAAATCTTGGTTCAAACCCAGTTCCTCCACTTACTAGCCATGCGATGTACAACTTTCTTTATCTGTAAATAAAACCGTGCACCTCCCAGGATTCCCTTGTTTGAAAGTTTATTGTGATTTACTCATATTCTAGCTAGGATCCTCCACTAAAAGAACGGGAATGGGGGGGCCGCTTACTGGAGGCCTCAGAGCATTCCAGAATATTCTGTTTGTTTTGGTGGGAATGGGGAACCTTCGGTGAGGCTTCATCTTGAGCTCATTTCCTAGGTTCCAGCACTCAGTGGGCTTTTTTTTTTTGGTGAGGAAGATTGTCCCTGAGCATCTGTTAGCATCTGTTGCCAATCTTCCTCTTTTTGCTTGAGGAAGATTGTCCCTGAGCTGACATCTGTGCCAGTCTTCCTCTATTTTGTATGTGGGACACCACCATAGCATGGCTTGATGAGCAGTGTGTAGGTCCACGCCCAGGATCCGAACCTGCAAACCCCAGGCCACCCAAGCAAAGCGTGAACTGAGCCACTACACCACTGGGCTGGCCCCTCAGGGGGACTTTTAATAACGAACGCAACCACTTACTAAGCTCATCTCAAACTCTCAACAATCCTTAGGGAAAGGGTCAGTTCACAAATGAAGGAAGTGATGCCCTGCCAGATTAACACCCACACCACCCCCATCTGTGCCAGAGGTCACCCAGCTGGTCAATGGCAGAGCTGGAATTCAAACCAGACTAGTCTGACTTGAAAGCCTGAGATTTTCGCACCACACAACACCCTGAGAAGCAGAGCCTGGCCACACTGGCTGAGAGAGCCAGGCTGGAGAGAGATGTGGGGACTTCCAGAAAGGAGGGTGGAGAGACTCACTCCCTTGCTGACTCCAGGGTTGCCTGCCCTCCAGCAGGGGGGCCTACAGTCAAGTGCAGCCTCCTCACCGCGTGAAGGCCAGATTGCTGTTCACAGAGAACACTCACCACGGGTCACCATCTGACCTCTCACCAAAATGGCCCTACTGTCGCCTTTTAACAGGCTGTTTACCAAAAGACAGGATAAAGCGCCCCAGCAGCATGGGAGAGGGGAGGGGCCCCTGGGCTCTGTTCCTCGACAGCCACCTGTTCCCACCCCCCTGTACGCAGCGACTGACTCCGCCTGCGCTTTCGGGGGGGAGGGGGAGATTTTTCCATCTTTTGTGTCTTGAGCCTTTTTTTCCTTGCCTTGCTCTTCCCTTCTCTCTCCCTGTTCCTTTTGTAGATAATACTCCCACAGGCCTCCCACGGCAGCTCCAAAACGCAGCCTCCTGAATTTCTTCTTGTTGACAATGGCTTTGAGCTGTCTCTGAACAGGACTCACCCTCAACCTTCCCCTCCCCATGACTCCCCAGCACTGAGGCCCTAGTGAGTCAGGAGTTGGGGGAAGGGGCCGGCCCTTTGGCGAGTGGTTATCGGGTGGTCTGCTTCGGCGGCCCAGGGTTTCGCCAGTTCAAATACTGGGTGCAGACATGGCACCGTTCATCAAGCCACGATGAGGCAGCATCCCACATTCCACAACTGGAAGGGCCCACAACCAAAAACACACAACTATGTACTGCAGGGCTTTGGAAGAAAAAGGAAAAATAAAATCTTAAAAAAAAAAAAAAAGAGTTGGGGGAAGCAGAGAGGAAAAGGAGATTACAGTAGGAGGACAGGTGCTCCCTGACCTCCGAGTGCGAGTGCCCTGCTCACTTTCCAACCCCTCCCCAGCCCCATCTTACTGTCTCCGTGGGCCCCAGCCCCTTGTGTATGTATTGGGATGGGGGGGCGGGGAGGAGGCAAGGAATTCATCCCTGAGAGCTGAGGGAACCTCTAGGTCAGGGCTAGCAGGAAGAGCTGAGGGACGAGGTGAAGAGGAAGAGAGAGGACAGTGGGCTGAGATCCTACGCCTGAAACTTATCTGGACAGAAAGGATGCCTTTAAATCAGGCCTGACTAACTGTCTGCATCCCCACATACACACCTTCACACAAATTCTTTGGAGGGCAAGGGGGGAAGAGGTGTAAAGGCCAACGCAGACGGCAGTTTCATCCTAGGATAAAAAGAGCCATCACAACATTCAAGAAATGTTAGCATATTTTCTTTTCCTGGAAGTGAGGACCAGGGCACCAAAACAGTGACAGGCACATTGTGCCTCGAACTGCTGGAGGAGGCAGTGCATCTTAGACAAGATGTTTAAGCTCCCTGCTTCCATGTTTTCATCTGCAAATCAGCAGTTACGACAGTAACCACGCCATAGGGTTATGATGAATTTTAATGGGATAATCCAAGTCAAGCACTTAGCACGTGCCTGGCACAAAGGTGACGCTCAATAAAAGTGAGCTCTTGTCATTCTTTGGAGCACCCCGTACATTCTGTCTACCCCCTGCTCACCCTGACCCAAGGCGTCTGGTTTAATTTAGTGTCCAAAACCAGCCTAGGCAGATGACCTGGAAGCCTCAAAGTCTGAACACCTGGGGCTTACAGGGGTGACTGGAGGACCACCCGGATCTCCTCACCTGAGGATCCATCTTTGTGAGCGCCCACCCAGCTAGCCTGGGGTTCTGTCCGGGTCCTCGTAGTGGGAGACAGCTATGCTGGAGTGAGGCTGACCCTGGACCTGGGGTTAGGATTTTCAGGATTGGAACCCTAACTCTGCCATTTACCAACTTGGTTACCTTGAGCGAGTCTTTCTCTCTCTCTCTCTCTCTAGCATCTGCCCTGCCTATTTCACAGGGCTCCTATAAAATTCAAAATCAGACAATAAACATTTACATGATGCAAATGTCACACACTGTTCTAGATCCTTTACTCATCTAGTCCTCCTAACAACCCTCTGACGTAGCTATTATCACCCCCATTTCACAAATGAGAAAAATTGAGTCAGAAGGAAAATCAGACAGCAGGTGCCATGGCTATATTCAAACCTAGGGAGCCTGGTTCCCAGGCTGGTGGGTGCTTTCATCACAGCTTCTCCTGTCTCAAAGTGAGCTGACCCCTAAACTGTACTCTCCTTAGTGGAATGCTTGAACTTCGCCAGGAGGGGCATAGATGAGTGGCCAGGGGAGGGGACTTTGCAGCCCAAGACCCAGGTTGGGGTGTGTGTGTGGGGGGGGGGGGAGCATGCTCTGCAGACTCCTTCGGGTCATTCTTCCTGGGAGCGGGATTCCAGGGTTCAGAGGACTAGGGGAGCGGGGCTCTTCCTCTCTTTCCTCCAAAGCACCGGCTCATTTTAATACAGGTGCCTGGAGCTTTGGCCCTCGTCGCTGATGAGGGGTGGGTGGAGCGGGGGACATTCTTTCTTTCCGATGCTGGTGACTGTGGATGTGTCTCCTAGAAGGGTGGGGGTGCTGAGCTACCCGCTTCTCTCGTTCAGGAACAAATTGCTGTTTTGGCCCCGGCGGCTCCCCTGGGCGCGGGCGGTAGCCGCGCTCGCTGGCAAACCGTGGGAGGGAGGAGGAGCGGCGCTGGCAGCGCAAGGCTGGGGACCGAAGCGGCGCGGGAGACGAGCAAGCGACGGCCGCCCCGGGCCGGGCTCCGCCCCGCCCCGCCCGGCCCCTCCTCCCCACCCCCTCACCCGAGAGGGTCCCTGCAGCCACCCCTCCCTCGGCAGCCCCCCTTTCAGCGCAGAGCTTAATTCTCTAGGAGTGAAGGGTGTGGGGGAGCAGAGCCTCGGTCCTCCTCACTCCCGGCTCGCAGGGACTCACCTGCGCAAGGTTGGGAAGTTTTTCCCAGCGTCTGACGTCTCCTGTCCCCTGTATTTGCGACCTGACCCTCTAGCGCAGCCTGGGAGCGGCAAAAGGTGACAAATAACAGAGAGAAATCCAAGGGTGAAACAAAGGGTCTGGGACTTCCCCTCTGCCCGCCTCCACCCCGAGGGCACAGGGAGAACGTCTGAACCGTACTCCCGGGGCTACCCACCCTCCAATTTTCTGACGGCTCCTGCCTGCCGCGGCATCTCCTAGTGATGGCTCGATCCATTTTCCAGAGGGTCAAGGTGAGGCTGAGAAAGGCGCGGATGCCCAGAAGCTGTGTTCAGACCTCCCCACCCCTCAGTCTCCTTTTAGACTTCCTCTGTGGAGTTGGAGCCCCTCTAGAGGCCTTTACCTCCGCCAACTACCTGGCCTTCACTACCTCCGCCTAATTGCCCAGCCCCCTCTCCCATTACATTTTTCCTAGGGGAAAGCATCTTCTAAAACAGACACCCCCGGCCCTGAGCTCTTCTCAGGTCTCTCCGGGGGAGGAGAGGCTGCGAGGCTCTCGGAGAACCCTCCTGCTGCAGAGAAAGACGCCTCGCCCCTGCGGCTGAGTCACCGGAGCGGGACCAGGCGCTCGCACGTCGTTCTCCGAGGGGCGGGTGGGGCGGCCCCGGAGGCCCGCTTGGCGGGGATGGGGGGGCGCCACCTCCCCTGCCCCCACCGAGGTCCCGAGGGGAGGGAGAATCCCTCGGCGGGTGGCCTGTCCCTTTAAGAAGGCGGCCCTGCCTGGGTGTGCCCCGTCTCCATGGTTACCCCGGTGCAGGCGGCGGGCGCGGGAGGGAGGGAAGGAGGCTGCAGCTTCTCCCCGACAGACGGAGGGAGCTGCGGGGACGCGGAGCCCGAGCCGGAGCCGACCCGCAGCCGAAACGGGAGCCGCCGCCGCCGCGAGCCGAAGGTGCAGAGAGCGCCGCGGGCGAAGGGCCCGTAGCCCGGGATTCGTGGGCGGCCAGGGCGCAAGGGGCCGCGCGCCATGCTCCGGGCCCCGACGGCGGGGACGCCCCCTTGCGCGCGGGCGGCTGGCGGGGCCTGCGAGCCCGGGGTGGGCATTGCCCTCCGACGGCCGCGCTAGGGGGCGCGGGGCCCGGCGGGGGGCGGCCTAGCTGGGCGCCCTCCCCCGGCGCTGAGTCCCCGCGCCCCGGAGGCATGGGGCGGGCGGCCACGGCCGCCTAAGATGCCGGCCATGCGGGGACTCCTGGCGCCGCAGAACACCTTCCTGGACACCATCGCCACGCGCTTCGACGGCACGCGTGAGTCCGACCCTCGCCCCACTGGCTCGCGGACGAGCTGTCCCTTGCCAGGGTTCCCGCCGGCCCTGCACCCTACATCTCGGCCTGGCGCCCTCCTGCTCTTTCCCTCCCTTCTCCCCCTCACCCCTGCTCCCCGTTTTTAGCTGGGACCACCATCTCCTTCCAGACGCCGTCTCTCCGAAAGGTTCGGAGTCAACACTACCCCAGGCCAGGCAAAACGGCCAGAAGTGTCCGGGTTTGGGCCCAGGATGCAGTCTGTTCGCTAGGGCGTGAACCCCACCTAGTCAGTCTAATCCATCCCATCCCTGCGTCTGGCGCTATCCGACCAACTACCCTCGAACTGGCAGAGTCCAGGGGAGGCAGGGAAGTGGTACTCAGGGACAGCCCGGAGGGCTCAAAAATCAGATTTGGAAAAGAGATTAGCAAACCAGATGGAGTAGGCGGGACTCAGGAGCGCACTGTCCAAGCTCACCTCACAGCCTAAACCCACGGAGCCCTCTAGCCCCAAAAAGATAGGTCTGGGGACTCCCACTCAGACTAGGGAAGTTTGGAAGCTCCCACCAGAGCTTCTGGATCCTGGGTTCCTGAGGTCCTGAGCACAGGGCAAGTCATGAAAGGCCCTCCCTTCTCCTACTCCCTCACACTTGCCCCCAGTGGGGCTTCCCAGCTCTCTACTTAACGTCTTCTATGGTCTCAGTCTCGGTTCCGGATGGGCCCCCCACCCCCAACACCCGCCCCCCAGGCTTCTCCATCTGCTTTGCTGTGTGCTTGGCTCCTGCAGCCTGCTGATTCAGCGCCCCCGACTCCCCAATACATTCCTGGCTCCAGGCTCTGAGGTTCAGCTATCATTCTTACACCCCAATTCTCCATCACGTTCACTAATTCCTGAGCCAGGTCAGGCAGCTGGGGCTCAAACAGAGAGTGCAGAATGGATGGTGGCTTTGACGGCCTCCCAGTCCAGGTGGGGCCCAGTGCCAGGAGCCAGACAGCCAGCGTGGGTACCTGGCTGGTGAGTGAGCCTGGCAGAGGTAGAGGTGGGGCTGAGGCTGGCCTAGAGCTAGGCCTGCAGTCCTCCTTTGGGCCTCCTCAACCCCGCCCCTTACCCCAGGCTGCTCAGGACACACTCCAGAGGGCACAATGCCCACACAGGGCCGCAGTTACCAACCTCAGGCTCACCCATGCTGATTCTCCAATGCGTTCATATCATGCTGCTAGGAGTGGGCCCTTGCAGGGCACTGACACACAGGTGACGCACTGATTCCTGGTCATAAACAGCTCCTGCCTGCCCCCCGAACACACACACATGCAGGATTCCTGGGATTTCTAATACCCACCCTTTGGTTGCAGGCATTTGGGAAAGGAGGGGTGACCCCATGCCCCTTTACCCCACGCTCCTCTGAGAGGTGCTCTCTTGCAGACAGTAACTTCGTGCTGGGCAACGCCCAGGTGGCAGGGCTCTTCCCCGTGGTCTACTGCTCTGATGGCTTCTGCGACCTCACGGGTTTCTCCCGGGCTGAGGTCATGCAGCGGGGCTGCGCCTGCTCCTTCCTCTATGGGCCAGACACCAGTGAGCTCGTCCGCCAGCAGATCCGCAAGGCCCTGGATGAGCACAAGGAGTTCAAGGCAGAGCTGATCCTGTACCGGAAGAGCGGTGAGGGGCCACCTGGCCAGCCCGCCTCACCTGTCCGGTTTCACCAAGCCTGGCACCCACCCCATCCACTGTCCCTCCTTTCCGTTCTCGTTGTCTGCGTCTCCCTTCTCATCCCATCTTCCTACATACCCATCTCCTCTGCCTCCACCTCACCTCTTGCCCCGACCCCTCCTCTCTTCCATCCTCACCACAGCCTCAGCCTCTGCTCAGTCTCCCATCTTGGGTTTCCCACCCCAGCAGAAAAATGTCCCCATGTCAGCAGGACAGATCAATGGACACACATGTCTGATGGTCACCTTGCTCTCCCTTGCCTTCTCCTGCCCTGTTCCATCAAGCCCTGTCCTGAGCGGAGCCAGGATGCCACTCCGCTCCGAGGAAAGCCCCAAGCCTGCTTGTGTCTTGGCCAGGGGTGTCACTGGAGTCCCTGTTGCCTTGGGCAGGGCGGAGAATGAGAGCCGGGCTGAGTCTGTCTTTGTGCCCAGGGCTCCCATTCTGGTGTCTTCTGGATGTGATACCCATAAAGAACGAGAAAGGGGAGGTGGCCCTCTTCCTGGTCTCTCACAAGGACATCAGTGACACCAAGAACCGAGGGGGCCCCGACAACTGGAAGGAGAGAGGTGGGTGCCGGTGGGGCTGTTGATTTCGCTGCTGTGGCTGGGGTGTTGGGTACCTCAGGCCTGGGCGGGTGGGGCCTTGGCACCCAGTGTGGGCTCGTGGGTCCCCCCACCCCTCCTGGACTCATTGCCACTCTGCTGGCTGAGAGGCCTGTGCTGCCCAGGTATGGAAAGTGTGTTTCCAAATAGACCAGTTGAGACAAAGTTGGCGTTTTGAAGTCAGCTTTACTAAGAGTCTGAAAGTAGACAAATCCACTCCTGCCTGTGAGGTACCATCTCCTGACAATTAGTGAGGCTGAGCCAAGCCCACCTGGAGCCTTTTCCTCACACAAACCTGCCTGGGGCGGCCTGGCCGAAGCCCTCACCTAAGCCCGTGAGGTCTGTCCCTTCTTGTATCCTCCAAGGGCTGGGACAGGCCTTTGGACAGCTCAGACAGCTGTCATCAGAAGCTGCTCCAAGGCTCTTTGCCACTTGAGGATGCTGGGGGTTCTCTCCATTCCTCCACCCCCAGGCCTGGGTCAGCCCTCCATGATGTAAGGCTCCAGTGGCCCCTGTACCTGGACCCCTGGGTTCTTTCTCTGAGCTCCCTCAACTCTGCTGATGGTCTCCTGCTTGCTCAGCACCCCCCACCCCGGGAACCCCCTCCCGGCTCCTCACCCAGGCCTTTCCCTGTGGAGGCCTCTCCTGCCTTGCCTTGGGGCAGACCTCCTTCTCCTGGAAGCTGGCTGGGAGTGGTGTCTGTAAGCACCCACAGGTCTGCCCATTGCTGGGGTCGGCGAGTGACCCTAGGAAGTGAGGAGTGTCAGAGCCCCCAGCAGTCAATGAGCCAGACCAGTCCACAGAGCAGCAACTGCTGTCCTACACCCAAGACCCTGTGCTGTGTGTGTGGGCGCTCCTCCCATCATCCTCACGAACCCCTCTTCTTTTGCAGGCGGTGGCCGGCGCCGATATGGCCGGGCAGGAGCCAAAGGCTTCAATGCCAACCGGCGGCGGAGCCGGGCTGTGCTCTACCACCTGTCTGGGCACCTGCAGAAGCAGCCCAAGGGCAAGCACAAGCTCAATAAGGTGGAGTGCGCACTAGGGTGTGTGTTTGGGGGTGGGGCAGGGTAGGGCAGGCTGAGGAGATAGAGGAGGGGAACTGAGCCCTCCACAGAGAGAATGTCCAGGGGGCTGCCCAGGCCCCACCGGCATTGGGGCTGTTGCTGAGGGAGGGAATGCCTGATCCATCAAATGTATAGAGGAGAGTCTTGGCCTTAGGGTCAGATGGGCTCGATCCGGGCTCCTCCCCTAAGCAGCTGTGTGACCTCAGCTAAGTCACTTGACCTAGCTGATCTTCAGTTTTCTGATCTATAACACGGGGACTCTAATGACTATGACAGAGGTTGCTCTGAGAGTGCAGGGAGGGAAGGGAGGTGGATGCCTGTCCCGGACACCATCCAAACTCAGCCTGTGCCAATGTCCTGTGCTCCCTGCCTTGACCGCCCTGCCTCACTCAGGGGGTGTTTGGGGAGAAGCCAAACTTGCCCGAGTATAAAGTAGCCGCCATCCGGAAGTCACCCTTCATCCTGCTGCACTGTGGGGCGCTGAGGGCCACTTGGGACGGCTTCATCCTGCTCGCCACTCTCTACGTGGCCGTCACCGTGCCCTACAGCGTGTGCGTGAGCACAGCCCGGGAGCCCAGCGCCGCCCGCGGTCCCCCCAGCGTCTGCGACCTGGCTGTGGAGGTCCTCTTCATTCTCGGTATGTGCGCTCTGTGCCTCCCTCCCCACCCTATGCCGGGCGCCCCCTGGGCTTTGATGGGGACGTCTGCATGGCTCCAGTGCCCCACAAGTGTCTCCCTTGCCCGCCCGCTGTTGGTGACCTGTGGGCTTCAAAATCAGACCTCGGAACCCTGCAGGTTCCAAACAAGTCTCTGCAAGGAACGGGTCATATGAGCCAGTCGTGGCCTCTCCAAGCCTCAGTTTCTCCTTCCGTCAAGTAGGCATAACAATGTTGGTTACTGTGAGAATGAGGTGATACATGGAAAGAGCCTTGGACAGCATCAAATACTGAGCAGGTGCCCAGTAAAGAGCGGCTCCTCCCGCACCCCATGCTCACTCCCGCCCCCACTTCCCGCAGACATTGTGCTGAATTTCCGCACCACGTTCGTGTCCAAGTCAGGCCAGGTGGTGTTTGCCCCAAAGTCCATTTGCCTCCACTACGTTACCACCTGGTTCCTGCTGGATGTCATCGCGGCGCTGCCCTTCGACCTGCTCCATGCCTTCAAGGTCAACGTGGTCAGTGTGGCTGGGCTGGGTGGGCTTTGGGGCGGGACAGGCGGGCCGACCTGGGGGTGACCACCCTCTGTCCCCACCCCCCAGTACTTTGGGGCCCACCTGCTGAAGACGGTGCGGCTGCTGCGGCTGCTGCGCCTGCTCCCGCGGCTGGACCGCTACTCGCAGTACAGCGCCGTGGTGCTGACGCTGCTCATGGCCGTGTTTGCCCTGCTTGCCCACTGGGTGGCCTGCGTGTGGTTCTACATCGGCCAGCGGGAGATCGAGAGCAGCGCGTCTGAGCTGCCCGAGATCGGTACCGGAGGCTCCCCGTGTGGAGGGGTGTGTGTGCGTACATACGTGCCAGAGGAATATGTCTGCTTGAGTGTGCGTGTGTCGGGGACACATGAGAGCAGGCTTGCGTCTATCAGGCTATGTCTGTGAGCTGACACAAGGTATCAGAGATCCATGTCCGACTCTGCATGTGTGTGTGTCAGGGGGCATGTGTGCAAGGAGGCATGTGTTTGCAAGAAGAATGTGGGGGCTAATGTGTGTGTGTAGATGTGAGTGTAACAGAGCCACCACCTTAAGGCAGGCCTGTTCCCCAGCAGCCAGGCATTGTGGAGAAAGAGTAGTGGGCTGCCTGGGGGAGTCCCATTCACCCATTATGGCCTCCACGTGGCCAAATTTTTGTTACATTTTTCAAGCCCCCGCCTGGCTGGTAGCCTCACCCCTCTCAGGAGGAGGCTGTGCAGGGAGCTGCTGCCCTCCTGGGTTCCTCTGATGCCTGGCACTTTCTCACCACCCTCTCCAAAGCTCGCTCCCACCACGTTGGCTGCTGAGGCCCCTTCTCCACTCTTGTCACTTCCAGCCCGCCCGCATCTCTCTCAGCTGCTTCTCAGCGCCCCTACCCTAAAACATGGCCTTTTTCGCTGTCCCAGCAGCGCCTTCGCTCTCCTTCAGTTCACCTCCACTTCCACAGCTCCTCCTTCTGCTCACCTCCCACTCACGTCTTAACTCCTGCCAGGAGGGCTTCCACCCCCACCCCTCATCCCAAAATGTCACCCAGAAGGTCACGGTGACCTTCTAGGACCAAATCTTCAGCCCCTTGAAGTCCCTGTAGCACCTGACCCTGCCAGCCGGGCTTCTTGGAAATGCTCTGCCCCCTGCCCTGCCTCCTCCTTCCCCCACCCCTCCCAGTTCCAGGCTTTCCTCAATCTCTCCTTGGCCTCTGCTTGTTCTCCCTTGGCCATTCCATGGCGCCACCACAGCCCAACTTCCGTCCTGTCTCCCTCTAACTCCAAACCATTCTGTTCTGGCTGTTTCTAACCCTCCAGACTCCACAGCTCCAAAACTGAACGCGCCTTCTCTTCCCCAGGCCCTCCAGCCCTGTCCACTTCCCACAGATGGCCTTTGGGGCCGGTTCCAGCCAGTGGCAGGAGGCCAGCTGCTCAGACGGCCTCTCAGGACCGTCTGCTCCTGGGGGGCTCACCAGGCATCCAGGTTGGCCTTAGAAACCTGCTCTGATCAGTTCCTGGGGATGAGGAGGCTCCTTGCCAGCCATCTCTCCCTCGCCAAGGCCGTGGAGACTGCTGTGTCAACCAGAGACCCGCTTGGATGGTCCCCGAGCGCTCTAGTTGCTGAGCACACGGAAGTGGGATGCTCCAGGCAGTGTCAGCTCCCTGGCGCCTGCCCTTCCCAGAGGGAAGGTGGTGGAAGCTGCTCTGGGGTCAGACAGTCACCCAGCGAACATGGTCAGAGGGCCGGAGATAGATAATGGTGACATAAAGCCCTGACCCTAAATCCTCTGGTCAGGACCCTTGCTCCACAACAGGACCCAGACACCCTGGGTGTTGCGTCCATGTGGCTCCTCTGTTCTCACCACCTCATGGGGGCTGCTGAGCTGACGTTCAGAACACCTTTTGCTCCCAGAGGGGCTCTGAGCCTCACCAGGGAGCACATGGGGATGTGGGGGGCTGGCTGTTTTACAGATACATGTGGTGATTCTTTCACCCTTGAACCCCAAGTTCCAGAGTGGTTTCCTCCTATTTGAGGCTGGTCCTAGTTCACATTTGGGGCATCTCCAAGTCCTTCACATCATCATCTCTCCCTTCTTTCTCTGGGGAAACTCCCCCCCAGCTGCGTTGGAGCCATACCCAGACCTCCCAAAGTCCAGCCCTGGAAGGGAGGTCTCTGTGGGGAGGGCAGCCCCCTGCTGGCCCCACTCTGTCGGCGGGAGGCGCCTTCCTGTGGCTTCCTTGCCTTGGTTCCTCTGCTCCACTGCCCGTGCTGTGGACAGAGTTCCTGCTCCAGATTCCCACTAGGCCGGTGGAGATGAGCTGGATTTTCAAAAGACTGTGCTAAATGCTGAGGGCATCTCTCAGTATGAAAGCCACCAGCCTCCAGAACAGGCTCTGCCAGCCTGACCCTCCCCACATGGAGGCACCATCCCACCACCAGCTCCAGGAGCTGCCAATGTCCCCACGGCCAAGACAGAGAGGAGAGGCCCCTCTGCCACCCTCCCTTTGTCCCCCTGCTTCTGGCCCCTATGGCCCCCCACGCTCCTCACCTGGCAACCGGCGTCACCTCAGGGGCCCAACTCAATAACGACTGACAAGTGTTGCCTGTTCCCGTGCATTCTCACCACACGCCTCAAGTACAGGGCTGAATCCTTACCTTGGCTCAGCCCTTAACACATCTCCCCGACTTCTTCAGCCTGGGATTTGATGCCCCCGTGTGAACCCCACACTCGGGGTAAGCAGAGCTCCTTGCCCATTGTCTCCATCTCTACGCTGGCCCGCGCCTTCTCCTAGGTGGGGAAGGACCTCCTCTGAGTTTCTTTGTATCAAAACTCCACCCATCCTCTGAGACCTAGCACCAAGGTCCCCTCTTCCTGGAGGCCTTCTAGCCCAAAGCACCTTGGTTGGAGCCCTGCCGTGTGGCACTTGGGCTGTATGTACCTCTGACATGTGGCCCACCCTGCAGCAAGCTCCTGTGGGTCCCCCCAGCTCCTGGCACACGTGCGTGAGGTTGCTGAGTGAACGGTGGGTGGGTGAGGGGAGGGGAATCGGGACCGCAGGGAGTCGTGTGTGTGAGGTGTTGGGGAGAGTGTGGAGTGGGGGGGGTGTGGTGCTGAGGCGGGAGACACAGAGTGCATGTGGAGAAGTGGGTTCCACTGCAGCCCACCCTCTGATTTCCACTCTACCTCAGCCCGCCTGCCCTCTGTGCCTTGCTCCCCATGGCCCCCATCCAACACCCTGGAACTGCCACAAACCCCCAGCTAGGTTCAGAGTGACTTCGGGAAGCCATGGCTCCCTCCTCCTGCCAAGGCCAGGCCAGAGAAAGTGGGGTTGACAGGGAGATTGGCCCTCTTCGGCCTGTGTCTACGTGTGCTCAGGACCCTCTGTGTGTGCACAGGTGCCTGCCTGTCTGTGGCCTGACCTGTGAGCTCATGTCCATGCAGGTGTGTCCCGTCCCCTACCTGGGTGCGAGTGGCTGAGCACCTGTGTACCCTTGTCCCTGTCCCCAGTGTCCACAGGCCTTTTCTGTGTGAGTGGCTGTAGCCGTGCACCTGTGAACGTGCCCAAGTGCACATGTCCTTGTTCTCTCAACTGTGTGGAGCACATGGTTAGCCTCAATGGTGTCCACTGCACATGTCCATGTCAGTGTGCGTGAGGGTAGGTGATTTGTGTGGTTGTGGGAGGGGTGAGGCTGAATGGGGGGTGGCTTTCTGGAGCAGGCGAGCTCAGAGGAAGAGCAAGAGGAGTCTGAGAGGACAGGGCAGAGGAGGTGGCCCCACGCACCCGGCCCTGGGGGCGAGTCTGTGGCTGGTGCAGTGGGCCCCGCCAGTCCCTCTGCCCCCTCCAGCTGGGCCTGTTGCCCACCGCTGGGATTAGCGCCAGCTACAGGGAAGAGGCCCAAAAGCTCCTTGCTGCATCCTCAGCACCATAGAAGCCCGCTGGGAGGATGACAGCCTTGTCCTCATGTGCTTGTCTTGCTGAGGGTTGAGGAGGTGGTTAGGGCTGAGCCGGGCTGGCAGAGGAGGAAAGTGGCAGGAAGCCACGGGGGGTGGATCTGCATCCGTACGCCCCCCGCCCCGGGGGATACCTGCACCGCAGTGCAGCAGTGCTATCCCACCCCCTCCCCAGGCTGGCTGCAGGAGCTGGCCCGCCGACTGGAGACCCCATACTACCTGGTGGGCCGGAGCCCAGCTGTGGGGAACAGCTCTGGCCAGAGTGACAACTGTAGCAGCGGCAGCAGCGAGGCCAACAGGACGGGACTGGAGCTCCTGGGCGGCCCGTCCCTGCGCAGCGCCTACATCACCTCCCTCTACTTCGCACTCAGCAGCCTCACCAGCGTGGGCTTCGGCAACGTGTCCGCCAACACGGACACGGAGAAGATCTTCTCCATCTGCACCATGCTCATCGGCGGTGAGGCCTGCCACTCTCCTGGTCCCTGCCCACTCCTAGACTTCTGGCCCCAGGCGGCCGCACCCGCCTCACCTCACCCAGGGGCCCTAGGTCCTTCCCAGAGGCACTTCTGCTTTAAAGGGCCCTAGGAATACGAGGCCAGGGCTGGGAGAGCCCACTCGGCTGCAGGACTCCATGCCACACTGCGGCCCCTGTGCCTTGCGTAGGAGTATGTGGAGAGGGGAGGCAGACCTGTCCAGCATGGTGTCAGGCCCGGCCAGGCCGGTCCTGGAGGTGACCCCCTCTCGCCACCTTCCCCAGCACTGATGCACGCGGTGGTATTTGGGAACGTGACGGCCATCATCCAGCGCATGTACGCCCGCCGCTTTCTGTATCATAGCCGCACCCGCGACCTGCGCGACTACATTCGCATCCACCGCATCCCCAAGCCCCTCAAGCAGCGCATGCTCGAGTACTTCCAGGCGACCTGGGCCGTGAACAACGGCATTGACACCACTGAGGTGCGCAGGGCTCCAGGTCTGGCCCTCTCAGCCTCGGCTCCCTCGAGGGTGTGCGCTTGGGCAAAATTCCCAGGAGTGGGCTGGGGGAGGGGCAAGGGATGCAGAATTCTGGCCCCGCTGCCTCTGCTTTCTCCTGGGGGGACAGCAGCCTGGGACAGAGGGTGGCCGAGAAGCTGGGAGGCCCCTCGCTACCCTTGTTAGGTCAAGAGGCTCTGCTCACTGATGTCCAAGCCTGAGGCAGGAGGAAGAAAGCTGGGCTGTTTATGGGGGGCAGGGGCGGGGGCGTCTAAAGTGATGGAGAGGGAGGCAGAGATAGCCCCTCACTGATGGGACCCTGTGTGGAGCTTGATGCTATGCAGGAGTCCCTCCCATGCTTCCCCTTGCTCCAGAGGCCCACCAGGGTGGAAAGGGGTTGGCTGGAGGCTGCCTACCGCTCTGCCCCCACAACCCCTGACTGTTGCCACCTGGTCCCCACCTGCAGCTGCTGCAGAGCCTCCCAGACGAGCTTCGCGCAGACATTGCCATGCACCTGCACAAGGAAGTCCTGCAGCTGCCCCTGTTTGAGGCGGCGAGCCGCGGCTGCCTGCGGGCGCTGTCCCTGGCCCTGCGGCCTGCCTTCTGCACGCCCGGCGAGTACCTCATCCACCAAGGGGATGCCCTCCAGGCCCTCTACTTCGTCTGCTCCGGCTCCATGGAGGTGCTCAAGGGCGGCACAGTGCTTGCCATCCTAGGTATGTGAGGGTGGGAGAATGTGGGGGCTTGTGGGAGGCAGGTGGAACCGTGGCCCCATCTGCAGAAAGACCAGAGAGGGGATGCAGGCAAGGCCACCCAGGGAGAAACAGCCAGGATGGAGCCCTGGGCAAAGCTCAGAGCAGACCCAGTGACCACGAGGTAACAACACAAAGAGGTGGAAAAGATCTGGCGAGTGTTTGGGGACCAGCCTTTAGTCTGTGAGGGGCCCTCGGGGAGCAGCACTTCCTGTCAAGGAAGAAAATCAAATGCTGAGGATGGAAGTGCTGGAGAGAGTGTTCAGGCAGGCTGGGCTGAAAAGGGGGGCCGCAAGCTATCCTGTGGGGCTCCCGCTGGGCCTGGAGAGGTGAGATGCTGCCATCCTAGGGCGGATCCCAGGGCAGGCCCAGGGGCGTGAGGGTGACAGTGGAGTTCCAACTCAGCATGTGTACTTTCCTTCTTGGCCAGAAAAAGAGAGATCAATTCCCCAGACAAGGAGAAAGAAATGCAGTGGGGGGATTGACGTCACCATAGTGCTAACCCCAGGGTCTCACAGCGCCTGGCCCTGTGCCCAGCCGCTTACCTGTTTCATCTCAGCAAACCTCCCAGACCCAGGGGGCAGGAACTCTCGTCACTCCTGTTTTGTGTAGGAGACTGAGGCTCTGAGGGTAAGGAATTGGCAGGCCAGTCTTGGGGCGCTGCTCTGGGGAGACTCATGTCCTGCAGGAAGGGCACCATTTCAGGGGGTTGGACGCACACCGTAGGCTTCAGGAAGGCACATTCGAGCATTCCAGGAGCCTCAGGGCTGCACGCTCCGGGGCTGTGGCAGGCTCCCATCAGTGACGCACAGGGCAGGAACACTGATCTGCCTGCGTAATCAAGGGCCTCACACCCGGGATGGAACACGGGATGAAAGGGAGGTGGCACCCCCACCACAGCCGAATCCTCAGGCAGCCAAGCGCTTGTAGACTCACCGTGGGGACAGCTGACGCCTGGAGGGGCTGAGGTTTGTCACTAACCTGGAGAACCAGGAAGGCCAGATGCCCAGCAGCTACTGTGTGTCCACTCTCTCTCCCTTGAAGAAGATGACCTTCCAACAGGAAAGAGGAGGAAAAAATACCAAGTGGTTTCGGAGCTGAGAGAGGCCAGAGGCTGTTTCGTCCTTCGCTTTGCATCGTTCCTTGAGTTCAGCTTCTGAGCCTGGATGCAGTTTACGCCAGGCCTCTGAGCAAACGGAGTTACCGCCACTCACATATGGCCAGCAACCCTTGAGAAATTATGGAGACCTGGAGAGATCCAGAAGGGCAAAAAGGCAGATTTTGACAACTGTAGACTGGCCACTCCAAAGCAAGATTGTCAAGTGGATTATTAAACAGATGGTTTTCAGCTTGGAGCCGAGGAAGCAGGGTGGCTGGGAGCTGGCATGAGTCCTGCTAGAGCATCTCTTCCCTGATCCCGGACACCGGGTCTCAGAATAGCCATGTTCGGTATTAAGATGGAGCCTCAAGAATGGCCACTGCCTGCACCCAGGCCTCTGCCTCTAGAATGTTCCTAGCACTGGGACTTATGCCACCTTCGATCTAGCCTGGCCCTGCCCATATGCTCTGGATGGACTGTTTCCTCTGTGGACTTGGTGGCTGTGGACACCCCCAGGAATGCCTGGTTCCCCATGACCCGGTTTTCTGCTTTGCCGTCATCCCGTCCCCCACCTGCCTCCTTGGTTGAACATCCAGGTACTTCCTGCCTACTCCCGACAGCTAAGGCTCACCATACATCCAGCACTGTCGATTCTGCCCGCCTCTGTGTATGAAGCAACAGCCAATTGTGTGCAAAGTCAGTTGTGAGGGAGGAAGGGCAAGGCGAAGAGAGGTGTGCTGGGCCGGTGCCGGGAGGATCTTGATGAGCCGAGCTGAAGGCTCTGGCTGAGATGCCAGCCTGGAGGGCAGTCTCTGGTCCCTGAGACCAATGGCACGGAACTTCGTCCTTGGTCCTGTCCTGTTTCTCATTTTTATCTCATCTCTTGGATGAAGACAAGAAATACATGTGCATCCTATTTCCAGATGACACACATGAGGGGAAAGAGCTCATTCCTCAGAGGATCACATTGAGATGCAAACAGTTCTCAGAAGGAAACAGAAGGATGGCCTGAAACCAAGAAAATAAGATTTAATAGCGATGTGTTGTACACTGAAGTTTAAGCAAAAGTCCACGAACGTTTAGAGGAGGGCTCCGAGCTCAGTGAGTTCTGGAGGCAGCGGGAGGCAGCAGGGTGGCAGCCATCCGTCTCTTTCCTGAAGGGGAAGGAGACGCTTTCTAATCTTGTGAACTGTCTGGCAGTGGGTTGAGCTGCCTTGTGAGGGGCAGTGAGTGCTGGGGACCCCAGCCCCAACGGCATGCCACCCCTGCTGGGAATGACCTACGGGGACTCTTGTCAGGAGGGAGGGGAAGGAAATGAACTTGGATTGGTTGTCTGTGTGTCAGGCACGTTATCTACACTAACTCACTTAATCCCCGCCATGTCCCTGATGGGAGACACCCTATTGCATTGATTTGAAGACACACATTTTTTCCCCGCAATTTAACCTGTCTAACATAGGGATGCAGACTCTGATTGATGCCATTTTACAATTGCTGTCAGCCAGGGGGCAGCAGTCTCAGCTGAGTGGTGGGAAACCCTCCACTGACACCTGCTGGTAAGATCAAGAAAGCACCACCATCTCAGTTAACTACAGGACCTATTGTACAGACCAGGCACCAGGGCTCCGGGAGATGAAGTAAGGTGGCTGCCTGACATTTTCACTGTGTCACTTGTGGCACGAACCTGCTGGTTCCACACACTGGTGCCTGGACAAGCTCCACCTCAATCACTGTGGGGCTTGAAAACCATCGGATTGTGGGGTCCCCCATGGATATTAGGACTCTATAGGTAGGGATGGGGCCTGGGAGTCTTTCCCAGGGGATTCTGATCCACAGGCAGGTGGGAACTGTTAGAATTGGTGGCTGCTTGGTTGTCTCAGCACCAAAATTGGGATGTGTTTCAGCCCAGTGGTTTTGATCCCAAATGAGTTTGAGCGCCCGAGTCACAGAGTTCTTACCCCAAGCCTGTCTGAAGAGCCAGTGAGGCAGGCAGCAAGGGTCAGCCAGGGCCTAGGCCCCTCTGCTCCTCTCTCTTCTGGCCACAAGGCCCACAGTGGGGGCCTGGCTGGAAAGGCCCCACTCAGCAGCCTCCACTTACCTCCCTGCTTGAGGGCTGAGGGGCAAGGCTTGCTGACCTCTGCTTCCTCTCCCCAGGGAAGGGTGATCTGATCGGCTGTGAGCTGCCCCGGCGTGAGCAGGTGGTCAAGGCCAATGCCGATGTCAAGGGGCTGACGTACTGCGTCCTGCAGTGTCTGCAGCTGGCCGGGCTGCATGAGAGCCTCGCGCTGTACCCTGAGTTTGCCCCACGCTTCAGCCGGGGACTCCGGGGGGAGCTCAGCTACAACCTGGGTGCTGGTGGAGGCACTGCGGAGGTGAGGGTGCTGGGTGCATGCATGGAGGGACTGGTGGGCTGGGGAACCTGGTGGGCAGAGGCTAGGGTTTGTGGAGGTGTTGTGTCAGCACATGGCCTGGTGTGAACACTCCTGCGCATGTTGTGGGAGGTCTACACTGTCCCTGCCCCTTCACACCCACACACATAGTGCTTTAGAGGCCAGCCCTGCCTGCTCAGCCACCCCTCCCGGCTCACCCTGGCCCATCTGAGACAGCCTGGCCCCGTGCAGAGCAAAGTCAGGGGTGGGAAGCCGAGTCCACTGGTACCAGATAAGGAGCCTGCAGGCCACAGATGAGGGCTGACACCCCGGGGTCGGGCTGGGCAGTGTCCCACACTAGCCCCCCAGGCTGCCTCTAAAGAGAGCCCTGCAGCGCCCCCTGCTGCTTCATGGTAAAACAGGACTGCTCTGAGGGTTTTGTTTTGTTTTGTTTTTTAAAGATTTTATTTTTTCCTTTTTCTCCCCAAAGTCCCCCGGTACATAGTTGTATACTCTCAGCTGTGGGTCCTTCCAGCTGTGGCATGTGGGACACTGCCCCAGCATGGCCCGATGAGCGGTACCATGTCTGCGCCCAGGACTTGAACTGGCGAAACACTGGGCTGCCGCAGCGGAGCGAACGAACTTAACCACTCGGCCCCCTCTGAGGGGTTTTTGAATTTTCCCAGCTTATGTCACTAATTCCAAACCAGTTTTTAATACAATGTTCTCTTGGATAGTTCAGTTAGCCGAGGGACCAAGTAGATGAGTGATGTGTCCACACTTGGCTAGAATTTTGAGGGGCAGTGAACGAGCACCTCCGGGGCTTAGTGGCTTCGTGGTGGCAGCAGAAAAGCAGCCTCCCCCACGAGCCTCTTCCTCGCAGGGTGAGAGATACTGGGTATCCTGTTAACAAAAACGGCTCCTCCCCCCAGGAAGATGAGGCCTGGGTGGGGGAGGTGAGAGGGGCTATCCATGCTAGTTCCTTGTGCCCCACTGTCCCCAGGCAGACACCAGCTCCCTGAGTGGCGACAACACCCTCATGTCCACACTGGAGGAGAAGGAGACAAACGGGGAGCAGGGCCCCACAGTCTCACCAGCCCCAGCTGATGAGCCCTCCAGCCCTCTGCTGTCCCCCGGCTGCACCTCCTCATCCTCAGCCGCCAAGCTGCTATCCCCACGTCGAACCGCGCCCCGGCCCCGTCTGGGCGGCAGAGGGCGGCTAGGCAGGGCAGGGGCTTCACAGGCTGAGGCTGGCCCCTCTGCTCACCCTCGGAGCTTAGAGGGGCTGCGGCTGCCCCCTGTGCCATGGAATGTGCCCCCGGATCTGAGCCCCAGGTGAGTAGGCCACTACACTACGGCAGAGATGATGGTGAGGGGGCGGGGGTCCTCACCAGGCTCACCTCTGCCCTAGGTGCCTGTCCTTCCATCCTAATCCCCCCAGCCTGCCTGGTCCAAGCCCACCTTCTCCAGGAAGCCTTCCTTGACTCCTCCACCTCCCTGCTGCCCCACCCCACCATTAGGTGCATGGCCATACACTGCTCAGAACTCTCTTGCTGTTCCACGTACTCAAGCTTGGCTCCTCCGCGAAACTGCAAGCTCCAAGGGGAAGGGACCACCTACCTTTCTCTTGGGGCCCGAGCCCCCTGGCCCAGCTCTGGGCTCCTCCAGCCTCTGTGTGTGGACACTGGGGCATCCTGTCCCGTGAAACACTGCGGTGGCTGCCTGTCGACTGATTTGCTGTCCTGGCGCCTGGGTCCACAGGGTAGTCGATGGCATTGAGGACGGCTGTGGGTCTGACCAGCCCAAGTTCTCTTTCCGCGTCCAGTCTGGCCCAGAATGTAGCAGCAGCCCCTCCCCTGGACCAGGTACTGGGACCCGGGTTGGTGGGGCGGCCCCTCTGCCCCATGAACCTCTGAGAAACTGGCAGAGTACAGACTTTGCCTGGAAGTCGCCTCCCCTCACTCACCTGCATGGTTTGGGTGGAGGAGTTTGGTGGTTAAGACTAGCACCTTGGTGTCGGAAGGTAGCTGTGAACGGGAATGGACTTCTGCTGTCAGCTCTCAGCAACATGACCTTGGTTCTTGCCCCAGCTTCCTGTCTGTAAAACGGTTGTTGTGCATGTTAAATAAGATTAATATCACTAAGACCCTTAGCACAATGTCTGGCTCGTGGAGGGGATAAAGGGCTGGGGAGCAGAGTTGTAAGCCGCCCCTGGCCAGGCCGGGCTGTCCTGATAGTGGGCCAAGTAATGAGCTCCCAGGAGTGTCCATGTCCCTGGGGGACAGAACAAGAGACAGGCACAAAGAGCAGCTTCTTCAGGGAGAAAGCGCACGGCAGTGTGCCTGAGGCCCCCAGCAGTTTGGGCAGAATTCAGTGACTCCGGCAAGGCTGGAAGTGGCCGTTCCTGGCGTCAGGCCCTGCCAGGCCAATGTGGTCTGTGCCAACTGGGGCAGAGGCCTGGACCCCGCACTGTCTGTCTCCTCTTACCAGCCCCCGCTGATAACCCCATCCTACTGTCCACAGAGAACGGCCTGCTCACTGTCCCACTCGGGCCCAGCGAGGCAAGAAACATGGACACGCTGGACAAGCTTCAGCAGGCGGTGGGTGAGGGCAAGGTGGAGGCAGGGAGGGGAGGAGGTGAGCACTGCTGCTGCTGCGGTCCTGACTCCATGCTGACCTTGCCCCCCTCCCACCCTCGAAGGTGATGGAGCTCTCTGAGCAGGTGCTGCAGATGCGCGAGGGACTGCAGTCACTTCGCCAGGCTGTGCAGCTTGTCCTGGCACCCCATGGGGAGGGCCCGTGCCCTCGGGTGTCGGGAGAGGGGCCACGCCCAGCCAGCACCTCTGGGCTTCTGCAGCCCCTGTGTGTGGACACTGGGGCGTCCTCCTACTGCCTGCAGCCCCCAGCTGGTTCTGTCTTGAGTGGGACCTGGCCCCACCCTCGTCCAGGGCCCCCTCCCCTCATGGCACCCTGGCCCTGGGGTCCCCCAGCATCTCAGAGCTCCCCATGGCCTCGAGCCACAGCTTTCTGGACCTCCACCTCAGACTCAGAGCCCCCTGGCTCAGGAGAACTCTGCCCTGAGCCCAGCACCCCTGGGTCACCGCCTCCTGAAGAAGGGGCTAGGACTGGGCCCCCGGAGCCCGTGAACCAGGCTGAGGCTGCTAGCACTGGAGAGCCCCCACCAGGGTCAGGGGGCCTGGCCCTGCCCTGGGAACCCCATAGCCTGGAGATGGTGCTTATTGGCTGCCATGGCTCTGGCACAGTCCAGTGGACCCAGGAAGAAGGCACAGGGGTCTGACTGCCAGCCCCAGAACTCAGTGTTGCCAGACATGCTGCCATCTGTGGCTCTGCCCAACCGTGGGGTGGAGGAAGGGCAGCAGCCACCCCCTGGGACTTCGTGCTGCCCGCTGGCTCAGGGCAGGGAGCCCAAGAGCCAAGGAGGGCCTGGCCCCCGACTCACAGGGTGAGCTGGAGCCTCAGGGGCGGGCCCCGGGCTAGGAGTCTTCGGCCCCTGCTCCTGGGGCCCCTCCTCAGCTTGCTCCTCTGACCTCCTCATCTCCCTCTGCAGGCTGGGGGACAGAGGTCTGAGTCTAGAGAAGGGTTCTGCCATCCCCTGCATGTGCCCCTGTCCCTCCATTTTTTATATTAAAAAGTAATAATAAAAGAAACTACTTTGGAACTCAGTGCTTTTTATTTACAAAAAAAAATAATAAAGGGAAAATCTGAAGCTAATCAGCTGGAGACATGGGGTGAAGGTGGGACTCTGGGCAAGAGGGGAGGGTGGTCTGCAGAGAGGAGAGGGGGAGGGGCTCTGGCTCTAAGGAAGCCGGAGGGTCCCAGCCTCAGGGACTTCCCAAGGGCCAGCCCCACCCTCCCGCAGAGGCTCAGATCAATGGGCCAGCAGTTGGGTCTCCTGCTGCCCACTCTGGTTTTTCCAGGAGCCTGAGTTCCCAGCTCCAGAGGGCTGGAATGGCAGGGGAAACTGAGGCTGGAGAGAGCCCATGGTCCTGCCACCACTCCTCACTGTGGCGTGATCTTGGCAGCCTCGGCCCGGATAAGGGCAATGAGGTCCTGGTTGATGAGGAAGACAAATCTCAGGCTGGCAATCTGTGGGCAGGAGAGAAGGGTGGCTGAGGACAGAGGCAGGACTGTGGGCCAGGCCCACGTACTGGCTTACTAGGCCCCAGATCTCATTTTGGCCTCTCCACCTCCCTCCCAGCTCACCTCCACCACAGAGTTGTTGCTGAGGCGCCACTTGGAGCCACATAGCACAGGTCGTCCATCAATGTAGATGGGCCGCCGGCCCTCATTGGCAATGAAGAAATCCCCGTTGTTTTTCAATTTGATGACACCTATGGGAATGCAGAGGCAAAGGGGGATGACAGGATGGGAGAAGCCTCCATGTAGCCTCTCCTTCCTGGGGATAGGCTAGAAGGCACCCAGGATTCCTAAGTTAGAGATCTTGAAATGCCAGGTCCTCAGCCCCAGCTGGCCCACGAGGGTTCCCACAAGACCAAGCGCAGGGCTGGAGGGCAGCGAGAGACCGGGATGGAGATCCTCACTGCTTTCTGCTGGTACCTTGCTTCCGGGAGATCTTCCAGGCTGGACCCTCCAGAGACAGATCCACATCAATCTGGTTGTCCTTAGTTGCTCTGCCCAGGGTGATCTGGGGAAATGGGGCAAGTAAGGACTGGGACCTGAGGACTGGAGGATAGGTCCACACAGGCCAGGGAAAGATAAGAAGTCAGGGACCAGACACAGAAAGGGCAGTGAGGGGAAGACTGATGGAGGAGGGAAATCTAGGAACCGGGGGGCGGGGACGGGACAGCCAGGCCTGCCTCACCTCTCGTGAGCGCATCAGGTACCGGACCATGCGGCCCCGCAGCACTGCCAGCGTCTGGTTGTCGAAGTCCGGAGAGCTCATGCCTGGGGGAGGAGCAGCTCAGGTCGGGGAAGAGCCCACCCCTTAGGGTCACAGGGTGGAAGGCAGGGAGCCAGGGCAAGGTCTACTGAGGGAAAGGAGTCAGGGGCTCGGAAAAGGAAGCACCCAGCCAGGCAACGACAGGTCCCCTGGCCTGCTCACCTGTGATGCTGTCTACTAGCACCTGCCACTTATGCAATTCCTGTTCCAGCTGCCGAATCTCTCGTTTCTGGCGCCGGTCAGCCACTGTCAGCTCTGGGGTGAGGGCGGATGTAAGGAGGGACATTCCAAGGTCACCAGCACCTTACACTGGTTCTCTCTGTTCTAGCAGGAGCTTCCATCCCCTCACTGTCCCCACCAGGGCACACTCACCATGTTCCAGGACTTCATCTCGCATGTCCCTGGCAGGCGAAAAGAGAAGATGAATCAGGCTCCTCACCATTCCAGCTCACCCACCATCACCATTAGGTGCTACTGGGCTCACTAGGGTATCCCTCAGTCTGTTAGCCAAGTGGCCAAGCAGGCTGCTCCTCTGGCCTCGGCCTAGCCTCCTTCCCTGGGGTTAGGGTGGGGGTAGGGGTGAGGAACAATGCAGGGCGGGGGAGGTGCTCAGCAGGGAGACCAGGCACCAACAGCTCCAACTGGGGCACAGGCTGAATCTAGGCTGGGCTACATGCTCCGCAGCGGGAGAGGCAAGGCAGGGCAGCCCCGGGAGCTCTGCCCCCTGCAGACACTTAGCTTTCTGCTCCTTTCCGTGGTCCCTGCCACTCACTTGAGCTTACTGTCATCAATCAGGTCCTCTGCGTCAGAGAAGTTCAGCACTTGGTCCCCCTTGGGCAGCGGCTGCACTGAACAAAGGACAGAAAGAGGGTCAGTGCCGATGCTCCCACTCAACCCCAAGCTGCTGGCAGACAACTGAAGTAAGAGGACAAACTAGAGACTGAACCCATGGGAAGAGTTTCATGCTGAAATCAACAAAAGTTAACCTGACACAGGTAACGGAGGGTATGCCAGATGCGGCTACATGCTAATTTGGCACAAAGCATTCTAGGGGTTAGCCAAGAGGAGAGATGGCTGTAGAAAAAGAGGGAATTAAAGTTGACCTTTTGTGTGGGCTTTTCAGCCTGCAAAGGGCTCTAACTTTCATAGCCTTGAACCAAGCAGGGAAGGCACTACTGTTAGCTCTACTTTAGAGATGAGGGAACAGACACGGGGGAGGGTTCAACCACGTGACTCCAGTTTAGGCCAGAGCCAGGAGTCAAGCCCTGCTTTCCTGGTTCCAAACCCAAAATGCTCCTTCTACTGCATCACATGCCATGAACATTTTCGGCCACTCAGCAAGGGGCTGAGAAGCACCTGCCGGTCAGTTCCCACTCAGAAAGGATGTGCCAGAGAAGAGCGGCCCCAGCTTAAGCCAGTGTTTTCAAACTACGGGTCATGTCATGTTAATGGGTCATGAAATTAGTTTCATTTTTTTCGAAATGAAAAATGGAGCCCCACCAAGCCCCCTCCCCCCACCATGGCTGCCTGGAATCCCATGGATCTAATATTCAACCGACTTGACAGCTAAGCAGTGTACACTCCCCGTTCCCAGGGACTCCTAGCTCTAAACAGCAAAGGAGAAATCAAATTCCCACACAAGATGACTCTGGAACAAAACATCAAACCTTTAAGTTAACAAGTTTACACAAAATGACTTTCAAAACAGTGACAAAGGAGCTAGCTACAGCAGCAAAAGTAAACTTTAGCCAGTGTCTGTTCCTGCGGCTGGCATTCAGTGACATCTGAGCCTGAGGAAGAAGCAGAGACTTGGAAGCTGCAGGAATAAAGAGGGCTGCCCACTGGGCCCCAAATTCAGAGACCCTTGGGAAGGAAAGATGGGGCCTCTCTCTGACAAGATTTCCTAAAATCCTTTTGTAGGAAGATCTTTCAAGAACTAGAAGCTGCAAGAACCAGGTAGTAAGGTGAAGGGCACGGCTGAGCTTCATTTTCAGAACAGTGCAAACAACCATGTGCAAGGCAAAGGGCAACAATATTTGGGAATAAGAGTAGAGTGTGCTTGCATATGAAAGTCTGACTTGAATCCCAAATGTCCCTGAAGAGTTCCCTTTAGTTGAATCAGACTGCTTTCCTGCTATTTTTCACCAGAGGAGTGAGAGTTTTGTTGGTGAGGGACAAGAGGAAACATAGAGCATCCTGGCCCTTGGGGATGGAGAAAGACAGACAGACTGGGTGTGAAGCCCCAAGGGGGATGTCTGAATGGCCCAAAGGCAGCCTGACAGGACTGACTGCCTGGTGGGAGCAGAGGCAGCGAGAAGGAAGGTGGAGAGAGGAAAGGGGCAGAAAGGTTTAGAAAAAGTCATCATCTCCAGGGTGGGACACAGGGCAAGTGCGCAGTGAAGGGGACGTTCATATTCTGCTCATGTCTGAATGTTATTCATGAAGAATGTATCAATGTATTATTTATGTAATGACAAAATATGTCAAAAAACAAAAAACAAGAAGTGGTAGACAACTCTGCCTGAACTTCTTGTTCAGGATTCCAGGCTGTTTTGGCTCCCTTAACACGGTGCCGAAGACCATTCCACTACTCTCCCTCCCTCTGGAAGGAAGAGGTTGTTGCTGCAAAGAGGGGAACAAGACACTGGGGGTCACAGAGGCATTCGTTACACGGCACTTGCGGGCAGCTGAGCCCGACTACTTCACGCTCACATGTGCCAGCCACTCTGCCAGTTCCTGGGGCCAGTTACCTGTCTGGTCCTCCAGCAGGTAATACTGCTTCATGAGCTGCCAGTGGGCCTGCAGAGCCTTGGCAGTTCGGGCCAGGTAGAAGGCATCGGGGTGTCTGTGCAGCAGGTCCTGGAAGGTCTCCAGGGTCGGCTGGCTGGTCTGGAGGACAAGAAGCATACTCTAGGCGTCTGGGTTTTCTCACTCTGGCCTCTGTCTTACCACCTCACCTCTGCCCAAGTCCCCACCGGGAGCAGGAAGAATTGATAGGTATGGCCGCCTGGGGAGCCAGGCTTGGCTCTTCCTGAGGACCTTGTCCACAAAGGCCCCTGCAGAGGTACATGCATCTGCACAGGCACGTTTCCAGGCACTGGGGTCTCCCCACATCAGTGTTTTCCAGGTGGTCCAGCTCCCACCCTGCCCGGCCCCTCAACCTGACCACCTCTCAGACTTACCGATCCCACTTTGCTCAGCAGCTGTTCCTCAGCCTTGCTAAACAGGGCCTTGCTCTGGATGGCAGCAATGGCCTCTGGGTGCAGCTGTCTCATGGCCTGGCAGGCCAGCCTGGGCAAGGGGCAGACAGAGGTCAGGGTAGGGTTGAAGGGAGGGTGTCAGGGAATCTGGGATTCCTACCTCCCCAAAGCCTGCAGGCCTCTGAGATGCAGAACTAGAGGCCAGGCCCTCAAGAAGAAGAGCCCAAGGCTTAGCATGGAACTTGTAGCCTTATGGGTTTGACAAAAGCATGAATAAGCAATTCAGGACACTGAAGTTGCAGTGTTCAACCCCGTGACCACGACGCAAAGGTATAGCCCGCTAGAGGCCAGTCCTGAGGGAGATCCTAAGACCAGCTGCTGCTCGCTCCCCAAGACCTTCACCCGGACTTGGCAAAAGATGCCACCTGTTAGCCACTGGCCACCACCTCCTCTTTCCCAAGCTGAGCCCTGCCCATTTCCTATTGTATCAGTGCCATGGCTACAAATTAAGCAGTGCTAGGGCCTGTGGGATAGATGGGTGCTAAGCTTCCAACCAATTCAGACGATGTTAAATGGAATGACTGAAGAGGAAGTGTGGGTTTCGCATGCGTGCACGGGTTTATTTGGAACTCAGGCTGTTGGAGATGGGAGAGGCCTTGGTGTTCTATTCCAGCCCCTTCTTGTTATGGAGGAAGAAACTGCGGGAGGTCAGTATGGAAAGGTTGGGAGGTGACCTGCCCAAAACCACAACGCACATGATGGTGCAGACAGGGCTTCCAGCACTCATCTCATCAGTTTCCCCCCATGCTACTTCCTTGGCTTCCAGAGCCCCTTGCCTCTGGCATCAAGCCAGGGCTAGAAGGGTTGGCAGCAGGAAGAAGCTTCCCTCTGAAGCCTGGCTGGTCTTGGTTTCATCCCAGAGGATGCAAGGCCCCAGGGGCCCTGCCTCCTAGGCCCCTCCTCTGGCCCTTGTACAACTCTCTCTTTGCCAGGAGCGAATTTCTGGTGTCCCCAGTACTTCCCCGCTGCTGAAGCCAGCCCTACTCACTTGGAGATGACAGGATCGTAGAGCAGGGCGTACCAGCGCTCCTGGACTTCCCGAAGGGTGAAGCGGCAGCTGAACTTCACGCCCAGGTGGACGGATGTCAGGTCGTTGGTCTGCAAGGCCCCAGAGACGTTTGCTTCGGCCTTAGAGCTGGAAAGAGCCCTTCCCTTGCGACCCACAGGGCGCTGCTGGGTTAGCTGGGGGGCTGGGAACTAGAGGCTGGGGGAGGAAGGGGACCACAAAACCTGCGGTGGAAAACACTACCTGCAACACGGCATTGATGAGTAGGAGGTCATCTGCAGGCTTCCAGCGGCCCAAATCCTTGGTCACCTGAAGTGGCTGTTTGCTCTTCTTTACACGCTTGGTGAGTCCGGGAGCTGGGGCTGGGCTGGGTGGTACAGGAGTGCTGGGGGCCTTGGACACCTGAGCAGAAGACACGCACAGAGTGAGTTCAAAGCTGGCATCAGGGCAGCTCGGGCTTTGGGCCCAGAGCTTTACATGCTGTGTGGCAGCCCGAGTCCCACCCAACAATAAGTGGCACAGGCAGGGAGCCCAGCTTTCTAATACCTGCCCCTCCCCCTTCCAGCCCCCGCCAAAGTACTTCTACATAGTCCTGGACCATATGGGGTCTTCTCTTTGCTGGTGGCACTCCCAACCCCAGAGTGGAGGGTGGGTGGGGAGAACACCAGGAAAACACTCTTGCTGGTACAGTGTCTGGGGCCAGAGCAATGCCACCTGGGGGTTATTTTTACACCCAGCAATGCTGGGAACAGGCTGTCTGCTCCCAGAATAGATGCACGCTCCATGCCTCCCACACAGAATGTGATACAGGATGCACTGACAGGGCGGGGGGTGCAGCAAGAAAGGGGGAGCAGGGAGAGATGTGCTCCCAGGAGGGAGGCATCTGAGGATGGGACTGGGGCAGCCTGGTCCTCTCACAAGCCTCCTCTGCAGGCTCTTGCCAGCTGGCAAAGGTGGTGGGGAAACACAAAATCTGGCACTGGACCCCATCCCTTCCACCCCCCTCATCTCCCAATCCCTCACCTTCTTCTTCTCACTGGAAGATGGTTCACTCCCTGAACAGCGCCCTGGCTCCACCCCACTGGCCCCTTTGGCCCGGGTAGAGGACTTAGCCAGGCTGCTCTCCACCAGCTCATCATCAAACTTCTTCCTCTTGATGAACCTGTAGAGAGTCCTACCCAGTGAGCATTCCTTGCCCCCTCCCCAGTACCCACTCGTACCCACCCAACCTCCAAAACAGAGCAGGTTCCTGGCAGGATGCTAACTGCTCTGGCTCAGTGGATGGGGTATGGAACTGCTAGGCTCCACCCCACTGAAACGACAGGGTATTGCACCACAAAGATTTCATAGCAAAGACCTAAGACCTCCCTCCCTTGTCCTCAGTCAGGGATCTGGCGGGGACAGGAAAAGCACAAGGCTCTGCCAACCCTTAGGCCCCAGAGGGGCTCAGACAGCCATTCCCAACAGGGGTGAAGGCATGCAGCACCTGATGGCCCTGCCCAGTCCCTGGCCCTCCAAACCTTACTACCTGGAGGAGCTTCTCCGTTTAGGGATGGTGCCCAAGGCCTGGGAAGAGGCCCGCTTCTGCCCTGCCAGTGACTCCTCATCCTCTGAGCGGCTGGCAGTGCCTGATGCCATCAGGGATGAATCTAGCAGCCCCTGAGAATCTAGAAAAAGAGAAGTGGTGAACTCAGACTTCCTAAGTGCCTAGCAGAGCCTTGAGCCTCAGTGCATGGGACCCCTCCTCAGCCCCCCTTTCCCTTTCCTTCTTGGCCCCTCCCCTGCTTCCTTGACACTTGACGTTTTAAGGTGGGAGTTCCTTGGCCATCCAGATCCCATCTGGGCTCAGACCTGGCCCAGACCTTCCACGCTGGGCAGTTCTCCCGGTGCCACGCGTCATGTCGTGCAGCACATGGTGCTCAGGTCAGACTGGTGATGCCGACACACGGGGCTCTGGGCATAACTGTTCCCTCTGCCATCAAAATGCAGCCATGCCAAAGAGGGGCAGCTCAACAGCAAGTCAGTCAATTGTGGCCTCTGCCGAGAGGTACGTGAGTGGTGTTGGCCCAGGGGGAGGTGGCAATGCCCAGCCAGGACCGAAAGACATTATGTGCCAGGCACCGGGTGGAATCAGCAGATGCTTGGCGCCTGAGCGCTTGGGGAGCCGGCCCGGCCTCATACTACCTTTTTCCATCCTCTTACAGTCCCAAAGCCACTGGTTCCAAACCACAGGGCTAGGAGGAAGGGTCCCACAGGCTCATCCAAGGATTCTGACCAGGTGAGCTTAGAGGCTGAGAGGAGATTCTGCAAAGGAGAAATGAGGCTCTCTGAGGCTCAGGTTCCCAACTGGCCAGCCTCACCTCCTTATACTGGAACAGATCCCCCAGGGTGCCATAAGCTAGGGAAGACACGAAGAGAAGAGACACAAGGCTCTATTCTGCCAATATGACCGTGATAAACCAGTGGCCTTTTGGAGGTCACAGACATCTTTGAGAATATGATAAAAACTATGGACTCCAGAAAAATGTACAAACATAAACTAATTCAGGGGGTTCACGGTCCACTCTAACTCTACTAGTTGCCACTAGGTTAAGAGCCTTGACTATAAACTAGCAAGAAGCAAGGGATTCTTAGCTCATTTTTTCTTTTCGTTAGCTGCCCACTCAGCTCAGCAGCACCGCCCTCCCCCTCCCAGGCCAAAGCAGGGAGAGGAAAGGGAGACAGAACTCCAACCAGTCCATCTCATTTGTTTTTTTCCCTTGCAGCTCTGGCCAAAGATTTAGTGGGTGGAACTTCG
The DNA here is from genome assembly GCF_041296235.1 of Equus asinus. NCBI lineage: Eukaryota > Metazoa > Chordata > Mammalia > Perissodactyla > Equidae > Equus > Equus asinus. Next base: position 51,536,463 of record NC_091811.1, read on the forward strand.
TGGAAGCTAAAAAACGTGGTTTCGGAACTGCGCGAATACCAATTGCCCTGGGGGGCCTGCTCCTAACCCCCAGAGAACTCAGGTACTGGGGACTCTCTGGGGCGGCCGCTGTCGGGTCCCGCCCCTTCGGCCCAGGGCAGCTCTCCGCGCAGCGTTCCCGCCCTGCCCCCAGGTGCGCTCCTCACGCCGCTCCATAGCGTAGGGCTGGGTATCCAGACAGCTGGGGAGAGGGCGGGGACTCCCTTTCCTCGGGCCGACTGAGATAGGGTCTGCGCCCCCGTCCTTCCCCGGCCCTCCGCCCCTCCTTCTCCCCCGAGTGCACACCCAAGGTGGGGGATTAGTCCAGGTCTGTTTCAGGGGCTCGGGACAGGAATGGCGATGAAGTCCTCCCTGCATCTCAAAGCAAAGCGCCAAGTGAACCCCGAGGCTCTCGCAGCCTTGGCTTAATGCCCACCGGCTGGTGGCTCCCGAGGGGGGACCAATCCCCAGGCCAATTCTCATCCCACCTTCGGCACGCCACCTTTGCGCATGCGTAACACCTCGGACCAGATTCTGGCCCGGTCCGGTCCACGCATGCGCAGATTTTCGGGGCGCTACCGGGGCGGAGCCCCAAACCTTGGGGGGTTCCTCCCCGGCGGCACTCTGGGAAACTCCATTTCACCCCCAACGCTGCTCAGAACCTTCAGAGGCGAACCGCGAGGTCTCACCATTCCTAGGCTGCCAGCTCCAACAACTTCTCCGCGGCGACAGCAGCAGCCGCAGGGCCAAAGCCGGCTTCCGTGAGGTATGTCTACTTCCGGGTCTAGGAACGAGGGGCTGCGCAACCCCTTCCGGTTCGTCCGGAGAACTTGAGTCAAAGGGGCGTGGCCATGGCAGAGAAGGTGTTGCCGTTTTGCTAATAACCAAAATTAAAGGCTTTCCTAATTGGGACAGCATATAGTGGAACATCAGGGCTTACAGGCCCCAGAGAGGTTACTCAGTTGGAGGGAGCGATTAAAGGGAAAGGCGAGACTTGGGGCGGGAGGCTGGGGGACCAGACGGAGCGAGGCGAGGTGAGGCGACGCTGGGAGGGGCAGGCCGGGCCGCAGACTTGGTTTCGGCTTCCTAATTCCCGCGAGGTATAAGGAGTCTTTTGATATTTCCCAGGACAAGTTATGCTTTGTTTGATTCCACCAGCGGTTTTAGGGAAACTACTTTGTGTCAGGTCCTGTGCCAGGCACGAGACGGGGAAATGATGCTGAGGAGCTCGCCCTAGCCGGAGAGATGCGGCGTACAGAAGGGGCAGGGAGGATGATGTATGAGGCAGCGATGGAGGGTCGTGGACCGCATTCCTAGAAGGTAGAGGCCCTGGGAGAAGGGGCGGTGCCCAGTTGGTCCCGTCAGCCCAACCCCACCTGGATTGCTGGAAGCAATTGTAGGTACCAGGAGGTAAGGGAGAAGACCAATGGAAGCACCTTCAGAGGGGAGTGTCCTGGAGGCATCTTCGAATGGGAGAACAAGCCTATAGGAAAAGTTGTGAGTTTAGGGGTATGAGAGCTGCCCTGGGAAACCAGAAAGACTGTCGTCTAAAAGACGGTTTATATTGGTTTTATGTTTTCTTGGAGGGGCACAAAAGTGTAGCAGCTCCAGAGAAACATACTGCAGCTCAGAATAAGGAAGATCCAATTCGGAAGCTGTCCAGCAGCTATGGCAGTCCTTTCAATGGAGATGTCAAACACATGTCCATCACCTGGACATTGCCAGGGGATTCAAGTATCAGAGGGGAGGCTGGCCCTTCTGGCCCTGACAGTGTATGATAGCCCTCTCCTTCAAGAGTCCCCACCTCATTTACTGTCCTGTGATCTTGCTTGATGAGTATTAACCTGTTTTATCTCCCCTGAAAGATTGCGAATTTTCTGATACAAGGTGCGGTGGACTATGTTAGATATAGCATAGTAGCTATACTAGGTGAAAGTTATCAGGGAGGTCACTAAGGAGGTGACAGTTGAGCTGAGATTTGACAGTTGATAAGGGATCAGTCGTGCAAAGAGCTGGGGTAAGATGACCTAGTCAGAGAGAACAGCATAGCTCCAAAGCAGAAAAGAGTTTGGTGAGTTTGAGGAACAGGAAGGAGTCCAGCGTGGCTGAAGCAGAGTGATCAAGAAAAAGAGGAAAAGAGATGAGAATAGAGAGGTCTTTAGGAGCAGATCACATTAGCCCTTGCAGTTCATGGTATGGATTTTGGCTTTCATTCTTAATATGTTGGAAAACTCTTCAAGGATTACAAGCAAAGGCATCCTTCTTGTGATATGATTTAATTCTTAAAATGATCTCTCTGGCTGCTTGTGGAGAACGGATTGTAGATGGCAAAAGAGGAAGCAGAGAGATCAGATAAGAAGCTGTTGCAACAATCCAGGCGAGAGGTAAACGCAGGTGGTTTAGCTGGGTTGTGGGGGCAGTAGAGATGGACAGAAACGGTGACTTTGATGTGTATGTTGGAGGTAGAACCACAAAGACTTGCTGATGGATTGGATATGGGATATAAGGGAAAGGGAAGAATCACGGACGAGGCCTAGAATTTTGGCCTAAGAAACTCAGTGGATGCTAGACTCCCCCCCCCCCCCCCCTTTAAAATATATCCAGAATCTGGCCCTATCTGCCCAGCTCCTCCACTGTCTCCTGATCCAGATCCAGATCCCCTGGATCCATCATCTCTCACCTGGACTATTCCAAGAGCTTCCTAACTGGGCTCTCAGCATTCATCTTTACTGCCCCTCTTCCAGTTTCTTCACAGCAGCTAGGGTATTCCTATAGAATGGAATGGAATGAAAATGGAATAATAGGTTCACAAGCCTCCATCTTCCTAGGAATAAAAGCTCATAGTCTAGCTCCTGTTAGCCCTCTGACCTCATTTCCTGCTTCTCTCACTGGCCCTTTTAAAAATTTCAGTCCCCATCCCCTGCACAGTCTACCCCTTCACTGCTTTGTTTTTCTCCGTAGCCCTCACTTCTAAAGTATGATGTAATTTGCTTATTTTTTTGTTTATTTTATATCCTCTAACCTTAGAATGTAAGCTCTATGAAGGCAGTGGTTTTTGTTTTGTTCACTGCTATAGTAGGTGCTTAATATTTTTTGAGTAAGAGTTAAACTTACTGAAAAGTAGAAGTCTGTGGGAGGAGCAGGTTTGTATGGGAGCTAAACTTTGTACAGAAGTAGAGAGGGGGACACAGGGAAGAAGCCTGGCCTGGAGATCACTGTCGTGATTAGAGAATCATTATCATGAAGATCTGGATGTTAATGCCTAGGGAGAGAGTGTAGGTAGAGAATGAGGAAGGTCAAAACCAATGCCTGGGGCACTCTAACCTTTAAGGTAAGGTAGAGGAGGAGCCAGCAAAGGAACAAAAAGAAAGAAGAGTGTGGGTAAAAAAGCAGACAATGGCACTAATCATCCAGCCTTGGGGGTCCCTGGCTCCAGAATAGTCTTTCCTAGGCCAGCACTCTTTCCTGGGATAGATGTGGCTTACAATGGAGGCCATGTTCATGATCTCTCCTGGATCTTTGCTCAGCTGCTTAGGGCCCCAGGCTCCTTCTGAGGAGTTGGAGCCTGGTGGTTGAGAAGACAGGCTGTGGAGTCAAACTGCCTGATTTTAAACCTCAGCAATATTACCTACCAGCTCGTGACTGTAAGCAAGTTACATTTCTTTGCCTTAGTTTCATCTTCTGTGGGGAAATAACAGTATTCATATCATAGGATGGTTCTGAGGAGTAAATCACTCAATACCTAGACACAGAGGTAGTATATTACAAGTGTCCAAAAAATGTTAGCTGTTGGTACTGTTCTTAGGGCTTGGGTCTCAGTATCTCCTGCCAGGGGTCTGAGTCAGAGTCTAGGACCCAGACTTTGATAGCACAGCCCCTCCCCACTCCTGTCCACTAGAGCAGGACCAATGCCCCTCTCACCTAAGGCTGTTACCTTCTGGCCACCCAGTCAGAGGACGATCTATCTGCTGTTGGCTCAACTATACCTTCTTAGGAAGGCAAGTTTGATAAAGCTATTGACCAGTACAGAGTTACCTTTGGATTCACAATGCTTTTTAAGTCAACATATGCTCTAATTGATATCTGCACAGTTTTTTTTCTCTAAGGGAAGAGAAACCATCTGCAAAGGAAGAGTCTCAGACACAGACTGAAACCTAGAGGAGAGAATCACAGACAAACTTTATGAAACATCCAACTTCTTTAACATGACAAAATTTACACATCTCAGTCCAAAAGCCAGAATCACACTTGATGAAGAAACCTAAATTACTCCCATTAAAGTTAGGTATTCCACCAGGATGGCCCCTGTGACTATTTTTATTTAACATTGCTTTGGAAGTTCTAGCCTACTTAATTAGGAAAGAAAACAATGAGTGGCCGAGTGGTTAAGTTTGTGCGTTCCGCTGCAGGCGGCCCAGTGTTTCGTTGGTTCGAATCCTGGGCACAGACATGGCACTGCTCATCAAACCATGCTGAGGCAGCGTCCCACATGCCACAACTAGAGGGACCCACAATGAAGAATATACAACTATGTACTTGGGGGCTTTGGGGAGAAAAAGGAAAAAAATAGAATCTTTAAAAAAAAAAAAAAGAAAGTATAGGAGAATAAAATGTCCCATTTACAAGAGTAACAACAAAGTAAACTAACCAAGAGTAATCTTAACAATGAATGTGCTACGTTTAGGTGCCTAAAACTAAAGTGCTATCAAAGGACACGAAAGGAGACTTGAATAAATGGAAAAGTATACTCTACTTTTAGGTAGAAAGACTCACTATCATAAAGATGTCAGCTCTCCATAAATTAATCTATAAATTTAATGCAATCTAATAAAAATACCAACAGACTACATAACCTGAATATAAAGTTCGTATGCAAATTTTTGCATCAAGAATAGCCATGAACATTCTGGAAAAGGTTAAGGGAGGGGAATAGTTCTACCAGATATTAAACCATTAAAAGCTACAATAATTAAAATAGTAAAATCCAAGGGACACTATCATATGCCTGGGCAATTTTATCAAGAGAACAAACTAGAGAGTCCAGAAATAGACCCAAGACATTTAAAATGTTAGTATATGATAAAGATGGCATTGTCTGTCAGTTGGGAAAAGATAGATTATACAATAAGTTGTATTGAGACAATTGTGTAGCCACCTGAAAAAAAATAATATGGTGTCTCTACTTTAGTACTTATGCCAAAATAAATCCATATGAATCAATTGGGTTTAAATAAATGTAAAAGAATAAAACCATAAATTTTTAATGTCATGGTGGAGAAAGTATTTTTCAGAATAGCTCAAAATTTCCCAAAGCATGAAAAAAAAGACAAATTCTGTCAATGTAAAAATCTATAATTTCTGCAGAGCAAAAACACCATAAACAAAGACAAATGGCAAACTGGGGGAAATAGTTGCAACTCATATCATACACAACAGGACTAATTTGCTTAATATATACAAAATCCCTTCAAATCAATAAGAAAAAGAACAAAATTCCAATAAGAAAATGGATGGTTAACATAAAAGGAAAGATAAATGGCTCTTAGACATATGAAAAAATACTCAGCCTCACTCACAAGAAAATTGAAACTACATTTAGATATCATTTTTCACCTATAGATTGGCAAAAATTCAAAATGTTTGACAGTAGACCCTTGGCATGGTTATGGGAAAATAGTCCCTCTTATATGTTACTGGTAGAACTGTAAATTGTCAATACTTGTCAAAATTACAAATACATTGGGTCGGCACAGTGGTTAAGTGTGCACATGCCGCTTCTCAGCGGCCCAGGGTTCACCGGTTCGGATCCTGGGTGCGGACATGGCAGCACTTGGTAAAAAGCCAAGCTGTGGTGGGCGTCCCACGTGTAGGGTGGAGGAGGATGGGCATGGATGTTGGCTCAGGGCCAGTCTTCCTCAGCAAAAAGAGGAGGATTGGCAGTAGTTAGCTCAGGGCTAATCTTGCTCAAAAAAAAAAAAATTACGTATACATATAATTTCTGATCCAATATACTTGCACACATGCAAAATGAACTATATACATAGTTATCACTATAAAATTGTTTAGAGTAGCAAAAGATAACAAACAACTCAAACATCTATCACTAGAAAATCAGTTAAATAAATTATGGTCCATCCATAAGATGGAATATCACACAGCCAGGCTGAAGAGCTGTCACAAAAATCTTTATAAGCCATGATTATACTCATGAAGAGCCATTAAAGAGTTTTTAAGCAGGGATGTGGGTATGAGATCTTGATTTTAGAAATATCTCTTTGGCCTAGTATGGAGCATAGACTGAAAGAGTAAAACTAGAGACATGAGGATCAATCAGTGGCCTAAATTAGGGTAGTCACTGAGAAGACACATATGATACAGACTGGACAGGCTTGGTGACAGATTGGATGTAGGGGTGCAAGAGACAAGGCACTGATGATACCCTGGTTTCCAGCTTTAACAGTAGATGGAGAGTCATGGTTATGCACTGAGATAGGGAGCACAAGTAGAGAAGCCAGTTTGGGTGAGAAGGAAAGATGAGTTTTATTTAGATGAACTAAGTTGAAAGTGCCAGTGGGCAACCACTTGAGATGTTCAGTTGGGTGTTTGGATATACAGCTGTATGACTCAGGGGAGAGATTGGAATTAGGGATAAATTTGAGAATCATCATATAACTGATGTGCACAGCCATAGGGGAGGATGAAGTCATCATGGGATATCCTGTGGCATGAGGAGAGGAGAGATTCTAGGCACTGGAACAACCCCTAGAGTACACAGGCAGAGGAATATGAGAACATAGGAGGGAACCCAAAGATCACAAGACAGAAGTCAAGGGAAGAGTGTGGTAGCATTTAGTGGTCTGCATCTCTCACTTGATTATGATATCCTTGAGGACATAAACTGGGGTTTGTTTTCTTTGTTTTCTCCCTATCTTCTCCATCCCTACCTTCATTCAATACAAGGTTTTGCACCTGATATGTCTGTGAACAAATAAGGGTATGAAGGAGTAAATCCAATCACAGCTGGCTCTTTACGCTACTTTAGTTCAAACCTTCATCACTGCTCCTCTAATTGGTCTCCTTGCATCCGTTCTCTAACCTCTCACATTGACACAGCTGCCTCTCTAAAGCACAGATCTGGTACTACCACTCCTCTCCGTGAAAATCATCAATGGCTCTCCACAGCCTACAGAGGAAAAGCCTCAGCTTGGCCTTCAAGCCCATCCAAACCCAATCACAGCCCAGCTTAGCTCCTACAACACCTAGCTTCTACCCACTGAACTATAGCCATCTTGACCACTTTTTGGCCTATAAACATGGTCTATGCTTATAGTGTTCTATTCCCTAGGATTCCTCCAGGTTCCCCCATCCCTGCCACCTGTAGTGGTTCCACCCATCCTTCAACATTCTATTGAAGTCCCACTTAGCCCTGAAGGCCTTCCCAGACCCTCACTGTAACAAATACCTCCTTCCCCTATTCTCCATTTTACTTTGCACCTGTGTTACTTCACTTGCCCTATACTGTGTTTGTTACATATACCAGCTCCTCACTATTTACTACTCTATTTCCCACTGGAGCGTGGAGAGGGATTGTGTCTCAATGTAATCATTACACATCCAGCACTTAGCACAGTGCATTCAGTAAGCGATTGCTGAATGAGTGATGGATAGGTGGATGGTAAGTCCTTGGGAGTACAAGGACACAGTTCTGTTTATTTTTGTTACCACTCCAGTGCTTTGCAGATGGTCTGTAGCCTATGTTTGCAGTAAGCTCCTTGGAAATTTGTTTTATTCACTTTTATACCCTCACTGCCTGGTACAGAGCATAGCACCACAGTAGGTGCTCAATAAATGTTTGAAGACTCAATAATTACTGTTTTAATTTGCTCTCGGGAGTCTTCGGAGAGGCCAATCACTTTGGCACACGGTATTTTATATGTGCTTCTGCCAGTTCCGACAGGCTGCCTTTGCAGGTCAGGGACAAGCTGTGTCGTGTAAACATGGCTGTACAGAGGGACTGTGAATGAAGTGTGGCTAACAGACCAAATTAGGGTTGTCATGGTGGTTAAGCATTTAACACAAAGAGATGTGGCTCTCCAGGCAGAAACACAGCCCAGAAGAAGCTTCAGAGGCAAAAGCAAGGCAGCTTAACTAAGGGAGAATTGGAATCACTTATTCCTGACTTGGTTTCCACTCTGTGCACAGCCCTCTGTGCTGGGGGCAGCCACAGCTGTGAAAGCACTGGGCATCTGCTCTTAACGAGTTTAAGGTCTGGTAGAGCTGAGGACAGGCTCACCAATAATCCCAGAGGAAAGACAAGATTGCTCAGTGCTGGAGGGTGGAGAGCTCCAGGAGAGGGGGTCTCTGGGAAGATTAGGAAAGGCTTCTTGGGGGTAGCGGAGCAGCATATGAGCTCATTTACTAAGCTTTCCTGACTGGGATGGGAATTGGAGTAGCTTCCAACTAGTCCCCCTGCATCCCACTCCCAGCCTGCAGTCTGTTCTCATCACCGTAGCCAGACCCATGCTCTTGTAGTCAGATTATGTCACTTCTCTGCTCAAAATTCTGCAATGGTTCCCATTTCATTCAGAGTAAAAATGGCTCCTATTCATTCAGAGTGGGGGAAAAATGTCCTCACAGTGGCCTAGAAGGCCTTACGTGATCTGTCCCCCAGTCACTTCCCCAGCATCATTTCCTCTATCCTCCCACTCACTCACCCAGTGCCAGCCACACTGGAGACTTTGCTATTCCTTGAATGTGCCGCACGCTCCCAGCTCAGGCTGTTCCCTCTGCCTGGCATGCTCTTCCCTCATAGCTGGCTTCTTCACCTCCTTCAAATCTTCACTAAAATGTCACCTCAGTGGGGCCTGACATGACCTAATTTTTTTTTTAAGATTTTATTTTTCCCTTTTCTCCCCAAAGCCCCTCGGTACATAGTTGTGTATTTTTAGTTGTGGGTCCTTCTAGTGTGGCATGTGGGATGCTGCCCCAGCATGGCTTGATGAGTGGTGCCATGTCCACGCCCAGGATTCAAACCGGGGGAACCCTGGGCCAACAAAGCAGAGCGTGCGAACTTAACCACTCGGCCACGGGGCCGGCCCCAAGACATGACCTATTTTAAATTGTGATCGCTATGTTCTGGTACCTTACCCCTCTTTTGAAGTTTGTGTTTCTCCACAGCATCTTCTACCATCTGCCATTCTGTGTATTTTACTAATTTTTTCTTTATTGTCTGTTTTCCCTCAACAGAATATAAGCTCTGTGAAAGCATTTTTAAAAAAACCACTATTTCCTTCAATACTATAATCCTAACACCAAAAACAGTGGCTAGTATTAGGTGCCCAATAGATATCTATTGACTGAATGAATGAATGAGGACATGATAGATGTTTGAGGAAGTCTACAGGAAGGGCCTCCTGGTAGAGTTCCTAAAAAATACTTGCCTGAAGAATCCTTCACAGGGACAGATCTCTGAACTGCAGAGCTGAGGACCCTGCTGGAGTGGGTGGTCAAGTGAGGAGGAAGTGGCCCTAGGCTGAGAGATAGAGGACTCTGGCCACCACGAACAGTGTGTAGGATCCAGATTCCAAAGGCTGGGTCAGGGATCCCTTGTCTCTTTCCCCTGCCGTTGCTGTACTTGCTCTCCATGCTCAGCCGAGCACCTTCTCAGATGAACCCCACTCAGCGTTAGTTGTGTCCATCTTTTGGCAACTCCCACATTTTTAATTTGGCCCCTCTTCCTATCCCGGCCAGCCAAGGCCCTTAAATAAGCGCTTTGCTGCCTCCCTGTGGCTCCTGCAGTAAAGGAACTCTCTTCTGGAAAGTGAGGTGACAGAGGCCTACAAAGGGACTCTTAGAAAGGAGGGGAGCTTGTGGGAGAGGAAACCTTAATCTTTATGACCCCATGGCAACCCTGAACTATTGACAACTGCCGCCCTCTCACAGACATTGCTGCCAGTGTCAATGACCATCCCCTCAGCAGAGCCGCAACAGGTGTTGCCAGCTGGACTCGGGCTTTGGCTGTTCTGGGCTGGTCACCTTTGGGAAAAGAATTTGGGGCAACAGTCAGATCCTAGGACCTACCTTGAGGGGTATTGAGGCCAGTGGACTAATATGTCTAGCCTCTACCTTCTCTGCCTCCTTCTAACTCTAGCCCATAAATAGTATTTGAGGGGTGAAACAGCCACCAGCCAGCTCAGGGCTGGGTATGTGTAAAGAGAGGAGTGGCCTGGGTGTGACAGAAGAGGGAGGGCCAGACATTGTGGAGAACTGGAGGGCCCGTGCCCTGTAGGACACTGCTCGGCTGATCCACTGCTCAGTTCCAGCCTCTTGTTTTTGCGGGTAACAGAAACCTGCCTAAGTCCGTATCAGCCCTCAAACGGGGGAATGTCCTGGAATGCTATCTGGTGGACCCACAAGGCAGGGATACAGCTGGGCCTCAGGAACCATCTGGCTGGCAAAGTTTCTGATGAGAAGACTGCTTTCTTACTTGTCTGTGTAATTTTTGTTTTTTTCTTTCTGGCTGCTTTCAAGATATGTTCTCTTATCTTTGGTTTCAGCAGTTTGACTATGATATACTTAGGTATGTTTTTCTTTGTATTTATCCTGTTTGGGGTCCTCTGAGCTTCTTGGATTGTTGTCTTTCATTGATTTGGGAAATTCTCAGTGATTGTCTCTTCAAATATTTCTTCTGCCTGGTTCTGTCTCCCTTCTCCTTCTGGGACTTCAATTACATGTGTCTTAGGCCATTTGTCATTGTTCCACACAGCTTGCCCAGTTTTGGGTTTGCATGATTGTTTCTTTGTTTGCTTTTACTATTTGTGCTATAGTTTGTTTGTTTGTTTGTTTGTTTTTGAGGAAGATTAGCCTTGAGCTAACTGCTGCCAATCCTCCTCTTTTCGCTGAGGAAGACTGGCCCTGAGCTCACACCCATGCCCATCTTCCTCCACTTTGTATGTGGGATGCCTACCACAGCATGGCTTGCCAAGCAATGCCATGTCTGCACCTGGGATCCGAACCAGCAAACCCCAGGCCGCTGACGCAGAACGTGCACACTTAACCGCTGCGCCACCAGGCTGGCCCCCTAAGTATAGCTATTTCAAAGACTCCAATTGATAGTTACATCTTAGACATGCTTATTTTTATTTTAAAGATTGGCACCTGAGCTAACAACTGTTGCCAATCTTCTTTCTTTTTTCTTTTCTGCTTTTTCTCCCCAAATCCCCCCAGTACATAGTTGTATATTGTAGTTGTGGGTCCTTCTGGTTGTGGTATGTGGGACACCGTCTCAGCATGGCCTAATGAGTGGTGCCATGTCCGCGCCCAGGATCCAAACTGGTGAAACCCTGAGCCGCCGAAGTGGAGAGCATGAACTTAACCACTTGGCCAAGGGGCCAGCCCCTTAGCCATGCTTATATTGTCTTTTTGAGAAAATGACTTCTCCATTCATGGAGTCATGCTCATCCTTCTTCTGACTTTTTCCAAGTTGGCCTCCCCAGTACATGGGATACACCAGACCCCACATGGCTTTCCTCCCTCTGGCTATTTGACTGAGTTGTTTATAAAAGCTTTTTGTCCCTTCCACCTCACCAGCGCCTCCTTGAAGTTCACAGTTAGGGCTAAACTAGACCCTTCCCTCATGTCCCCTTCCAAATTAGTGTTAGTTCCTCATCTGGGAGGCCCCTGAGGCCACGGGCCATGCCAGCCTCAAATCTAGCTTGAAGAAATATTCCTTCTCAGGGCTTGGCTTCCTTGAGTTTTTTGAAGGTGAAGGCAATATCATGTTTGACCAAATACATCAACTTTGCTCTTTTTTTTTTTTTTTTTTAAAAGATTGGCACCTGGGCTAACAACTGTTGCCAATCATTTTTTTTTTCTGCTTTATCTCCCCAAACCACCCCTGTACACAGTTGTACATCCTAGTTGCAGGTCCTTCTAGTTGTGGGATGTGGGACGCCGCCTCAATGTGGCCTGACGAGTGGTGCCATGTCCGCGCCCAGGATCCGAACCCTGGGCCGCCGCAGCGGAGCGCGCAAACTTAACCATTCGGCCACGGGGCTGGCCCCTCAACTTTGCTCTTAAGAGAAAAAAAAACAAAAGAAGCTCATGTATAGTGTCAAAGAACCTCCTCACTAGAAAAACACCATCTATATCTATATGTCTCCTTGGTTTCCAACCCTCTTGGCTTCACAGTTCGGCCCATGCAGGCCTTCTTTGCCTTCAAGGAGATGAAATTGTTGGCAAAGCAGAAGAATCTGTCAGATATTCTGCTTTCTTGCCAGAGAGCTTGCTAGAGGACATCCAGAAAGTCAAAGTCCTCCATCACCAAAGCGGGTTTAGCCACTAGGCACCTTAGAGCCTATGAAAACATACAAAACCTTTAAAAATGTTATTGGCATCAAAAAATGTAAAATATACATGTATAACTAAATGTTTATAAAATGTAATATTGTCAGTTTCATTAAACTGTCAAAGTTAATATTCAAAATATTCTCATTACATTTACAAAACTTGTTAGATTTCATCTCTATGCATGAAGATTGTTGAGAAGTCACAGCCAGCTACAGATTAAAAAAACTTACTCATAGCCAGTTAATTTCCAAAGCAAAGTTATAAAAAATCCTTTCAAATTATTTAAAGCAATACAGTGAGTGTGAGGGCATTTTAATATGTTGGATACAATTGAGGTGAGGCCTCCAAAAAAGAATAATGCTGGGACTTGAAAGGCTAGAAACGGCCCTTCACTGCCACAGCAGTCCTGTGTGCGTGACCTGCATGGCAAATGCCTCTCACCTTCCTCCCCCACCAGGCTTCCTTGCAATATGTGAAGCTGTGGCTTAGAAATCAGATCCTACTCTGACATCATCTAAGAGCCAGCTGTTCACATGCCAAATCCTCCTCTTCCTTCCAGAGTCTCAACCTTAAACTGGAAGCAAGGATGGGTGCCATTCCTCAGAAACAGAATCACTGGATTGCCGGTTCTCTGAGGACAGGGTTATTTCCTAGTTAATGTTTTATTATGCCTGGTCCCTAGGCCAAGTCTGTCTGGAGGAGTGGAGAAGAAGGGGCAGGGCAGAGGCCAATGGCTTCGTGGGAGGGAGAGTGAGCGGGAGGGTGCTTGTAAGCTGAATGAACTAAGGAAAGCAGTGTCTTAACTGAATTGACAGACAATTGCCATAGATGGCCTCCTCAGCCCACACCATCTGGATTTGGAACCTCAGTGTCTCCATTTCTTCCACCTTTGTCCTCACTCCTCAGAGATGCACTTGCGTTTGCCTCCCACCCAGTGCCATTTGGCTCTGACTTGTACTTGATATCTCCTTTCATTTTTATCTTCTGCGCATTCATGATAATCATCAATATTTCAGTTACTTATTGTCCATGTCTTTGATTAATTGAAGAGTTACTGACACCTACTGTGTGCCAGGCACTCATCATGGCCTTCTCGGCTTGTTGATTCCCAAAGGGCAGAGTCAACACTTGGTGAATTCTCTCTGATCAGTGTCCAGGTCAGTGGCCAGGTGCTTATGCACCTGGTTTCAAAAATGAGTTGGGGAGGTGTGGGTTTCAGCAATGAGACAGAAAATTTAAAAAATAAACACACCTCTATTTTATTAAAAATGCACAGTTTGGGGACTGGAGGAGGAAAGCAGTGTTTCTCAAGGTTCTAGGACTACTTAGCCATACCCAGAGTGTGCGTTTAAAAATACCACCTGGGAACCTGCATTTGGAACAAGTTTCCATGTGATACGTACGTAGTCACCCTGAAGTCTGAGAATCACTGGCTGAGGGATGGAGTGGGGACTGGGGTTGTCTCGATCCTCCTGCTTTTTAGGGTTCCAGGGAAGGACTCGTTTGACTTTTTACGAACAAGTTCAGCTGACTCATCTGGGGGTTCCAGGCATGTCTTTCTTTGGGTCGCTGAGGCACTGAAAGAGTTAATACAGTTATCGATGGGGCAGCAGCTGAGACAAGGATGTGAGTGCCCACGCAGCCCACTCAAGATCTTCCCTGGTCGTCTCTGGGAGAGTCTCTGGGGCCCAGACTTAACCCAGATGTGGAACTGCTTAACACAACATTTCTGCCACATCCCAGGGGCTCTGCTTCTCTCCTTGTGAATCTGCCTCTTTTCTCACTTCACAGAATACTTTCTCTTCCCTCCCGTCACTCTTCCATGCTCTTTCCTACCCATCCATGTTTCTTCCTCTCCACCCCCATCTGATCTCTTTCCCAGAAACCAAGTTATAAGCCTTCTCCTGTGTCTGCAGCATGCTGGATGTCTGTGTGAACCACTGTGCACTTTAGCTGTGCAGGACTAGGCCCTGAGCAAGGGAGAGCAGACCAGTTAGAGTCGAGGTTAGGATTCTTCTCCAGCTGCAGACAGTGTTTGGTGCATGCAGACACACAGATATCTTACCTGTCAGACAGAGAGTCCAGGGGAGACACTTATAATGCAAAGCAGAGAAAGATCTTAAAGAAGGGAGTTTGCTGGGTTTTGAGGGTTACAGTCCTCCTAGTGTCACAAACCACAGAGGGAAGATGAAAAGCCCTTCCTCACACACTGAGAGGACACCGCAGCTGGCCTGTAGATGACACAGGTTGTCAATGCCAGGCAGACCAGGGGAATGGGGCAGTTGGCATTAGGTCGGTCCTAGTTATGAAACTAGATGGTACTGTGAATGGGACAGCATGGCCAGGGGAGCTGGTGAGGTTGGCAGGACCACCAAGAGGTGAGTGACCTGGAACCACACAGCAGGTAGACGTGAGGATTCGTGCTAGGCCACGGGCAGGTGGCCAAAGAGAAGGTGCACTTTTGGGAGTGGAAGCAGAGTGAGTGTGTCTTCAGAGGGGCACACACACAGAGCACTCACAAAGAGGGCAGCACGAGCACCACCCCCAAGGCAGCAGTAGCCTGGGCAGCGGCAGAGAACTTTCGTTAAAGAGTGGTAGATCCTCATGCCACAATAACAGGATCCCAAGAATGCAGGGAGCCCCCACAATGAAATGTCGAGGCCCAGCCTGACACAGAGGTAGGTGATGCCACCCTGCAATGTGGAAAAAGAAGGCAGAAGAAGCATGGCTTTGCCTCTACGCCTGGTAGAGAAACAAACTGAATAAATTGGTGTAGCGTTGGGAAAAAGGGGAGAAACTTGTATTCATCTAAATTCCTCCGGAAAGGGAAAGCTGTCTTTGCCGAGAACAATATTTTGATAAGTGCTTAAGCCTGAAGCTGAGATCCCCGCGGAGGCCTGGGTGTGGGTGGAACAGTTCTGTGTGAGACGGAAGGAGTTTCTGAATTTTGCATGTTATACCAAAGAGAGAGGGGAAGGAAGGAGGCTGCTGTTTGGTGCTGTTCACTGTGAGTCCCTTTCCCCAATCACCCCCTTAAATTTTCAGAAAGTTACTAACATCACGAAATGCTTGGGGTCAAGTGGAGTACATACACTTGATTTATGTGCATGTATTTATGTACGTGGGAAGAGCACAGCAGTTGGGGCCTCAAACAGATGCCAAGCAGAGCCCAGGCACTGGCAGGGATGCAGAGGGAGAGGAGAAGGAGCTCCGAGAGACACCGCTATAGGGGAGGCCTCGAGCAAGTTTAGCCAAATTTCAGCAAGGCGGGGCCCCAGTTGACTTCTGGGTCATTAAGTTGTGCCACAGTGTTGTTTTGCTTATTCTTAATTAATTCTGTTTGCTATTTCCAGATCAACTAACAACAACAACAACAACACACACACACATAGACCCCTTGGAAACTCTCCAGAAATTGAAAACCAGGTATCTATGTACTAGGTGGGCTATCATGCTGATGTCAAGCTGAGGTTCTCTGGTGCACTTCAGAGCGGAAGCATAGCTAAGGACTGGCCTTCTTTGATGCTGCCATGCCACCATGCCTTAACTAAGTCTTTGTCTGGAGGATGGTGGCAGCACCAGCATCTTACAGCTCTGGGTTTTGGTTAGGTCTAGACTGGCAGGCATCAGTGCCCTCTCCCTTTCAAAGATCTTTAATTGGGGCAGGGCCAGGACCACAAGAGGCAGCTGGTTTTGGTAATCTAGAAAGGCTCCTTGAAAGAGCCTTGTGTTTTCAATAGTGACATCTTCAAGCCAAGAGAGGCAAAACCCAGAAAAGCCTCTTGTTGGCCCACTGAGTCCTGCCTCCTTCCCCTCAGCTGCTCTTCCCAGGGACAGTTCTTGGAGGCAGTAAGGAAATAAAATGCCCAGGCCCAAGTCTCAGGTTTATCATGTGATTCTTGGTTTCCCTCATCCTGCACCTGGCTCTCCTTGAGAACAACCCCCGGGCCTAGGGCAGGATGTGCCTCTTGAGCAATTCATGTGCAGCCCAGGAAACAAACGAGGAGGAAAGACTTCTGTAGTGATCTTCTGAGACACTATGTAAAGTCCTTTGAGAAAACTAGAATGGTGTTGGCATGAGGACCCAAACTGACGGCTGATGAGGCAGATAAGCATCTCTCTCTCTGAGGTGGTACAATAAATGCGGTCGATATTAATGTTTGGAAAGAGATCTCTTGGGCTGTTGGACAGGGACCGTGTGTGCTCTGGCTCCTGCCCTTGGTGGGCAGGTCTCCCTGAATCCAGATTAACTATCCAGCCTTGCACCTTACCGGGCCTTGAGGGACATGAAGCTTTTGTGGTAGGAGGAATGCACATCCAATGCCAACAGCCGGGGAATATCTGGGCGCCCCCCTAGCTGGTCCCAGGGCAGGCTGGCAGGGGTCTTCTTTTCTATTGGGTGACTGGAGGAGGTCACATCAGTCTTCCACATGGCCTCCATCTGTTTCCCCTGTTGGCTAGAGGGTGGGGATCAAAAGTATAAAAAGAGACAAAGAGTTAAATACATGGTGAGAGACTGAGAAGCAACAAGCTCTCTAGGGCCACAGGCCCAAGACACTAGGCCTTATTTTCTTCCTTTCTCAAATAGTTCTCATCACCCTCCTTGTCACCTCTCTTCCCCTTAACCTAAGTCTAACCCCCCTGCGCTCCTTTGCCTGAGGAGCTGCTGGAAGAGGCTCCCAGGATAGACCCCATATTTCCATGCATATACCCTGGGGCTGAAGCCCTGAACTGGCCACAGTAGCGTTTGTGTGGATGTAGGTCTTCTCAGCTGCCCAGAGGCTCACGATCTCTCTTTTTGAGTCTGGGCATCACAGAGTGGGAACGATCAAGCTTGTTTATATGGATGGACCAATGGAAGGTGCGGGATCCATGCCCAGGGTAGAAATCGTTGTAAGTTCTCAGCTGTGGGTCCTCAGAGTCTTTCAGTTGCATAGTTTGAAACATACTTGGTCAGGCTGGCCCCTGAAGCCCACACACCCCCATCTAGGCCAGTGGCCAGAGCTGGGCAGGGAGGCTGAGAAGACAGGTTCCTGCAACTCATGGGGGGAGCTTTGCCTGTCTGTGCCCTGGCTGAGCTGCCATCCTCCCCAATCTGGCCACCCCTGCTCCCTGCCTCCCCACTCATCCAGCTGGCTGCCCCCTGGGCTTTGTTGCACCTACCAGGCTACCCGCAGGGGCACACGTTCTGGGTGCTTGGACGTACAGTGCTCCAGAGGCTGCTTGCAGGAGCGGCTGCTGGAGTGGATGTGCTGGAGTAAGGATGGGGGCGGCTTGCTTTTCCTTGACTGTGGGGAGGTGACCACAGGGGTGTGCAGGTGAACATTCCACTCCAGCTGGAGCTAGAGGAACCAGCAGAGAGGCATCAGGGAGACAGGAATTTATTTATCCCCTCTCTAGGGAAGGAGGGTGCATTGCCTGACTCAGGGCTGAGCAGAGAGGGTAAGACCCAGGGAATCCCTCCAATTAGAGACCCCTGGGACTCCAGGGTATCAAACGTCCTAGAAATTCCTTCAATTCTTCTTTGCTGGGTTAGTTCCTGTTTTCTCCTTTATTGTGGAAAATCTGGACAATGGGCAAAACAGCAAGGAAAAAAACGAAAGGAAGCCAAAGCAGGTGGAACTCCTGGGAACACTCACAGGGTTCAGGATGGGACCTGGAGAGCTCTGGGTATCTTTTCATCCAGCCCAGCCCTGGCAGTGGGCAAGGGGCTAGGGGAACCCTCACAGCCGCCCAAAGAATTATCATGTGGTCCCTTTCCTTCTCAACCTCAAAACCAATTTAGCAAATCAAGACACCTACAGGAGATGATCAGGACTAGTACAAGGTGACAGGAAACTGGGTTGGGAGATACCTCCATGGCCAAGTGCCTAATGCCGGCACTTAAACCAAGTCCCTCAGCACACTGCTTCCCCTAGACTCAGGCCGCTGCTGCTCAGGACTCAGGGGCATTACCTCCTGACCCAACCCTATGAGAGATCCCAGCAGGCTCTGAGTCACTGCTGTGGGATTCTCCAGTCCCTTGAAGCCATCGTGGCCCCCTGTGGTGTCAGCACTTGTTGCTTCTCTGCCCCCGCAGCAGGGAAAGAGTAGAATAAACTGAAGCCAGCCCTCAGAGAGTCAAAATAGGTCAAACCCAACGGATCGGGACTCGGGATGACTTGGGACTCTCAACAGCAACACCGAAACCTAGAAGGCAAGGAGCAGCGCCTTCAAAATCGTGAGGGAAAATGAATTCTAACTTAGGTACTCATATCCAGGCAAACTGTCAATTAAGAGTGAGCGTGGATACTAAGTAAAGATGTTTTCAGACAACCAGGGTCTCAGTGAGGTTGTCTGCCAGAAGCCCTTTGTCAGAGAGTGACTGGAGGAGATATTTCACTAAAACAAGGGAGACCTGGCAGCTAGAAAGCAGGGGAGGCATCTCCAGAGAGAAGCAAAGCGAGTCCCCAGCACGAGGGGAAGAGGACAGCTGGGAGCAAGCCTGGAGAGCAAACAGAGCTGACAGGAGCAGGCAGAGGCCCCCGGGGAGGGAGAACCTCAGTGCAAAGTTGGCACAATGGTCTCAGCTACCTCCCCCTCCAGAGGGGTCTCTTCTACAGCTCTTTTGGTGGGTCCTTTCTCTCTTGCTCTCCCCATATATGGAGATTGGAAAGCTGCCCTTTCTCACACTCTGGCCACCTCCTGCCTGCACCTCTTCCTGGTTCAGAGGCTGTAACCTGCTCTCTTACTTCTCATCTGCTCTCCTGACCCCCAGTCACCCTACATCCCCACTGGCACATTTCCTGGCCGCATCCCTACTGGCTGTGCTGATCCCTGAGAAGGTCGCGGGGAGGGCAGGAGGCCTACCTTGGGGAACATGGTCACCATGCTGCTCAGGCACTCTCGGTGCTTCTCCTCCAGGTCCTTCTGCTTGTCCTTCCAGGGCTGCAGCTGGAGGTTCTGCTGGTGGTCGATGTTTTCCAGGAAGATGTAGAGGTTCTGGGCCTTGTAGGTTGCCCCAGTTTCTCGCAGGCCTTGTATATGGTTGATCACTTCTTCTCTGGGAAGAGAGGGAAGTGATTTAGTGGACGAAGGGGCCTCCTCCTCCCCACAAGTCTGTTAACCGGAGATGATTCAGTGTTTATAATTCCTGGGAGCAAGAAGAGAAACGGAGGTGGGTAAGAGCTGGGAAAAACAGGGAGCAGAGAAGTGAGATGTGGTGTCAGGTGAGGAGCCTCAGGCTGGGCTGGGAACAGGAAGAGAAAGTGAGGCAAATGGGGAAGCATATTAGGTGGATTATGGACAGGGCAGTAGGAAGAGAGAGAGAAATAGGAAGCAGGCTTAGAGGAAAAGCCCACAACAGGCAGAACAATATGTAAGTGCCTGACCTCCCACTCCTGTAGGGTTGCCCAAGGCCCCCAGGTTAGGCATCCTTTGCTATTTCCCACCCTCAGGGGGACCTTGTCCAGGCCTGGGGTGCTTCTCCTTGTCCCGGCTTTCCCTGTGCTCCTCCTCTCCTGTTGGGTTTTGGCTCTGCCCACACACAGCAGTGGGTGTGGGTGGGTGCTGGGCGGGTGCCAGGGAGAACCTACCGGAGGCTCTGGAAGCGTCTGTAGAGGATGTACTTATGGCACAGGCACTGCAGCCTGAGTGCGTTCAGCTTCATGTTGGTGATGGTGAGCTCCAGCGCCCTGCTGCGCAGGTAGTGGGGCAGCCCCAGCTCAGCCTCTTCACTCAGGAGCTGCAGATTCTTCCTCTGGGCCTCCACATCCATGTGGTATGTCTTCCCCTTAAGAGTTGCAGGGGATATCTGCAGAGGTGGCTGGGTCACTTTTTGGATGGATATGCCCCTGACAGGAAAAGAGGCCGATTTCCTGGGCTTTGTGGGAACCCAGTGGGCCCGTGGTTTTTGGGTTAACGTGGCTGAACTCACGGTCCTCTGGTTTCCAGGGGAAGGCTGCTGGGTATCAGGGGACCTGGGCAAGTGTGGCCTCCTGCCTTGGTGAGCAGATTGGGTCCGGCTTGGGGGAGGTGCTAATGATGATTTCTCCAAGTCCCTCCAT
Source organism: Equus asinus (assembly GCF_041296235.1). Lineage (NCBI taxonomy): Eukaryota > Metazoa > Chordata > Mammalia > Perissodactyla > Equidae > Equus > Equus asinus. Next base: position 51,556,874 of record NC_091811.1, read on the forward strand.
TGACTGGTGGTCATGAAGATCATCCTCTCCCCGTCCTCCCCTGGTTGCTCCGGCTCCCTCCATGGGTGTCTGTGCTCCTTTCCTGGCTGGCCCAATCTCTGCTGCTGCTCCCTTGCCACGTCCTCCATCTCCCACTGCCGCAGCTTCTCCTGGTGCTCCTGTTCCTGTAGGGCCCACTTCTGCTGCTGCTGCAGCCACCTCTCTTCCTCTTCCAGCCACTGCTGCCTCCGCCTCTCCCAGCTGAGTTCTTCTTCCCAGTGTTCCACCTTGCTTTCCAAGGCCTCCTTCCTGGAGCTCTCTTGGGACAGCTGCTTCCCAAAATGGGGCTTAATTTGAAGTCCTTCCTTTTCCTGGTCTGCTTCCTGGAAGAAGTCCTTCTGATCTTTGACTTTGTGGCCTGGGGTTTCTGCCATCAGTCTTTCACATTTCTTAGGAAACTTGTGATCCACCAAAGATGGCCACACGGGCTGAAGACTTTCAGTGTCTGTACTGCTGTACACATCTGCGATCCTTGAATGCATGGTCATGGTGCAAAGTGGCTGATACGTTGAAGGCCTAGCACCACTGTCCCCGGCTGTGGCCATAGGACTTGGGGAGAGTGGTGAGAACAGCTGATCCTCTTTCTTGGGTTCTTCTTGGGTTTCCTCCATGACTGTTTCTTTCTTTGGGAGGGTGTCTCTCTCATGAGGGCCCGGGGAGTCAACCAGTATCTTAGCTGAGTCTTCTGCTTGACCTCTAGCAGACTCAGCCTTCTTCAGCTGGAACTCTAAGGCATGCTTTATCAAGAGAAGGTCATGGTACTTTCCCCCTAGAATTTCCACCTGCTTTAGTAGGGCATCCCTCTTGCTCTCGAGGATTTGGAGGGATTTCTGGAAGTACAGCCTCTGGCTGCTGAGTTCTTTGGTCATCTCTATTTTCAGGGACTTGTATTTGGTCTCCAGGCTCCTGTTTTCCTTGTGCTGGAGGATCAAGGCCTTGTTGAGGTTCTCAACCACAGCGTACATGTACCTGATGGCCCTGACGTCCCCCTGGTTGAACATAGTGGAGTCCAGGAGCTCCTGAAGCATGGACTTCACCTCAGAGACCCTTGTGCAGGTAGTGTGCTTGTCCTGGAGCATCTTCTCTGGGCTCGGTGGCTGAGGGTAGGATGTAGAGTTTTGTGGGCTTTGTTCCTGCCAGCCCGGCCAGAAGGTGCATTTAGACGCTAGGAGAGGTGAAGAGAACAAGGCAACAAGCTCCCCTGGGTCCCAAGGATTACTTATTCTCCAGACCCTGCTTGGCCAATTCCCATCCAGCCCTCTTAGGGCTTTGGCAAGAATCAGGAGTTGGGGCTATATGTGAGGCCAGGGGAGATGTTGTCAAGAAAGATCTCTGCTGGGATCGCAGCTTGGCCAGAGCTTACCTGTCAAGGTCTGCCAGCTCCATAGCACCTGCAGGGCCCAGAGGGGCCTGGAACTGTTCAACCCACCTCAGCTCAATTCAGCATATTCCTGATCCTTCATATTTCCCTGGAGTAGAGTTATTTTTCTAATCATGCTACTTCCCAGCCTCAATATCTGTGTTTGGCTCCCTATTACCAACTATCCAAACTCTGGAAGCTACCTGGCACTTACACTCCAGATCACCTGGGAAGCTTTATTTCTGTTTCCTGTTATCACTGCACTGTGTTTGTAGAGAATTTATCTCATGGTCCTACAACTGTTCACATGTCTTTTTTTTTTTTTTTTTTTGGTGAGGAAAACTGGCCCTCAGCTAACTACTGTTGCCAATCTTCCTCTTTTGCTTGAGGAAGATTGTCACTGAGCTAACATCTGTGCCAATCTTCCTCTGTTTTGTATGTGGGACGCCACCTCAGCATTGCTTGATGAGTGGTGTGCAGGTCTGCACCTGGGATCTGAACCCATGAACCCTGGGCTTCCAAAGCAGAATACACAAACTTAACCACTATGCCACTGAGCCGACCCCAAGTTGTTTTTTGGGTTTTTTTTTAATGACTAATGTCTTTTTCCATTTGGGGAGTCATGAACTCCTTTAATACTCTGATAAAGGCAGGGGACCTTCTCCTCAAGAAAATGCACATAAACCCAGATTGTATACCCTGTGTTCCAATCCATTCATAGACCTCAGCTCCACAGGGCTGGTTATGGTTGTAGCTGTACCCACTTGGACCTACCATGTATAGGGCTGCTGGTGATTATCTTGGAGCATCCACTCATTTGCCTATTCAATGAACATCACTGGCAGAAAAAACACTGGCTAACTTTGGATGAGGGGCTAACGGAAATATGGAAATTAAATGACATTGAAGTCAAACTAGCATCTAGCTAATGTTGTCAGAGAGGCCATGTAGCCTAGTGGTTCAGAGTTTGGATTCTGGAATCAGACAACTTGGGCTTGAATCTCATCCTTACCACTTGCTTTGGGCAAGTTTCCTAACTTCTCAGTGCCTCCATTTCTGATAAATGGGGATAATCATAGCATCTACTTCATGGGACTTAACTAGGTTATCCATGTTTAGTGCCAAGCACAGTACCAGGTAACTAGTAAGTACTCGGTAACTAAGCCCTAAAAAGAAAGGAATAAGACACAGCCTTTGCCACCCAGGAGTTTATAATCTAGCAAGGAAATAAGTCAAGTACATGACTAACTACATCTCAAGACATAATATGGTAAGATTGTAGGGAAGATTGTCTCCTTCTCATCTACCTTTCCCTGCTTCTCCCCTCCACCAACTAGCAACTTTGTTTGACTGATAAGGAACCTGGCTATGAGAATCAACAATAAAGCACCAATAGCTATTATTAAGCCCTGAGCATGTTCTAAGCATGGGGTCTCACGCCAAGTGGAATCCTGCAAGTAGGCAGTGTCCTTCTTATTTTGTATATGAGGAACGTGAGGTTCAGAGAGATGAAATTACCTGCCCCAAGTCAGCCAGAAATTGGCATATGGGATTCGAACTCAGGTCTGTCTGACTCTGAAGCTCATGCTCTTGAGTAAGATTGAGAAGTCAGAAAACCTAAGTTTGGGGCCTGGCTTTGCTGCAAGCTTTCTTTGTGGTCCTTCTCTTCTCTGAGCTTCAATGTTCTCATCTACAAAATGTAGGAGTTAGATAATCTGAGATCCCGTCAATGCTGATAGGAGTCAAGTTTCAAGGTTGAGCCATGTTGTTGACTGACCACTTCTGGAGCAGCCACAATTGAAAAGCCTCTGGCTGAGTCTCATCAGACTTCTTGACTCTGCAGCTGGGTTTGGAGTAAGGAAAGGATGTTCCTCAGGCTCTAGCTACAGACTCCAGCCTTTCTGGCCTTCTAGACTTCTTCCCCAGAACCTTCATGAGGCCGCAGCTCCAGGAAGCACCAACAGGGACCTGTCTCCATATCACCCCTACTTCCAGCCCTGAGGGACTGCTCAGCACTGTTTGGTGCTCATCCTGTGTTCAACACCACAACCTCTCACTACTGCCCGTCCATCTCAGATAAAGCTTTTGTTATGGAGGAGAGTCGGGGAGACTCCCATAGACCCTGGAGTGTGACTTCTTCCTGTGAGATGGCAACCACCCAACCCAGACCCCCTCCCAAGTACTCCTGGAACCTACCTTTTGCCCTTTTCTTTTGTCCTTCAATGAGAGTGGAGCAAAGGGAAATGAGAGACTCAATGCCTCCTTTGGTGGCGATGAGGGAGAGAGGTAACACTTTCTCCATCACCTCAATCCATTCATCCAGGGCTTCCTCTTCCCCCTGACTCTGCCTGTTCCTGATCTCGTAAGTCAGGCTGTCACCTGGAGAGGGAGTGGGAAGTACAGGCTGAGAACAATGTGTTCTCTAGGGAGCCCCAAGCAGCCCTGTTGCACAAGGGTTACACCAGTAGGCTTTGAGGTTGAACTAGTTTTACCTCTTACTAGCTGTGTGATGGTGGGCAAGTCACTTATTCCCCTGAGCCTCAGTACCCTTCCCCGTTAAAGGGTTGGGTAAGGATTAATTGAGATAATACATGTGAAATGATTAACATGAGGTTTCCATGTAGAAAATATGCAATAAGACATTAAATAGCATTATTGTACTATAAGACCAGGGATGTGTCTGCCTTTATTGCTCTATTCCCATTGCCTAGTCCATTATCTGGACAATTAAATTAATTAACTGGAGTTAACAGCCCTGCTTAGCTCTTGGGGGAAGGTGAAGGACCACTGAACTGAGAGCTCCTCAGGGACAGGGCAGTGTGAGGGGATCGGGCATATCCCTATACATTGCAGCATCCACCGCACCTCATAGCAGACTGAGGTCTCATGATGGGATAACTCTGATCTTAATGAGGGTAGCACCTGATTCCAGGGCTGTGTGCGCTGGTCCACACCCAATTGGCTATACCAGTGGCTTACAGCTGGAATCAGTGCTGTTTGGCCCAGTGCCCACGCGGTAAAGGTCATTCAGTACTTTTAATATCACCTTTGGGCTGCTCTATAAAATAGCTAGTGTGCTCCACTAAAAAACTGTTAGAACTAATAAACAAATTCTGTAAAGCTGCAGGATACAAAATCAACATACAAAAATCAGGGGCCGGCCCGGTGGCACAGCGGTTAGGTTCGCACGTTCTACTTCTCAGCGGCCCGGGGTTCGCCGGTTTGGATCCCGGGTGCGGACATGGCACTGCTTGGCAAAAGCCATGCTGTGGTAGGCATCCCACATATAAAGTAGAGGAAGATGGGCATGGATGTTAGCTCAGGGCCAGTCTTCCTCAGCAAAAAGAGGAGGATTGGCAGTAGTTAGCTCAGGGCTAATCTTCCAAAAAAAAAAAAAAAAAGAACTACCATATGATTCAACAATCCCACTTCTGGGTATATAAGAAAGGAAACAAAATCACTATCTCCAAGAGATATATGCACACCCATAGTCACTGAAGCATAATTCAGAAGAGCCAAGACATGGAAACAACCTAAGTATCAGTCAATGGATAAAGAAAATGTGTTATATACAATGAAATATTACTCAGTCATAACAAAGAAGGAAATCCTGTCATTTTAGACAACATGGATGGATCTTGAGGGTATTACGCTAAGTGAAATAAGTCAGACAGAGACAGACAAATGCTATATCATCTCACTTATATGTGGAATCTAAAAAAGTTGAACTCATGGAAACAGAGAGTAGATTGGTTGTTACAAAAGGCTGGGAAGTGGGGGAAATGGGGAGATGTTGGTCAAAGGGTACAAACTTTCAGTTGTAAGATAAATAAGTTCTGTGGATCTAATGTACAGGAAGGTGACTATAATTAACAATACCGTACTGTATACCTGAAATTTGCTGTGAGTAGATCTTACATGTTCTCATCATACACAAAAAAGGCTACTATGTGATGTGATGGATGTGTTAATCAACTTTATTGTGATAATCATTTGACAACATACACATATATCAAATCATCACATTACACACTTTAAAATCACACAGTTATTTGTCAACTGTATCTCAATAAAGCTGGGAAAATTAAAAAATCAAATAAATAAAATAGCTAGTGTGGGTTCAAGTTTAGTTTCTATCTTGCTAAAAAATGAGATGGCGTAACAGGCTAGTGACGTTAGGCTTCATCACTTACGCAGCTAATGTCACAATCTGTTACGTTTTGGACAATCACGTGTTTGCCCCACTGGGGAGTGGAGGTGACGTGTTGTGACATGAGTGGGAGAATGTGTCACCGGAGAGGCACTGCAATGTGTCTTTTGCTTCCTCTGCACCACCCTCCACACTCCTCTCCCAGCACATGCTGACCGAGGGTGGGAAAGGAGGAGGCTGAGCAAGCCGGGACCAGCGTCATGGGGGGAAGGCACCCACCCTCAGGGCTGCACCCGGCCTGCAGACTCACCCCAGTGGCCCAGCCAGTGGAGAATCTCGTACAAGTGCTTCTCTTTAGTCTTAGCATCCTTGGAGAAGGAAGCAATTTTCTCCAGCAAGATGAATCTCTTCTTGCCCTTTTGCTCCATCTGGTGAGATTTTGCCTTTTCTTTTAAATCATATCCTAATTCTTCCTGGAAGTGGTTGATGACACAGTTGACATTGTCCAAGATGTCTGAGAGCTGGGAAGAAATATCCTATATGCGAAGCAGTAAATTGTAGTGTTTAGGGGTGTGAACTCTGGAGCCTGATACCATGTCCTAGCAGTGTAGACCTCAGTCACTTAACCTCTTGGGGCCTCAGTTTTCTTACTTGTAAAGTGGGGATTGTTATAGTATCTTTGTCACAGGGTGTTTGTAAAGATTAAATGAATTAATATTTGTAAGGCACTTAGGACAGTGTCTGGCACATAAAATAAGTGTTAGTTCTTAGTACCATCATTTTGATTATTTAGACCAGGTCAGGAAGGGAGAGAATACTAAAAATCCACAGCAAACCTTTCTTCAGAATTTGCTGGGGACTTCTGGACATCTCTCTTCACAAGGATCCAAAAGCAACAGACTGAAAAAATGAGGCCCCAAGAAACCCTCAGGGTCAGAGGATCCCATAAAAAAATGCACCAGAGGCTCAGGTTCAGGGTGATTCTGCCTTTGGCCATTTCTCTGTGAGCTTTTAGGGCTCAGCTTGGGGGATTCTGACAGGTTTCCAGGAACAGACCTCAAATCACAAACTTTGGGCCCTTGCTCCTGCCCTGCGAGGACCCTCCACCATGTGTCTCAGGGCCATCTTGGGGCTTCCAGTGGGCTGTTCCCTTCCTGGGCCCAGTGCTGCCTCAGGGGAACGGTTTGGTTCCGGCTTGCCCTGCAGACGCCAAATCTAGGAGGTGGATAATTTGTACTAATCTGTCTACAAACTCAGCTCGCTGAGGATCCCAGGACCCCTTAAAGCCCAGAGCTGGAATCTTGCCCAAGTCTGGGATCAATCCCCAGCCTCCACATCAGACCCCAACAGAAAGGTGACTCCCTCATCTCAGGGGTTACCTCCTGAACCCGAGTTAGCTGGGCAGCCTCAATCCTCGAGAGAATGGCATTCACCGACTTGGGGGTCACCAACTGTGGGGGCTCGTCTTTTTCCATTTTGGATCACTCTGTCAGTCACAAAGATGTCCTGTGTCTCTGATACACAGGCCTGGACACGTGATGTTGGCTGCTTTGGGGTTAAGGACTCCAGCGCAGCTCCTGAGTACCCTCTGCCTAGCCACAGCTCCCTGTAACTGCCAGACATTGAGTTCTAACTGACCTTTTCTCCTGTGACATCATCAGTTGGATTGGAAGAATGACTCCCTGTCATCTATCTACTTGGTTATCTAGCTTTTTATCTGTGTGTTGCTTTTTTAAAATCACTAAATGTTACACTCCCAAACTAAACATTAATGGCTAAAAATAGGAAAATGCAAGTAGAAAAAGTTCTTTTCTGAAAGAGAACTGTTTTTTTTCTTTCTTTTTTTTTTAAAGATTTTATTTTTTCCTTTTTCTCCCCAAAGCCCCCCAGTACATAGTTGTATATTCTTCGTTGTGGGTCCTTCTAGTTGTGGCATGTGGGGCGCTGCCTCGGCATGGTTTGATGAGCAGTGCCATGTCCGCGCCCAGGATTCGAATCAATGAAACACTGGGCCACCTGCAGCGGAGCGCGTGAACTTAACCACTCGGCCACGGGGCCAGCCCCTGTTTTTTTTTCTTGAGGAAGATTAGCCCTGAGCTAACATCTGCTGCCAATCCTCCTCTTTTTGCTGAGGAAGACTGGCCCTCAGCTAACATCCATGCCCATCTTCTTCTACTTTATATGTGGGATGCCTACCACAGCATGGCTTGCCAAGCGGTGCCATGTCCACACCCGGGATGTGAACTGGCGAACCCTGGAACGCCGGAGCGGAACGTGCGCACTTAACCACTGTGCCACCAGGCTGGCCCCAGGGAACTATTTTTTAATTAAAGCCAATCAATAACTAATGGGAATATATTTGCATTTGTACCAGGGATCAAGGCTCAGTCAACACTGTGACTTACTAAAGTGAGTTTCTGGCATGTAGTAGGCACTTAATAAATGCTTGTTGAATGAATGAGTATGTAAGTACAAATACATATACATGGAAATTATTCTTCTGTGCTACTGAAAAGTATTCCCATTTAACAGATAAGGAATTAAACACTGTAAGTTCAGTTCTTGCAGTGCCATGGCCACTTAATAACTTGTCACCTGACACCTACCTGTCTCTCATGTACTATCATTCATTCACTTATTCAAAGTTAATTCTTTTATTGCCCATTCACTCAAAAAACACTTACTGGCAACAGTCTATGTGCCAGTCATGGGGGCTAGTGCTGGAAATACAGAAATGACCAAGACCTAGTTCTGTCTTTGAGGCACTCATACCCTGGTTTATAGATACCCACCTATGTATACATCTGGCACTGGATAGTCCTTTAATCCCTTATGATTTCAGAGCATGTTGTAGTTTACAAACAACTTATTCATCCTTACAAACATGTGCGAGCCAGCTAAGGCTCAGAAGAGTTATGAGATTTATTTAAAGTTACAGAGCTGGAAGTACAGAGTCAGAACTCCAGCCTAGTTTCCTGATTCCCAATCTAGAGTCTTTTCTTTTTTTCCCCTTTCTCCCATGCCTCGCTTTCTTATTTCTTTTAAACCCAATCATACTGATAATTACATTACATATAAATGACCTAAACAAGCCAATTAAAAGATAAAGATTTTGAGATTCAATTAAGACAAAGTCAAGACTCAATGATGTACTATCTACAAGAAACATACTTTAGGGCTGACCTGGTAGTGTAGTAGTTAAGTTCGTGTACTCCGATTGGTGGTCCTGGAGTTTGTAGGTTCAGATGCCGGGCAAAGACACACCAGTCATCAAGCCACACTGTGGCAGATCCTACATACAAAAAATAGAGGAAGATTGGCACAGATGTTAACTCAGGGCCAATCTTCCTCGAAAGAAAGAAAGAAAGGAAGGAAGGAAGGAAAGAAACACACTTTAAATAAAAAGACACACATAGGTTAAAACTAAAAGCATGGAAAAGCGATAAACCATGATAATACTACTCAAAAGAAAGCTGAAGTGGCTATATCAATATCAGCTTTTAGAACAATAAATATTAGCAAACATAAAACAGGAAGGACATTCCACAAAGATAAAGGTTTCAATTAATAAAGGGGACACAGTCCTATATGTGTATGCACCTAATTTTGAAGCTAATACCATAGCTTCAAAATACATGAAGCAAAAAACTTACAGAAATGAAAGGAGAAATGGATAAATCCACAAGTATAGTTAGAGATTTCAACACTTCTCTTGCAGGAAGTGGTAGAAGTAGAAAAAAAATAAGTAAGGATATAGAGATTTCTTTTTTTTTGAGGAAGATTAGCCCTGAGCTAACTGCTGCCAGTCCTCCTCTTTCTGCTGAGGAAGACTGGCCCTGAGCTAACATCCATGCCCATCTTCCTCTACTTTATATGTGGGACGCCTACCACAGCATGGCTTGTCAAGCGGTGCCATGTCCACACCCGGGATCCAAATTGGCAAACCCCGGGCTGCTGAAGTGGAACATGTGCACTTAACCGCTGCGCCACCAGGCTGGCCCCAGATATAGAGATTTTGAAAAACATTATCAAGCAACTCATCTCACTTGACATTTAAAGAACATTTCACCCAAGAACAGCAGGATACATTATTTCCAAATCCATATGGAACAATAATCTGGGCCATAAAATAAATATCAATACATTTAAGATCCAAATCATACAGAATATGTTCTCTGACTACAATGGAATTGCACTATAAATCAATAATTGGAGAGATATCTGGAAAATTCTCAAATATTTGTAAATTAAACAACAAAATTCTATGAGTCAAAGAAGAAATCACAAGGAAAATTATGAAATATTTTGAACTGAGTGAAAATGACAACATGACATATCAAAATTTGTGGGATGCTAAAGCAGTGCTTAGAGAAAGAAACTAGAACAGGGAAACTCAAAATAAGCTGAAGGAAATCATATGGATAAGAGTAGAAATCAATTTTTAAAAAATGGAGAAAATCAATGCAACCAAAACCTGGTTCCTTAAAAAGATTAATAAAATTGATAAAACTCACAGCCAGACCTTACCAAGAAAAAAAGAAAGAAGGCACAAATTACCAACATCAGGAATGAGAGAGGGGACATCACTACAGACTCTACAGTGGAAATAATAAAGGAGTATTATGAAAAAACTTTATGCCTATAAAGTTGGTAAATTGGATGAAATGGACAAATTCCTTGAAAGACACAACCTATCAAAGCTCACTAAAGAAGAGAAAATCTGAAAAGCCCTATCTCTACTCAAGAAATTGGATTTGGAATTTAAAACCTTTCCCTCAAAGAAAACTCCAGCCCCAGATGGTTTAATTGATGAATTTTGCCAAACATTTAAGGGAAAAATAATACAATTCTATACAAATTCTTCCAGAAAACTGAACAGTAGGGAACTCTTCCCAAATCATTTTGTGAGGTTAGCATTACCTGGTTACCAAAACCAGACAAAACTATTACAATAAAAATAACCAATATCCCTCACAAATATAGACAATGAAATGGAGGGGCCGGCCAGGTGGTGTAGTAGTTAAGTTTGCGCACTCTGCTCCGGCAGCACAGGGGTCGCAGGTGTGGATCCCGGATCTAGATCTAGCACCACTCGTCAAGCCATGCTATGGCAGCATCCTACATAAAAACAGAGGAAGATTGGCACAGACGTTAGCTCAGCATCAATCTTCCTCAAGCAAAAAGAGTAAGATTGGCAACAGATATTAGCTCAGGGCCAATCTTCCTCACACACACACACAAAAGAAATGGAAGCCACTGACTGGAAAAAAAATTATTTGCAAAACATGTTTGATAAAGGACTTGCATCCAGAATATATAAAGAACCACTACAACTCAATAACAAAAAAAAAACCAATCTAGTTTTTAAAATGAATAGAAGATTTGAATAGACATGTCACTAAAGAAGATAAATAAATGATAAATAAGGACATGAAAAGATTCTCAACATCATTAGTCATTTGGGAAATGCAAGTTAATACCACAGTGAGATGCCAAGGAGTCAGATGTCTGACAAGGACGAGTCAGACAATAAAAAGTGTGACAATAACAAGTGTTGAGGAGGATGTTGGGAAAGTGAAACCCTCCAATATTACTGGTGAGAATGTAAAATGGTACAGCCACTTTGGAAAACAGTTTGGCAGTTTTTTCAGAAGTTAAAATATATATTACCATCCAACCCAGCAATCCTATTCCTAAGTATGACCCAAGAGAAATGAAAGCATATGTCCATACAAAGACCTATACACTACTATTCATAACCAGTTCTATTAGTAATAGCACAAACTTGCAAACAACCTAAATGTCCATCAACTGGTGAATGGATAAACAAATTGTAGTACGCCCATGCAGCAAACTATACTACTTCACATTAAAAAGGAATGAACACTGATACATGCAACAACATGGAGAATCTCAAAAGCGTTATACAAGTGAAAGAAGTCAGACACAAACTACTACAAACTGTACGATTCCGCTTATATGAAATCTAGAAGCACAAAACTGTATGGGCAGAGAGCAGATCAGCAGGTGCCAGGAGCCAGATGAAGGGAAGAGACTGACTGCAAAGGGCACAAAGAAAGTTTCTAAGTGAAGGAAATGTTTTGTCATGACTATGGTGGTGGGTACATGACTATATACATTTGTGAAAATTCACTATAGGGTACACTTAAAATTGGTGAATTTTGTAGTATGTAAATTATACCTCAATAAAGCTGACTTTAAAGAATGCAATGTTTTGGGCCAGCCCTGGTGGCCTCGTAGTTAAGTTCAGTGTGCTCTGCTTTGGCAGCCTGGGTTCAGTTCCCGGGTGTGGACCTACACTGCTCTGTCAGTGGCCATGCTGTGCTGTCAGCCCACATACTAAAAAATAGAGGAAGATTGGCACAGATGTTAGCTCAGGGTTAATATTCCTCAGGGAAAAAAAAATGCAATGTTTTATAATGCCCAAGACTGTGGAGGGATTATGGGCAGACAGTGCAAGGGGCTGGAAGTTAGTCAGGAGGGTATTGGAGGGTGTAAGGAAATAACTCTCCCTCCTTTTGTAGGTGGCAAGTCTTCTCTACTTTCATACCCTTTTCCCTTGAGACTGGGATGCTCCCTCTTCGAGACATTAGTCCGTCCCAAGCCCATCTCCCATGGGCAGCTCTGTGGCCAGAAGCAACACCTTCACCATAGTTCGAAGGCCACGCTTAGGCGATCCCTAGCCCAGGAGAGATGTTTGTAAACATTTTTCTTTAAAGCAGCCAACCCCCTTTCTAAGCAAAGCCTGTTGTAGAACCTCAGTATCTAAAACAGATAAAAGCACTATCTTCTTGGAATACCTGATGGCTCAACTTCATGGTCATGTGTATTGCAAAATCATTCAATTTCAACAAGCTTGTTGTGATGAACCCAAAAATTTGGTATGTAAGACATTTGAGTGTATACATTTCTAAACTATTGTTTTGAAAATAGTTAAGGGGCCGGCCCCATGGCCGGATGGTTAAGTTTGCATGCTCCGCTTTGGCAACCCAGGGTTTCACCAGTTCGGATCCTGGGCATGGACGTGACACTGCTCATCAGGCCATGCTGAGGTGGCATCCCACATGCCACAACTAGTAGGACTCACTACTAAAAAAAAATATGCAACTATGTACTGGGGTGATTTGGGGAGAAAACGCAGGAAAAAAAAAATGAGTAGAGAGCTTCACCTGCCAGGTGAATCTCACTTAAAAAAAAAAGCGCTGTTAAAATATATTTAAAGTTTCTGGGTAAAAAATGGTAGATTAAACACATGTATGTACTTTTGCACTACTAAAAATACACTAAAACTATAGCAAAGGGATTTTTTTTTTAAGGCATAAATTCACAAGGACAGGGAAAGAGGAAAAGAGACAAGAGGAAAATACTTTAGGAAGCTGGGAAGCAGATGGATGAGTGGTTACTTAGACTAGAGAAGGCTGGATCCTAAAGCAACAATGGGGCGACCGTATGGCAAACGGAAGTGGTTGTGCCAGATGACTGACCATCCTGAGGAACAAGACCTAAAGATGCTGACATCAGCGGTTCCCAGCCAGATCCCCCTGCAGTGAAGCTCATGGCCCACAAGCTCCTTCCATGTACCTGAGCTGACAGAGCACAAACGTTTCCAATCAGCTTTTTGATAACCTGTCCTTAAACGTGAGCAGACAACCAAGGATTATAAGACCTCCAAGAAAAGAATCTAACATGAAAGAGACCAAAATAACAGAAAAAGAAATTTAGAGTAAACAGAGATTATGCAGAAAGAAGAAAACTTAAACAAAACTATCATGAATAGCTTTAGAGATAAGCTATTTCAACTCTGAAAATAATATGCTATAAAAAGGAATATTCGATTAATAAAAATAAAGTGAGTAATAAAACTTTTTTTTTTTAAAGATTTTATTTTTCCTTTTTCTCCCCAAAGCCCCCTGGTACACACTTGTGTCTTTTTAGTTGTGGGTCCTTCTAGTTGTGGCATGTGGGATGCTGCCTCAGCATGGCTTAATGAGAGGTGCCATGTCCCTGCCCAGGATTCAAACGGGCGAAACCCTGGGCTGCTGAAGCAGAGCGTGCAAACTTAACCACTCAGCCATGGGGCTGGCCCCTGAGAGTAATAAAAATCTTTAACACATTGAAAAACTCAGTAGCAGAATGGGAAGATAAAAAGTTGAGGAAGTCTCCCAGAAAACAAAGTGAAAAATATGGAAAGTAGGAGAGAAAAATAAGAAATCAGAAGGACCAGTCCAGCAGATCCATCACCTGAATTATATGAGTTCCAAAAAAGAAAGGACAGAGAAAATGGAAGGGAAGAAATCACCAATGGGATGATTCCAGATTATTTCCCAGAAGTGAGAGGCAGTGAGTGCCCAGCACACAAACAGCCTTTCACCAAGACATATCGCTGCCATTTCAGAACACTGGAGACAAGGAGAGGTTCAGAGATGGGGAAAAAGTCACGAAGATAAGGAGTTAAAAGGCTGCAGACTTTTCAAGGATAGGGATGAAAGCTAGAGGTACTGTTGCAATGCCTTCATAATTCCAAAGGAATTCAATACCCAGCTAAATGATCAATCAAGTGTCAGAGTAAAATAATGTCCATGTCCAACATGCAAAGTTTCAAAACAGTTTACCTCCCCCTTTCTCAGGAAGCTTCTAGAAGATGGTCTCCTCTAAAAAATAGGGAATAAATCAAGAAAGAGGAAGACCTGGAAAATGGCAAATAAAAGATCTAACAAAGGAGAGAGGCAAAGAAAATGCCAAGGAGGATGAGAAAGGTGATGACAGATTGCCAGATGTGCAGGAAGGGTACAGGATGAAGACTCAGATTGGAGCAGGTCTGAAGGTTCAGCAGAGGTGTCTTCAAGAAGAAGAAGATGAGGGGCTGGCCCCGTGGCCAAGTTCGCACACTCTGCTTCAGCAGCCCAGGGTTTCGCTGGTTCCAATCCTGGGCAGGGACATGGCACCGTTCATCAGGCCATGCTGAGGCAGCGTCCCACATGCCACAACTAGAAGGACCCACAACTAAAAATATACAACTGTGTACTGGGGGGCTTTGGGGAGAAAAAGGAAAAATAAAATCTTTTTTTTAAAAAAAGAAGAACAAGATGGAATATCTGCTGTACCTAGATATTCTAAGAAGAGATTTAGGCAACCAGGGGAAGATCGTGTGATAAATACATAGAAAACTAAACAAATGAAAAAACAAGATAATTTTTTTTTTGAGGAAGATTAGCCCTGAGCTAACTGCTGCCAATCCTCCTCTTTTTGCCGAGGAAGACTGGCCCTGAGCTAACATCCGTGCCCATCTTCCTCTACTTTATATATGGGATGCCTGCCACAGCATGGCTTGCTGAGCATGCCATGTCCGCACCCGGGATCTGAACCAACGAACCCTGGGCCGCCAAAGCGGAATGTGTGCACTTAACCGCTGTGCCACCGGGTCGGCCCCCAAGATAATTATTAGTTCCAGGGAAAAAAGTTTTGCAGGAAAGGAAGAGTAATCAAAGTTTTCTACATGGTTCAACTCTGAACAGCATATGTAGTCACAGTTTTGTAAGAACTGAAAATTGAACTACCAAAAATCATCGAATTAAATTTGGCAGATGGGAGATGGGAATGAGGTATAAGTGGTGGGGAGAGACGAAGGGAAAAAGTTAAACCCTCAAATCTGCCCCCATTATTTATGGGGGCTGGGGCAAGACTACAAATTCTTGGAGACTCACATACTAAATATTTCAATGTTACAAATTAAGCTAACAAATACCTTCTAAACTTCTGACTTTACAAACACACCTTCATAAGGACCTGGAAGACCAGGTTCTAAATTAGAGTTTTTGGAATCCTCACAGTTCTACACTAGAAGATAGCTGCCCCCAGCCCCTGGCGCCTGCCTGACCCCCTTTCCTGCTGTCATTGCCTCTGTCCTGCATTAAGAGAGCCTCACACAGGGTCCTGTGGACACCCGAGCTTGTGCTCACGTCTCTGGTGGCAAATAGCTGCCCCTTGGCTACCCCTCAGGACTAGGGATGCCCACAACACCAGCAAAGTCTCCCTAGGGAGGGGAAATCCAAGGAAGAAGCTGGTGCAGGACTGGGAAGGAGCTGGGCAGGGAATTCCAGGGCCCCAGGTATTCAGAATATGGCCTATAAGGGGGTCTGTGGGCTTTGGTTGGGCATATCTGCTTGGATTCCTCCCCCTAGGAGGGACACAGCTGGAGGAGGGCCAGAGATATGAAGGTAAAATGCTAAAAGAAACAGCTTGAAAGAGCTGAAAATGGCTGCCTCCGGGGAGGAAGAGATGATGGAGCCTGGGGCGCTTATGTTTTTCTTAACCAATCTTACAGTTATCTGACTCTTTAAAATGGATGTCTATGTATTCTAAGAAATACTTCATTGAAAAAATAAAAACTTTTTTTTTTTTAAAGATTTTATTTTTTCCTTTTTCTCCCCAAAGCCCCCCGGTACATAGTTGTGTATTCTTCGTTGTGGGTCTTTCTAGTTGTGGCATGTGGGACGCTGCCTCAGCGTGGTTTGATGAGCAGTGCCATGTCCGCGCCCAGGATTCGAACTAACGAAACACTGGGCAGCCTGCAGTGGAGTGCGCGAACTTAACCACTCGGCCACGGGGCCAGCCCCGAAAAAATAAAAACTTTAAAAATAAAATGTGATTGATAAAAGTTTATGGAACCTCTGAACCACTTCTGCTATGCCTGGAGGTCTCAATAACAAAGTTTGAAAACCACAGGACTAGGCCCTCATTTGAACCCACTTAGGTGGGGCCAGCCTGGTGGCGCAGCGGTTAAGTTCGCACGTTCTGCTTCTTGACAGCCCACGGTTTGCTGGTTCGGATCCCAGGTGCGGACATGGCACCGCTAGGCACACCATGCTGTGGTAGGCGTCCCACATATAAAGTAGAGGAAGATGGGCACAGATGTTAGCTCAGGGCCAGTCTTCCTCGCCAAAAAGAGGAGGACTGGCTGCAGTTAGCTCAGGGCTAACCTTGCCTGGAAAAAAAAAAAGAAGCCATCTAGGTATTGTGAGGAATATGAACCATAATGGAGTTTCTCTCTTCAGTGGCTCCCAAGAATGAATCCCCCTTCCTTTCCTCTCCTTTAATTTAGGACTTCTAGTTCCGGTTGGTTGTTTCCCTACCTTTCCCCTTCTAGACTCCAACTTTCTTGCAAGCAGGACTCGGTTCACAATTCTTTGTATCTCCAGAACCTAGTACAGTACCAAGCACAGAGTACAGGCTCAGCTAAGTGTTGACGAATGAAGGAAAATGGAAGCATCTTTACCCAGGCTTTGGAGGGAAGGTGTTTCATCCCTTTCGGCACCCGTTTGCTTGGGGCCCTGTCAGTTACTAGCCCTGAGACCTTCAGCATATTCATTAAATAGCTTTGGTTTATAATTCCCTTATCTGCACAACATAGTATTTATCGCACATCTTTAATTCTTATAAAAGATTGGGCCCCAGTCCCTAATTGTTCACCGTCTGGTGGGGACCAGATCTCAAAAGAAGTAACTTCAGGGTCAGGTGAGAAGCACGTGCATGCCCCCCACCCCCGCCCAGGGCAGGGATTTCGGGGGATCTGTCTGCTTTTTTTCCTCAAAGGCTGTACGCCCAGCGCCTGGAACAGTTCCCGCACATAACGGCACATAACGGGTGCTCAATAAATAGTTGTTGAAAGAATGATTTAATTAAAAAGTGTTAAAAATAACTATGCACGGGATAAAAAACGCTTTGTGAGGTGCAAAGATACCCCTATATTCGGAATGAATACTTCGGTCCAGCTCCTGGTCCTGGGAGCGAGCGCGTGGGAGCCCGCCGCTCCGAGCGCCCGTGCGGCGCGGCCGCGCCAGCCAAGTTGCGAAGGCCGGGAGGGGGCGGGCGGGAAGGCAGGAGAGCCCGCCCGGGATCGCGCTCAGGCCGCTGCGCGCAGCCGGGGGCTCGGCTCCAGCCCTCCTCCAAAGCCCGAGCAGGCGCGCCCCGCCCCCCGGTGGGCGGGACCCGGACCCGGCGGCGCGGGGGCGGGGGCGGGGCCTGGCTCTCCGCGCCGGGGGCGGGGCCAGACCCGGGAGCTCCGGGCCGGTGCAGGGCCCGGCTGAGCGGCGGGAGCCACCGGACTCCCGGCCACCAAGGGGTGCGACCCCCCACTGGCCCCGCCTTCCCGGCTGCGGCCCGGCCAATCAGAGCGGCTTTTACTGGCGGGTGGGCCGAGCCGGCCCAGCTGCTCGGAGGCTCTGGCATGGTAACGTCCCCGCGCGGGGGTGGAGGGGCCCGGGGCGGTCCCACAGCGTCCCCGGCGGCCCGAGCCTGGGCCCGGGGGGCGGGAAGGCTGCCGGGGGTACCCGGGACCCCGGGGGAGGGCGCAGGGATTGAGAGGTTAGGGAGAGAACCCTGAGAGGGGGGTGGGGGCGGGGATTTGGGGGAGAAGGGGTGGGGGAGGCCATGATGGAGGATGGCTGGGGGTGGGGGGTGTTGAGGGGAGCGAGAGTTGCGGGACTGGATGAGGAGGAAGAAGGGAAGAAGCGAAGGGTGGGTTTGTGGAGAAAGGTCGGAAAAGAAGGGAGGGGGCGGGAGATGTGGGAAGCGTGGGACAAGGGGGGAGCTGAGGGCCGCAGTTTCTCCTCTTGGGATATTTGGCGTGCGACATGCCCCTCCCCTAGACCCAGTGCGTGTCCCCTTTGGAAGCCCTGGATGCCCCACAAAACCTGCAGGAGACCCCCTCCTTCATTTCCCCACACCGTCTCCTGAGGTGAGGAGGGGGCATTGTCTCCTGAGGAAGGGGACTTTCGGCCCCCACCCAGTCTTGGATAGTCCGAGAAATGGACCAGCAGAGGCCCCCTGGTCCCGACCCTGGCTTTGCCATCAACAAACTGTGTAACAATTCTGTGTGACCTTGGGCAAGTCACTACCTTTCTTTGGGCCTCAGATTTCCCATCGATTTAAAAAAAAAAAAAAAGGAACATGCTTGAGAATGATATCTCAGATCTCTTCCAGCTGCGAAATGGGGTGGTTCTTGAGAGAGTTCAGGAGAATGGGTTCTAGAACGTGGGGAAGCGAGGAGGATGGAGCTGGAGGCGAGGCCTTCAGCTGGGGCTGCAGAAAATCCCCAGGGATATGGGGGGATGGGAGGCACAAAGCCTGCAAGGCTGGGGCAAGCTAGCCAGCGCCTCTGGAATCCTGTTGAAGGAATGGAAGAACTCTAAGTAGAAGAGGAGGCTGAGACTTAACCCAAGGAAGATGAAGACCAGAAGGAACATTCTGTTCTTCAGAGGGAGAGGGACAAGGAGATGGCAGTATCAGAGAGAAGCAGTGGAAGATATTTTCTAGAAAGACAGCCAGTATCTTTGGGGAGTGGGAAGAATAAGGCAGCTGGTACAGGGGAGTGGGGATTAGGATGGTCGTGAAAACAGGGAGAGAGGGGCTAGTGCTGTTTGGGTGAGCTGAAGAAGGGCAGCAAGTAGACAGACCACAGGGTAATCAGCTGGTCTCTCAGCCTCCACGATACTTTTCTTTTTGATGATGGCTACCTACCTCTTTCTGAGAGATGTGCCTCCCAGCCTTCGTTTTCCAACACAAATCCCTTCAGGGAGTGCGGCAGACCAGGCTAACCCAGGATCACCTGGCTGGCTGAGGATTTCAGGATTGTGTGAGGATTGGGGTGAAAAGAAAACAGGGGAATGAATTTGAGTGTAAGAAATACCTGTGGCGCCATCCTCCTTGCTAGGAGGCAGCTTTGTGGAGTAGCACAGGCTTTGGAATCAGACTTTTTGGATTCCAAACCTGCCTCTGTCGTTTAATCTCTTGTTATTTAATCTCTCTGAACCCCAGTTTCTTTATGTATAAAATGGGGATAATAACCTTTAAGATGGTTGCAAGGATTTAAATGAGTGTTTGGCATGGTATCTGGCTCATAATAAGCACTCAGTAAATATTAGCTATTAGTTGTTATTATTCCCTTTCCATTCTCTTTCTTCTGGCTCTGCATTCTTGTCCTTTTCTCCTTTTGTTCTTTTTTCTGAATCTTTACTTTTGACATACCCCACAGATGTGGAGGCTAAGAACTGATTGCATCTTGGTGGGGGGGAGTTCTTCCACTGGCCCAGGTGAGCACATGTTGATCAAATGATCAATTGTCTCTTCCTCATCTCTCCTCAGCCCACAAATGTGTTTTTGTTCCAGAGAAGACACAGGATCTGCTTCTCTTTCAGCTCCCTTTTCTGTATCCCTCTCTCACATGAGTTACTTTTTCAGATTCTCACCCAGAAGTGTAATAAAACCTAAAGTTGTACAGGCACTGCAGCAAGTGACATAGGGACAGAGGTGTTTCAGGAAAGAAAGAAAGTATACACATCCCACAGGGGAGGCTCGGGGAAGGGAGGGCTTCAGAAGTTCTATAGTAATTTACGTTCATTCTGTTGCTCTGGTCTCTGTGGGGAACTGTCCAAAACAGGCCATGTCTGCATCCTGGCCAGGGGTCTCCATTCCAAGTTAAAGATGGTCATATACAGTTAGTATTTTATTATTTAGGTTTTCCCATGCCATTATTTGATTCCACTTCCCTTTTCTCATTCACGCAGACGTCTGCCAAGCTGCCTCTCATTACAGTCAGCCTTTACCCAGAGAATTTATACAGATGTACCTGGGACCTGCGTACACACACATTTGCCTACTTTAGGATAGTCCAGTATGCAAAAATAAGGTTAGGGATGAGTCTGCATTTTATCACAGCACTTTGTGTGCAGGGCCCTGACTAGACACTCAGAGGAGGCTTAAAAGGAAAAAATTCAATCCCTGAATGTAGGGAAATCCCCACCTGAGAGGGAGACAGGCATTCCCATGTGAAAACACCCAGAAAACATCCACCGAGTAGCATGTCACTCTATGCAAAGTAGTGCAGCATTTATCCTGAGGGGACACAGGTAGGTAGGAGTGTGTATAAGTGGGGAGGGTAGTCATAGAGGTAACTTGAAGGAGGTGAATATGGATTGTCTTGAACAAAGTGAGAGACAAAGTGGAATAAAAGAAACAAGTGGAGTAATCTAACAATTCCTGTGCAGAGAGGAGGAGGGAAGCCATTGAGTCAGAAGAGTGTGAGTGGGCCCTGTTGAAAGGCTTTGAATGTTAGGTAAGAGATTAGGGTGGGCAATGGGGAGGCACCACTAGTTCTTAAGCAAGAACATGTTGGATCCTTGCTGATTTAACCACATGGGTCACAGGGGCTGTGCTAGAGAGAAAAAGCAGACCTGCTTCCTGTAGGAAGGACTGTGCTTTTAAGGAAGTAGGGCTGGAGGGCAGATTGGATCTGGTACTAGCTGTATCCCCAACCAGCAGTGGGACCTTGGACTGATTATTCCCCTTTAATTTTCTCATTTAAAAGAAGGGGATTATCTTTTTTTTTTTTTTTTTACAACTGTGACATTCTGTGTTCCCCCAGTAACTACTAGCCTTTCCAATAGCTTTGTTTTGTGGAATGAGTCTAACAGTCATTAACTCAACAAATATTTATTAGCACCTACTGTGTGCCAGTCAGGAGTAGTAAGGAAAATACAGTGAGATAGGATATTGGGGTGAGCAAAAACAGTCCCTGCCCTTTAAAGTTTTCAGCCTAGTGAAGGCAGCAGATATTTCATTGATTCTAAGACACACATTTTAACATTTCTGAAGTCAAGAGGCATCTTAAATTCAGTTGAGTATCATAAATCAGTTGGCAGCATTTGTTTTTTATTAGTGCCACATAAAATAATAGTACAATCAGAATTGTACAAATAACTGTAAAATTCTAATGGATAATTGCTGAAGGAGAAGGTACAAGGTGTATGACCATGTGTAAAAGGGCTCTGACTAGTCCACCGGGTTAGGAGGAAGGCTTTCCTGGGAAATGACAACTGGATAGATGTGAAGGATTTGTAGGCGAGGTGTGTGGCGTTAGCAGGAAGATTGCCCCAGGCAAAGGTGGATGCCCGAGGTGGAGAACTGAGAGGTGAGTGTGGCTGGAGCCAGACCTGGAAGCTCAGCATAGGTGAGGCTGGCAAGGCAATTGGGGAGCAAACCTGCCACAGCCTCCCAGGCTCTGGGCAGGGGTTTTGGTCTTTACCCTAAGAACAGTGGGAGCCATCAAAGAGTTTTAAGCAAGGGAGTAACATGGTCTGAGTGCATTTTGATGATCTGCAGATTGAAGTAAATGTGGGGAGACCCCTGCATTTTGGGAGCCCACTGCAGTAGATCAGATGGAAAAAGGGGTGGTGAGGTTGGAGGAGGAAATGGAGAGAAATAGATTTAAGAAATCTTTCGGAGGTAAAATGAAGAGAACTCAGTGATGTATTGACAAGGAAGAGGGAGATGTGCAGAGTGACTCACAGGTTTCTGTCTTGGACAACTGTATGGTGGCACCAGTCTCTGAGATGAGCAGCCCTGGAGCCTGGTAGGATCCAAAGATGGTTATGTAGCAACTGGGATGTTAGAGAGGATCCTAAGGCAGCTGGAGATGGGAAAGTGTGGCACAGGGAATTGGATTTCCTCCCATGTGGGTTGGTTTCTGACTTCCCATGCTAAGGACAGTTTCAGGGCATAGGAGCAGGTCTGAATATGGGACTAGGGTGAACACTGAGGAAAGGTGGTTCAAGTTGGAGTAGTTTGGCTTATCTCCTCTCCTCAGGACAGATAGTGCTAAAGGTAGATATTAGAAAGTATTTTTAAGGGCCGGCTCCGTGGCCAAGTGGTTAAGTTTGCGCGCTCCGCTGCGGTGGCCCAGGTTTCGGATCCTGGGTGCGGACATGGTGCTGCTCGTTAGGCCACGTTGAGGCGGCGTCCCACACCCCATGGCTGGAGGGGCATGCAACTAGGATGTACAACTGTGTACAGGGGGGGTTTGGGGAGATAAAGCAGAAAAAAAAAAAAGTATTTTTAAACACTGAGCCTTCTCAGTATAGTGTAAATTGGGGAAGTAGGGCAGTTGGGCAGCAGTGAGGTGGCTCCCCTTTGGCTAGCTACCACCTTTCCCTGGAACTCTTCCCTACCACCCTCCAACTTTTAAGCCAAGAGGAGGAAGGGCACGGCCTTTTAGCTTCATCTCCAGGCCTCAGTTCACTTAAAAAAATTATTTTTGAATGGATAATGTAGTCATATGGGTGCATATTCACAAAGAGCATACAGTGAGAAGTTTCCCTTCCACCTCTGCCCCGCTTCTACTGATTTGTGTGTTGTTATTTATCTCTGATTTTTATACAAATGGTAAAACTTTGCTGCACTTTGCTTTTTACCCACTTGTTAATGTATATTAGAGATTGTTCCATATCAAGACAATGAGCTCCTTTTTTTTCTTTTGTGTTCATTCTTTTTTTATGACTGCATAGTATTCCATTTTATGTTTGTGTATAATTTCGTAGCTACTTACTGATGGATATTTAGGCTGAGTCCAGTTGTCTGTTTTTACAAACAGTGCTGAAATGGAAACCTTGTACACACGTCATTTTGGCCAGATGGGACTATATCTATAGGATGAATTTTTAAAATTTGGAAGTTTCTATATAGAGAGTATTTGTTCCTTCCTTCCTTCCCTCATTTATTCAATATTTATTGAGTTCCCATTATGTGCCAGATACTGTGGCAGGGACCAGGAATCTAGCTTTGAACAAGTCAGATGTGATCCCTGCCCTCATGGAATGTTATTACCCTCTAGTGAGGGGAAACATAATAATTACAAAGTTGTGTACACAAGGAAACTAAAGAGGGAATTAGAGAATAAATTGGAAGGATCTGCTTTAAATAGAGTCAGGGAGGCTTTTAGAGCAAGTGATATTTAAGCAGAGGACTAAAGGATGGGATGCGGCCAGCCATTATGTGTAGGACAGGGAGACCTCGGCTGTTCAAAGCCTCGTCCACAGGGAGGTGAGTTCAGGATCTCTGGGGCAGGAGGCGTAGAGCTAAAGAGATGAGGGAGATGATTGAGAGTGGAAGATGTCAAGGAGAGTGATTGACTAAAGATGAGGCCAGTTGGGGAGCGGGGCAGGTAGTGAAGAGAGGAGAGTTAGACTAGTACTTACGGAGGACTAGTTTGGAGGGCTTTGGGATTGAATCTCTGTAATGGTAAATTCAGGTGGGGAACAGAAAAAGAGGCCACTTCCTCCCTGGATACTTTGGGAATGAGAGACCCCTCTGTAACTGGTTTGAGGGAGGCACAGTCTTGCCCACAGGCAAGAGAATGGATGAAAAGCCTTGGGAAGGGCCAGTCTGTGCCTGTAGTGGAGTCTCCTCCGTCTTTTCTGTGGCTTTGGCAAAGTGGAAACTTCAAAATAAAGATGACATTGAAGGGCGTGGCTCTGGGCTGGCAGAAGAGAGAGCAGACCTACTCAGGACTCAGAGCTGTGGGTGGGCAAGAAATTGGGCTTGGAGACCCTTCCTCTGAACTTTGTGCTCCTTTTTCATTCTCACCCCTCTGCTTCCCTTCTGCAAGCCCATCTCTTTGCCCATCCTGGGTCCTATGACTTTTCTCTCCCTCAACAGTCGGTTCCCGATTCTGGTCCCCGGCCCCCAGCAGCGCCTGCCCCCTTCCCACCGGGGCCCCCCATGATGCCACCACCCTTCGTAAGTTTTATGTCTTTCCCTGGGCTTGGCTTTTCCAGCCTGCATCCCCAACTCCCCAGTCCCTAGCACTGCTGCATCGCCAGCACGGTTTTTGTATAGTGCCCCCTTCTGCTGCCCTTGGAAGAGGGATGGTTTTGCTTGGGCATTGGGGTGGGAGGAGCTGCTGTTAAGCTCTCAGCCCATGAAGTTGACAGTTCCCCCTTTGTCTTTTTGTCATCGGGACACGCTGGGGCTGGGGTAGGAGAAGTGGAAGGAAAAGACCCCATTAGTGTGAGGGCAGGTGGGCTGTCTTTCTCTTTCACTACTCCTTATCTGTATTCTTTAAATAGGCCACAGAAGTCAGGCTGGAATAGCAACTGGTAGTCATCAAGTTGGAGAAAAAGGGATGGGAGGCAGGGGACTGGGGGATTTGGGTACCTGGACACCTGCCTCTGGCCCTGCATCTGAGAAGCTTCTTTGGGGAGAGCTGCTGAAGAGGTGGAGCCTTCCAGCCACAGTCTGGTGGCGGTTACACTTCCCTTTTCCTCCTCCCTTCCCTACCTCTCAAGAAGCTGTGTGCTTGCCAGTTAGACTCAGAGGACCCCCCAGTTATCAGTCTTTCTCAGTGATGAAGAGGGAGGCAGTTTCATGCTGTGTACTTCTCAAACTAAAGCCTTGGAATTGCCTCAGAGCCGGGAGGGAGGGTTGGGAAGGGTGGGAGACAAGTGGATGTTTCCTGACAGGTTTAAGGCAATGTCTCTCTGCTCAGTGTCTCTTCCTTTCCTCATTTCTAGATGCCCCCTCCAGGAATCCCCCCACCCTTTCCTCCAATGGGGCTACCCCCCATGAGTCAGAGACCACCAGCTATCCCCCCCATGCCACCTGGCATCATGCCCCCAATGCTTCCACCAATGGGGGCGCCACCACCACTCACACAGGTAATCTTTTCCCCTGCACCAGGGCCTCAGAAAACCCTGTGAGTTTAGCTGTGGGTGGAGATGAGAGTCGGCATCAGGATTTCAGAAAACTGGGGAGGGAATGGAGGGAGCTTCTGGCCAGGCCCCTGTGGATGTGTCTGCTAAATGACTAGAGAAACTCTAGGCGAGGCTGAGAGCCCCAAACCTGGAGATTTCCTGAGGAGCCCCCTGAGGATCATAGCCCCTGTCTCTCTCAGGACCCTGCCCACCTTGTGCCTGCCCTCACCTTGGTAGCTGGTTTTCGTCTTCTTTGTATCCATAGATCCCAGGAATGGTACCTCCCATGATGCCAGGAATGCTGATGCCAGCGGTGCCCGTCACTGCAGCGGTAAGCTCGGGGGCCGCCAGGAACCCCTGTGGGTCTGACGTGGAGGACAGGGATGTGGCTTCCATTCTTTCTCTCTTCTCTTTGGATCACCTTGGTCCCTGGCAGCACTGCCCACACTTGAGTTCTCTTCACCCATGTACTCTGCTCTTCTGGTTTCCCACTCATCCCCAAAGGCATGCACATTCTCTCTTGTTACTCCCTCCCCCTGCTGTGCCCAGCTCCCTTAAGGAACACACTCATGTCGGACACTGCTTACCCTCGCATAGCTAGCACTGTGGACACTTGAATGCAGCCCCCTCTTCACATCTTCTTTGCCTCTGGAGGAAGCAACAGCATCTGTGGATCTCGCTGTACCTTCTTGTCCCGTTGCTCAGTGTAGTAAGAGTCTGGGTAGGAGGTAGAATTTGGTATCCACTGTGGAACAGATGGGCCTTGGAGGTCGACTCAACAAAATACTCTCACTTGAGGAAAATGAAGAAAAAAGCTGCTGTGTGATTCGCCCTGGGATCCTAGAGCCACGGCCCCAGAGGGTGGGGGGAGCATGTTAGGGAGTGGAGATCCCTGGGAGCAGGACACATGGATCCTGGCCTGGCCTGCTTCTCTGTCCCCCATGGCCTGGGTCCTGGGGGCCACTGGGCTTGGCCCCAACCCTTCCCCCTCCTCTTTCTTCGGCAGACGGCTCCAGGTGCGGACACCGCCAGCTGTGAGTCTTCTGGGGGCCTGCTCCCCCCAGGCTCGGAGGTTGGGGGGACAGGGGAGAGGGGACCGTGGACTAGAGCCCACCCTGGATCATGCCTGTTGGGATGCCAGGGAGCCTGGGATGTTGATGGGACCAGGGGATATTTACTGGGGATGGATAAGGGAGGAATAGTTGGGGATAAGATGGGAGTTGGAGCGAGACATTAATATATTTCCTTTGGCTTCTTTTCTAGCTGCTGTGGGTGGGACAGGTCCTCCGGTGAGTTCTTCCAGCTCAGGGGTCTCTGGGTAGAAAAGCTGGAAGCGGGGGGCTGTTGGTTAAATCTTTGGGGTGAGGAGGAGAAGCTTTGGGAAAGGGGCTTGACCACCATTCTGTGCCCCCCTCCCCCAGAGGGCCCTATGGAGTGAGCATGTGGCCCCTGATGGGCGCATCTACTACTACAATGCTGACGACAAGCAGTCCGTGTGGGAGAAGCCCAGCGTGCTCAAGTCCAAGGCAGAGGTCCTGAGTGGGGCCTTCTGGCCCTTCCTTTCAGCTGCCCTGACCCTTCCAAGTCCTTGGCCTTCCCTAAGTCTCTAATCATACACATGGTTCCTCTGATCCCAAGATGCCTGGCCACCCCCAACCTCCCTAGGCTCTCAGGAAATCCACCTTCCCCCATGTTGAGCCAGGCCAGGTGGTAGCTAAAAACTCCTGTGTCCCCTACTCACTGGGTTCCTTAGCTCCCCCGACTGTGGCTGGAGGGCATGCCTGGCCCACTGATGTCCTCTGACCCATCCTCTTGTAGCTGCTGCTGTCCCAGTGTCCCTGGAAAGAGTACAAGTCGGACACAGGCAAACCTTACTACTATAACAACCAGAGTAAGGAGTCCCGCTGGACCCGGCCCAAGGACCTGGATGACCTGGAGGGTGAGGAGGGAGTGGGCCCTGGGCAGGGCTCTGGGGGATGGCCCTTGACACCCTGTGACCGTGTTATCTTTTCCCATTGCAGCTCTAGTTAAACAGGAGGCTGCAGGGTGAGTGACTTGTCCCATCCATTCACCTGAGGGGTGGGAGTGGACTCTCCTCCTGATCCCTACTTCGTGGGAGAAAGAGCCAGCTCTCAGTCTCCTTGTGGAGTGGTCTCCTCTGGCCCCAGTCCTTCACAGGATAGACCAGCCAGCCCCTGACTACCTCTATCCCTGCTCTACTCCTGGACACTGCCCTTCCGGCTCATCTGCAGGAAACAGCAGCAGCAGCTGCCACAGACACTACAGCCGCAGCCTCCTCAGCCACAACCTGACCCCCCACCTGCGCCTCCTGGCCCCACCTCAGTGCCCACAGGCCTCCTAGAACCTGAGCCAGGTGGGAGTGAAGATTGCGATGTGTCAGAGGCTGCCCAGCCCCTGGAGCAGGGGTTCCTTCAGCAGCCGGAGGAGGGCCCCAGCAGGTGAGGGCTGCCCCCTGCAGCATTCCAGTTGCGGCCTCAGGCTCCCAGCCTGGTTCAAACCTTGACCTCTGCCAGGCCTCTTGGGAAGGGCGTGAAGATCTGGGTGTGATCTCTGAAGGGCAGAAAAGGGCTGCTCTGGGGAGCAAGGAGGGGGTGGTGTGCTGCTGATCATGCAGGGCACTGAAAGCTATCGGGACTAGGGGATGCTGTGGCTGAGTCCCCTTTGCCCCCCAGTTCTGCTGGACAGCATCAGCCACCACAGCAGGAGGAGGAAGAATCAAAGCCAGAACCAGAGAGGTCTGGCCTCAGTTGGAGCAATCGGGAGAAGGCAAAGCAGGCCTTCAAGGAGCTGCTAAGGGACAAGGTGCTGGCGGGGGGCTCCCAGGGTAGGCCTGGAGGGGGCTGGAGGTGGGCAGGCCCCGTGACCCCCGCCTGCTCCATTCTAGGCTGTCCCCTCCAACGCCTCGTGGGAACAGGCCATGAAGATGGTGGTCACCGACCCCCGTTACAGGTAGGCCTGGGCAGAGGGAGCCAGGCCCTCCAGGCCTTGTTTATGAGAACAGCTGGGCCAGGGACTCCCTGAGAAACCCTAGCTCAATACTCAGGCCCCAAGGGGACCAGAGTCAGGAGAGTGATAGAGGGATGAGGGTGCAAGGGGAAGAGAAGCTGGAGGGCCTCCAGGAGGAGGGGAAGGTGTCTGACATGAGACATTCAATAAATGCTTGTTCAATTGAATTGATTCGAATTGAATTAATTGGGGAAAGAGGGGGCTGGATAGGGCAGAGCCCTGCTTGCGACTTGAGAACCCTAAAGCAAAAGGGCCCTGTATTAGCAGTGTCTTGGAGCCCTGTCCCTTCTCCTCACTGCCTCTCACCCTTCCCCATGTCCCAGAGACCTGTCTTGCCTCCCTGGGCCCTTGGAGCCCCGAGCTTGCTGTGCCCATGCATGGACCCCTCACTCAGTTCTGTATGCCGTGACCCTGCTTTGTGGGCTATGCAGGGTGGTTTAGGCTCATTCCTTTATCCCCACCCCACTCGCATCCTCTCCACCCCAGTGCCTTGCCCAAACTGAGTGAGAAAAAGCAGGCATTCAATGCCTACAAGGCGCAGCGGGAGAAGGAGGAGAAAGAAGAGGCCCGGCTAAGGGCCAAGGAGGCCAAGCAGACCTTGCAGCATTTCCTGGAGCAGCACGAACGCATGACCTCCACCACCCGCTACCGGTCAGGGGGCCAGGCTTGGGTGGGGCCTGGGAACCCCGAGAGCACATGGTCCCAGGGTCTCTGTTCTCCGCCTGCCTACCCACAGTCCTTATGCTCCACAGGCGGGCAGAACAGACCTTTGGGGAACTGGAGGTCTGGGCTGTGGTCCCTGAGAGGGATCGAAAAGAGGTTTATGATGATGTCCTCTTCTTCCTGGCCAAGAAGGAGAAGGTAACAGTCATTGGGCTGGATCCGTCAGCCCCGTTTCATCTTAGAATCCCCATGTCTTTGCTTCCTGAAAGATCCTGGCCATTCACTTCTCCACTGCCCCAGGGTCCCAGCTCCTTATTTGGAAGCCGGTGTGGCACTTGTACATCCCGCCATTTCTGCTCTGGGTCTACAACCTTACGCATGAGAGAGCAGAGGGCATGACAGGAGTCTCTGAGGGGTTGGTCTGTAACCTCTGCTCTTTCCCCTTTCACGGGACATGAAACCCTTGAGTCTGGCCCTCCTACATTTCCCTAGCTGCCTGCCTTTCCCCAAATCCTCCTCTGCGCAGGCCCACATGAGTAGCCGTGGCCTGCCCTGCCTGACCCTGATCCTGTGGCTCCCCAGGAACAGGCCAAGCAGCTCCGGCGCCGCAACATCCAGGCCCTGAAGAGCATCCTGGATGGAATGAGTAGCGTCAACTTCCAAACCACATGGTCCCAGGCCCAGCAGTACCTCATGGATAACCCCAGCTTTGCTCAGGACCACCAGCTGCAGAGTAAGCCTGCTCTCTGGTCAGCCTCCAGAGCCTGCGGCACACAGCTCCCTTGCCCCTCCTGGACATCCAGGAGTCCCCAGCACTCACTCCCTGTACCTCTCTAGACACTGGAGATCCCAGAATGCTTCAGGACACCCCCTCCCTCCCTTTGGGATTCACTGTTGGCATGGGCATTGTGTGTCCTTGAAGGAAGAGCTCTGGCACTGGAATCAGAAGACCTAGAGATGATGATTTTTATAGTTCATGTGAATATGGTCTTCAATTGTCATAGCAATGTGGGCCTTAACTGGTCACACATGTTACAATAAGCTGTTGTTGGCCTGTAATCACTGATGATATCAGAAATTTACCTTCTGAGGTTGCATCAAAACCTGATTGATTGATTCCCAGTTCCATAAAATGTAAAACCTCAGATCCTGAGACAGCTGGTTTCATATGGTGACTTCGGTAACTGAATTCACAAGAGCTGAATATTTGCTTATTTTTTCTCATACAATTAAGGAACCTTCCTCAAGAATCACCATTCCAGTAGCCTCTCCCACAGAGCTCTCCGCCTGCCTTGGCCCACCACGCTGAGTGTCCCTGGTACCTACAGGGACAACATGCTCAAAGCACTGGGGGTGCTGGGGTCTGAGAGGGTATCCTGCTGGTGCAGTGCCCACTGAACTTCCTCCCTTTGCTTAGACATGGACAAGGAAGATGCGCTGATCTGCTTTGAGGAGCACATCCGAGCTTTGGAGAGGGAGGAGGAGGAGGAGCGAGAGCGGGCCCGTCTTCGAGAGCGGCGCCAGCAACGCAAGAACCGGGAGGCCTTCCAGGTATCTTTGCTGCCCCCTGGATCAGAGTTCACTCGGCCCTGGATTTTTGCCCCTCCATCCGTACCCTGCCTCCTTGGCCAGGCCCACTGTTTTGTCTATCCCCAGCCCTGTCCCAGCTCTAGGAGGTCTCTCTCTGTCTGTAGTTCTGCTCCTGCTTTGTCCCCTCTACTCTGGGCAGAGCTCCTCTAGGGAGACTAGATGTTTGCACCACCCAGAAACTGCCAGCAGAGAGCACCTTAAAGGCACAGCTTGGCGGTTAGGCCAAGTTTATTTCCCTTCAGTGGGGAGCCAGACAGGCATAACTAGCTTATCCTTCAGCTTGGAGGTGGTACTGGTGGTGGTAGAGGTGGGGGTTACTTAGCTGTAACACATTAGGAGGTTGAAACCAAGTCATGGGAAGATTGTACTGCAGGCACGTTTCTGTTTCTTTGCCTCCCAGCCTAGTTCCTTATGTTTTAGTCTGTCCCTCTCTGTATTTACATTCTCTCCTTTCACATTGCTCTCTGCCTCCCCATCTGTATCTCTTCATCTCTGCCTTCCTTGCCTGTATTTCCTCTGGATTGTCCCTGCCTCTCCCTGCCATCCTCTCTCTTCCTCCCCAGTCTTTGACTCTGCCTCCCTCCTTGTCTCACTCTTCCTATAACTGGCTCTCTCCCTGCTCAGACCTTCCTGGACGAGCTGCACGAGACTGGGCAGCTGCACTCTATGTCCACCTGGATGGAGCTGTACCCAGCAGTCAGCACTGATGTCCGCTTTGCCAACATGCTGGGCCAGCCGGGTAAGGCAGCCAGGCTCCCCTTTCTCTGGCCTGGCTTCCTGCCCTGCCAGCCTCTCAGCTTCCCCACTCCCTGGTCCTGTCCTCGACCCCATCCCCAGGCCTTGGGAAGCTGCCGCCCGCCAGGCCCCCCTCCCTCCCTCCCCCGCAGGCTCCACCCCTCTGGACTTGTTCAAGTTCTATGTGGAGGAGTTGAAGGCACGATTCCATGATGAGAAGAAGATCATTAAGGACATCCTTAAGGTGAGGGAGGCCTGGGGTTGTGGTTGGATGCAGGCTGGGGACAGGGCGCACCCCCGGACAGGACTCCCTGATAAGTCCTGTCTTGCAGGAGCATTGCAGCTCTGTTGAGCAGATATCTACTGTGATCCTTTACTGTGCACTGGAGACGCAGGATTGAATAAGATACAGTTTCTGCCCATAAAGAACTTATGGCCTACTAGGAAGATAAACATGACACCTGTTACATAGAGGGGCAAGTTATTACAGGGATAAGAATCAGAAGCATTGACATCTGAACTGTACCTTTATGAAGGAGTAGCTGGAGAGGGTGGAGGTCCCAGGCATAGGGTACTACAGGATGAAGGCAACAGGGTGGAAAGGATGTGGCAGGTTTGAGGAGCAAGAAAGCCCAGCTAGCCATAAACTGGCAGCCCACAGATGTGTTCCTTCTGGCCTGTACAATGTTTTTAGAAAAATTTAGAATTTATTGCTGACATTTTAAAATCAGGAGATTGCACCATAAAAATCTGGATCTTCGGCTTCTCTTGAAAATTTGGATTACCTAGCAACACTGGGCTGGTTCTGCAAGGCATTCAGTGGACTCAAGCTGAGATGCCACTCCCTTTTAGAAAGGGCATGTCATCCTTATCCTTACCTTTCCTTGTCACCTCCCTGATGTGACAGCGAGTTCAGCTGCCACATACCATCACACATGTGCGCTGCTTTTCTTATGCTGGAGAAGTAGTTCTTAATATCCATGTTTATTGAAGGTGGAAAAGTGAGTGAGGGACTAAGAGAGCCTTGTGTTTCAGAAGAAAAAAACAAAGAGCCTATTTCTTTGTGGAAGTGAAGAACAGTCTAATGCATTTGAGGAGGCAGAATAGCACAGTGGTTAGGAGCAGGACTGTGGAGGCAGACTGCCTGGGGTACAAGCTTAACCACTTAAGAGTTGTGTGGCCTTGGGCAGATTACTTAACCTTTCAGAGCCTCAGTTTCCTTTCTGAAAAATGAATTTTGCACCAAAGTACACCTCATTACAAGATGAATAACTTGGTACCTGGGTGAGAAGGGTCTGAGAATAAAACTAGAAATGTCCCTCTGCATACACATTTCTTTGAAGTCCTGTATTTTGCCTTACAAATTCATGCAGGTGTTGCATTTTAATATCATATTACTTCTCTGTTTAATATAAATTTAATATTTTAAAATTACTTACCATTAGGTAAGATATATCATATTGTCCTGTGGCTTCCTCTGTTTCTCTGGAACCGCCTGCCCCAGTTTGGAAGTAGAGCCCTATGTGTAAAATGCCTTGAATGCTAAAATAAGAAATTTGGATTTTTATCTTGTAAGTAATGGGGAGCTGGGGAGTGATATGATCAGACGATGACTTGGAAAAGCCACTGGTGCTAGTGGAGAGTAGCGCCTCTCAGCCTGAGAACTGGTATCCTTAGGGATAGATGGTGGTAGGAGGACAGATCTTGAAGCCTTGGGATACTGAAAGTGATAGTGGCAAGTAATTCACATTTTGAGCTTGAGTCATCGTCTTCTGACTCACCGCCAGACCTCTCCCCTGCTGTTGGGGCCATTCGATAGAAAAGTCTGAGCAGCACTGGACTCTTGAGGCTGGGTTAGAGGTGTGGGGGAGGGTGCACAGGGAGCCCAGTGAGGAGGCTGTAGTCTGGGTGGGCAGTGAACTTGGGTGGGGGCGGCGAGGATGGGGATGAGGGGAGAGCTGTAGTGCTCTGTGTGTCTGAGACCCCCTTGGTTTCCTCAGCGGTGCCTTGGGACAAACAAGGGGGTGTTGAGTAGGGGGGATTTTAGGCTCCTTCCTCTATTTTCAAGTACAGCACCTTGCTTGTCTTTTATACATAGAGTTTCTACATAAGATTTACATGGAAACAATGTCTCTGCTATTAAAAAAAAATAAGAAAGTTTAAAACCAGTAGGATAGAGTCACTCAGAAGTAGAATTGAGAGATTTTTTTGTGAAATTAAGGGAAAAGGAGGAGTGAGTTAAAGTTAACAAGAGTGGATGATGGCACCATTGGTAAGGATTGAGCAGAAGAGCAGGGCTGGAGAAAATAGGAATTCCATTTGGGGAATTATCCTCAAAAGCAACCTGGTAGGGAGGAATAAAGTAAATACCAATTTTAGATAGGATAATCATATAAAGTAGAAATATCTAATCCCAGAGAAGCTAAATTTTATTGGACACTTAACTTTTAGCCACAGAGTGGCTAGTCCTGCCAGTAGGCCTGTAGGAGTCCTGTCCTCGCTGAGTCCTGTCTGTCCAACCTCTTGAGAAAGAAGTTTCTTTAGAAAGTTCCCCTTCCAGTTCTTCCTTTTGGGCTTCTGCCTATGGAAGCAGACAAGCCCAGGAGTCCCTGTGGCCATCCACCCACCGCACTGTGATGGTGCCTGTCATCCCATAGGTAATGCAGAGAGCCCTGGACTTGGAATAGCTGAAAGATCTGGGCCTGGGGGGGGGGGGGGGGGGGGGGGGGGCGTGTCACAGGAAATAAACTCGCTTGGCATCTGCTGAATTTGAAGTGTCTGAAATACCCAGTCTAGTATGGGCCCGAAAATCAGGAGAGGGGTAGGGGTGAGATTGCTAGGGACAGTGTAGATTGGGTAGTGAGAAAAGATTAAGTGCTGTTCCCAGGGGAACAAGTGCATGCAAGAGAGGTGGTAAAAGAGGTGAGAGAGAGGTGAGGACACTGGAGAGAGGAGTGTCTAAGAAGTGAATAGCAGAGGTGCTGAGCACCAGACGAGCAAGGACCGAGAAGGGGCTCTTGGAGTTGGCTGTTAGGACATGAGCAACCTTTGGGAGAGCAGTGTCCATGAAGAGGGTAGAGTGAGTGCACACAGGCTTCAGAGTCATAATTCCTGGCTATTTATTGGGTGAGACCTCTGCAAGTTATATAATGTCTCTGAGCCTCAGTTTCTTCATCTGTGAAATGGGGATAATTTATGTGCAAGGTTGTGAGAATTAATTGCTAACATTTGTGAAGTGTCTTGCTTATAGTAGGCTCAATAAATGTTTATTCGCTTTTCTTTGTGCTACATTTAAAGATCGTGAAACAAAGGGAAAGAAGCAGAGGTTGTTAGCATGAGGAAGGTGAGAGCAGGGTGGATGGGATGTTCCAGGTTAAGTGAGTTGTGTGCTTGATGGAAGGAGTCAGTGAGGAGGTGAAATTGAAGGCTTCAGTTCCCTAAGAGAGAGATTGATATGTTTGAGGAGAAGGGCTGGAGAGTGTGGGTTGAGAAAGTCCTCTTGGAAGAATTCTCGCAGGAAGAACATGCCTCTGCCACCAGCAGGAAGGCCAGAGCAAGTTAGAGCTGTGTGGAGGGAGAGGAAGGGGATCTGGGCCTGTGCCCCAGCTAACTCGAGAGCCAGACATCAAACTCTGAGGGCTCCACTCTCCACCATGTTGTCTTGGGCCAAGCGAGATAATTTTGCTAAGCCTCTGCTTCACTGGGGTATTGTGAGGCTTAGAGGAGAAGCAAAGAGCCTGGCCCAGGGTGTTTCAAGAATGTAAGGTATTTTAGTATTGTTTGGGAGTTGCACACCTGGTGGTTTCTGTTTGTCCCCTGGACTGAGTGGTCGGTGTGTGTGTTATCCTTAACAGCACAGGCTTTGGAATTTGCAAGACCTGGGGTAGAGTTCTCACTCAGCCACATATTAGCCTGAGACCTTGGGCAAGTGCTCTCATTTCTCTAACCCTTGGTTTCTCCTTCTGCATAAAATTAGGTGACTAGGTGGGGCCAGTCTGGTGCCATAGTGGTTAAGTTTGTGCACTCCACTTTGGCGGCCCAGGGTTCGCAGGTTCAGATCCCTGGCACAAACCTAGCTCCACTCATCAAGCCACACTGTGGTGGCAACCTACATAAAATAGAGGAAGATTGGCACAGATGTTAGCTCAGTGATAATCTTCCTCAAGCAAAAAGAGGAAGATTGGCAACAGATGTTAGCTCAGGGCCAATCTTCCTCACACATACACAAAAATTAGAAGACTAGGACCTATGTTTAAATTTAGATATGTGAAGATTAAATGAGATAATGTGTGAAGCACTCAGCGTGGTACCTGGTACATAGTAAACACTCAATAAATACAGGCAAAGTGTGGGACCAGCAAATGTTGACTGAGAATGCAAGGAGGTTACTGAGCAGCAGGAGGGACCATGAGGACCCAGCTGGGGCCCGAACTTTAAGCCAAAGGAACAAAGAGCCAGTTGTGAGAAACTCAGGCATTAATCAGCAGATGTGGCACACACGCACCCTGCCCTCCTCCCCATGTGATCCAACCCCCCAGCTCTCTGTGACAGCTAACCGAGGGTAGGCATGGAGGGCTTAATCATCAGATGGCGAGGACTTGGACAGCTTGGTTTTCAAATGTGTCCCAGTCCTGTGGATCTCTTCTAGGGGCAGGGGGCTTCTTGAGCTCCCTGTAGTCTGACCCTTCTGCCTGCCCTGGAGGCCAGCTTTGGGCCTCAGGCCTGTGGTGCCCTCTGCTTCATGCGCTGCTGTGCCCACAGGACCGGGGCTTCTGCGTGGAGGTGAACACAGCCTTTGAAGACTTCGCCCACGTCATAAGCTTTGACAAGAGGGCTGCTGCGCTGGACGCAGGCAACATCAAGCTGACCTTCAATAGTGTGAGGGGCTGGGCGGGGCGGGGCTGTAGCTAGGGCTCCGTTCTTGAACTCATCCCTGTGTCTTGTTCCATTCCTTCTTGCTCACTGCCCCAGTGTGACTGCACCCCCAGTTCAGGGAATGATAGTAGGAACCCAGACCCCAAATTCCTATCTCCTAAGGTATGCTGGAGTGGGACCTGGGCACTCACCTTCCTGAGTGACTGTTCTGTGTCCTTTCTGCCCTCAGCTGTTGGAGAAAGCAGAGGCGCGGGAGAGAGAGAGGGAGAAGGAGGAGGCACGAAGGATGCGGCGCAGGGAAGCTGCCTTTCGAAGCATGCTGAGGCAGGCCGTGCCTGCTCTGGAGCTGGGCACTGCCTGGGAAGAGGTCAGGACTGCAGCCTGGCACCAAACACCACCCCCTCAGTCCTGAGGGCAGCGGTGCTTCTCCACCATTGGGGGCCCACCCGAGTCATAGCACAGCTCGGGGCCAGCTCTGGCTCCCTTCCTTCCTCCTCCCCAGCCCTGCCCTGTGCTCATGGCGGCATCCATGCTGTGCTGGGGCTGGTCTGATCAGCAGTGCTCTCCCGTTCAAGGTCCGTGAGCGCTTTGTGTGCGACTCAGCCTTTGAGCAGATCACCCTGGAGTCGGAGCGGATCCGGCTCTTCCGGGAGTTTCTGCAGGTACTGGAGGTGAGGCAAAGCTTCTGGTTCTCTGGGTCTATCTCAGGCTCTTGAACACCTGAGGCCAGCTGAACAGAAACCTCAGTGATCTCTCACCCCTGGGGCTCTCCTTTTCCTGGACAACTAAGGAAGGGAAGTCTTAGGGTGCCCTGAGATAGGCCTAA
The DNA here is from genome assembly GCF_041296235.1 of Equus asinus. Taxonomy (NCBI): domain Eukaryota; kingdom Metazoa; phylum Chordata; class Mammalia; order Perissodactyla; family Equidae; genus Equus; species Equus asinus. The sequence continues at coordinate 51,593,683 of NC_091811.1, forward strand.
GGCCCTAGCCTCAGAGGAAGCAAAAGCAGGTTTTAGGATGCAGGGTCCTTCCTGGGTTAACCCTGCTGCCTTCCTCACTCCTCCTCTGTTCTACCAGACTGAATGCCAGCACCTCCACACCAAAGGCCGAAAACATGGCAGAAAGGGCAAGAAGCACCATCGCAAGCGTTCCCACTCGCCCTCAGTGAGTTGGCGGGTAGAAGGGATGGGTGAGGCTGGATTGTCTGGGACATAAGAACCACTTTTCTTGTTTTTCCCGTACATCACCTCCCTTGGAGGGAGATTTGAAGATTCCTTTGGGCCTGGATCCTCCTCTCTGATCCCAATTCTCAGACCTGAGGGCTTCTGGAACCCAGAGAACTTCTGTGCTGACATGTATCCGCTCATCTGTCCAGGGCTCTGAGTCAGAAGAGGAGGAGCTGCCCCCACCGTCTCTCCGGCCCTCCAAGCGGAGGAGGCGGAACCCCTCGGAGTCAGGCTCTGAGCCCTCTTCCTCACTTGATTCCGGTGAAAGTGGGGGTGCTGCCCTTGGAGGACGAGGCTCCCCATCCTCCCGCCTTCTCCTTGGATCAGGTAAGCAGTTGGAGAAGTTGGCCCAGATGGAGAGGAGGCCCTTGGGGAGCCCCAACTCCCTGAGGACAGAGTGGATTGGGAGGGCTGCACCATCGCAGAGTAGGAAGAACTTCGTGTTCCTGCCCAGGCAGGAAACTGGGAGGAGGAAGGAAAACTGGACTGAGACTTCCTCACAGGTCTTTTTCTGTACAGAATGAGCAGATGGGACCATGGCAGAGAAAAGGATGAGCCTTCCCTTCTCCCATGGGACTTAGCGGGGATTTTCTATTTCCAGATCATGGTCTTCGGAAAGCCAAGAAACCAAAAAAGAAAACTAAGAAGAGAAGACACAAGTCGGTGCGTAGAGAAGGAACTTCTACCCAAGGCCCTGCTGTTTGTGAGGTCTCTTCCACCCGCCTCCTGGGCTGTCCTTCACAGGAACTGAGGGGGGCTCTGGGCTCTTACAGAACAGTCCTGAGAGTGAGACAGACCCTGAGGAGAAAGCTGGCAAGGAGAGTGATGAAAAAGAGCCAGAACAGGACAAGGACAGGGAGCTCCGGCGAGCAGAGCTCCCTAACCGCTCCCCAGGCTTTGGAATCAAGAAGGAGAAGGTGAGAAGCAGCTGCCTGGCCCCAGCCCTGTCAGTGCTCTGTCCAGGCCTCCACGGCCCTCAGGGTGGGGGCAGGGGAGGCGGCTTTGGGTGAGCTGTGCCTTTGCTTCACCAGACGGGCTGGGACACGTCGGAAAGCGAGCTGAGCGAGGGTGAGCTGGAAAGGCGGCGGCGGACACTTCTGCAGCAGCTGGATGACCACCAGTGACCTGACAAGCCGCTCTGCCTTGGGTCTGTGTGAGGCTCTGGCTTCTAGGTCACCCTCACCGTCTGCCCCAGACTCCTTCCTTAGTCTGTTCTGTGTCCACTTTTCCTCAAGTAACCCCATCCCTAACACACCATTGCTGGCACCTCCCAAAGTTGCTTGTGGTGTTGAAGGGTCCCCACTTCCCAGACGAATAGTGCAGTCCTTGCCCTCAGCCCCAGACAAGAGATTGGTGGTGTATGCCCTGTGGGTTGGGTGGTGCCAGTAGATAAAATGTGAGAAGGGCCTCCAGGGAAGAGTGACAGGCTGGTGGACACAGCCTGGGTGGCGGAGGGCGGGGTCCTTACCCTCTAGCATCAGTGCCTGCTCCTGCCTGCCCAGGCCCTAGGGTTCCACCACTCCTTCCTCCAGCCCTGGGACCCTGTGTATGTGTGTTTTGTTTTGTTTTTGTTTTTTAAATAATATTTATAACATGGCCAGTGGCTCTTTTGTCCTCTCTGTATGCTACGGGGGCAGGCTGGGCAAGGTGCACGCATGGCCAGCAGAGGGCACCAGTGTCTCACAGCAGGCCTGCCTCCCTTTGTGTGGTTGGAGCCCACTGCTGGGTCACCTTCTCCAGGCTTCTACACTCACCTCCCCCACACAGATGGTAGCACTGCCCAGCCTCCTTTCTGCCCCCATGCCTCAGGTCAGGCTAAATGGCCACTCTAGCCCCCCACACTCCGAAAGAGGAGACAAAGTCAGGCCTGGTGCTTCAAGCCTTTGTTGAGATAAGGAAGGTCTGGGGTTTATGTACAAGAGAGAAGGGAGGTGGTACATGTACAAAAAGGAGTGGGCCCCTGTATTCCCTTCCAGGGGCTGAGAAGAAACTGGCAGAGGACTGAGAAAATACTCAGCTAAGATCACCATGCCCCCTGCCCACTGCCAGAAAAAAAAACAAAACTAGCTGAGGAAAGGCAGTGAGGATGCTATTGGCACTCCCTTTCTCTAGCTGTCTGGGGGCAGGGGCAAAGAAAACCTCTACCCCTCTGCTCACCTCATCAGGGAGAGCCAGCCTGGAATGAAAAGGGCTAAGAGCAGTGGGCATGGCATCTCTCTTCTACCCTTATCACTAGGGTACAGCAGGGCAGGGCCCATGGTTGGGTGGGCCTTGCTGCTGGTAAAAGATGATCTAAAATTGGCAAGGTCCTGGGCCTCCCTAAGCCCCGACACTTCTAGACCATAGCTGACCATGGGGCTGCAAAAAGGAAGGGAAAAAAAGAAGGGATTGTGGCTTTCTCCTTTCATCCCTCTGGCTCTAGTGAGAGTGAGGTCTGGGTACCCCTGTATAGGCTAAAGCTGGAAATGTTTTTTTCCAGCTCTGAGCTGACCCTTCAGGAAATGACGTTCAAGACTTTAGGGGCAAAGTGCAGTACTGGCGGCACCAGGGAAGTGCCAGGCCCCAAAAGACCCGGTGCCCAAAGTTGTGGCAGGCAAGATGCAGCTTTGAGAGCTGGGGTGGACACTGGGTTGAGAGCAGCATAGCCCTCTGCTGGGCCCTTGGCCAATTCCAGGGCTCCAGGTCCACTGGTTGGACTTGCAGGACTCTGAGGGTTGAAGTGCTTCTGCCTCCAAGAGGGTCTCAGTGGGGGCCTGGAGCCCGAGGGGGGCCATTGGGCGGCACGGCACTCCTCGCTTGGTGGCAAATGACACTGGGTTGGTGGTGGAGGCCTGTGGGGAAGACAGAGGCCTGTGAACAGGCAGGGAGGCTGGGGCAGTCCCCACCCTCTGTAGGAAGAGTCCCTTCAGGAGCAGCCCAACAGGCAGGGCCAGAGAAGAGCCAGCCGTGAGGCTGATGAGGGAGAGGCTTAAAGAGAGGCTGGAAGGGAAGGTCAGGGAGATTGTTGGAGCTCTGCATTTTCAGAGGACCAGTGGGAGTGAGTAGAGGCCACTGGGCAGTGGCGGAAACAAAGTAAACTCAGCAAGAGCCGGAAGTTGGGAAGAGACCCCAGGCAGATTAAATATCAGGAAACAGAGGTCAAGGGACACCTGATGCTCCTGGGCAGAAGGTACTGCCAGAGCTCTTAGGGAAGAGGGAACCTGAGGGGGGAGGCAAGGACAAAGGATACCTGGGCCCAGGAATGGAGCCTCTCAGCCTCAGCGACCAGAGGCAGTGACCTGGTCCTGCCTGCTCTGGCAACTCCCTACCCCTTGGGTCTTAGTAGAAGCCAGGACAGCATTAGTGGGAGAGATACCACTCCCCTGAGGGCACATGCAGGGGATAAGCCACACTTCTCAGAGCATGGGGCATGCAAGGAGAGAAGTACGTCTCCTTCACCACGAAGCTGCCAGAGGATAGTTCCAAGTCATGCAGGGGAGGAGGTGCCTCTGGGCCCCAGCAGGAGTCCTGGGAGGTGGGCATGCAGAGGAGGCAGCTGTGGTGCCCAGTACCTGGCAAGGGCCCCAGCCTTGGGGGTTAACAGTTTGACTCATCATGGTGGGCTGCATCGCAGAAGAAGCGTGAGCCCCTCTTGGCAGTACGGGCCGTGAAAGGGACACTCTTCAGCACTGTGGCCCAGGAGAGAGACACAGTGGTCAGGCCGCATGGGTGTAGGGTAAGAGAAGGGTCCGAAGGGGTAAGGTGGGGATTTGGGAGCTGGGCCCAGTGGCCGGGCCCCAGGAAGGGAAAAGGCCCCACCTGTGATGATGTCCTCAATGGTACCATCCTTCCCCTCGTAAACAGGCCGGTGCTCCTTGGCCTGGCGCCGCCTCAACTCTGCAATTAGCTCCTGCTGTTGCCACTTGTTCCGCTGGGATGGGGTCTAGAGCAGAGCATTTGAAAGAGGAGGGAATCACAACTAACCTACCTTGGGGTTCGTTCCTGCCTCAAGACGGAGTCTGAGGATGCCTTTGGTTGTGCATGGCAGCCTAGCCCCCATCGTTGCCTTGGAATCAGCTCCCAAAGCCCCGCTCTCCATCCCTCTGGACTCTAGCCTCAGGCCCTCTGGGGTGGTCTGTGGGCTCCAGTTTTCCATCTCCTCTCGAGCTCTCTGCTCCACCCTCTCCTAATCCTTTGCCCTGTTCTCCAGGCCCCAGCTCTTGGTCCCACCTACCTTGGCATCCAGTTTCTTGGCTTCCTGAGCCAGCTGCTTCTCCCGCATTACCTCCTCTTGCTTCTTTCGAGCTTCGTTCTCTTGTTCTGCTTCCTAAGAACCGTTGTTGGGGGGTAGGGCGGGATGAGTCTCACACAGGCTGTGAGGGGAGGGGCTGACACTGAGGGTGGAGAGTGGGTGGCAGTGGGACCAGCAACCCCAGGTGGCCACCCTTTGGAAGGGCACTTCCTGCCCAAACAATGACAGGAAGAGCCTGGGCCCCCACCCTGCCCACCAGTTCACAGCTAAGAGGCCTGTGGCCAGCTTCCACGCTCCCTCCCAGGACTCAGAGGAGGAGACGGAAAAGGCCAGACTTGAAGTCCAGCCCTCTCTCCCCCACCAGTTTTCTCTCAGACAGCCTCCTCTTTAAAAGCCTCTCTTCCACTTACCTTATACGAACGAATGAATCGGACAAATACTGGGAAGAATACAGAAGGAGGTGTGGTCTTGGGACTCTCACCGAAGTAGCGCACAACTGCATTGTAGGCCTCCTGGGGAAGGGGTGGGCAGAAGGAGTCAGCTGGCAGGGAAGGAGAAGCCCGGCTCCCCACCAGGGACAGGAGGCCCACAGAAAGTAGCCCCAGCCCCTGCCGACTGGAAAAGCCCCAGGCTCCCAAAGCTCCCTAGAGTGCATGTCTCTAGAGACAGCGGCCTGCCACCCCCAACGCCCCCTGTCCTCCACACACAGCCAGCCAGCCGCTTGATAAAAGTTCTTTGATCCAAAAACCAGAACTAAGCCCACCTAGAGGGGCACAGTGCCTTGGCCCTGGCTGCTCCCACCCGCCTCCACCCTGTGCTTGCCTCAGCTGTCTTGGCGTCGCGCTGGAGCTTGTCCAGTTTGCCTTCATTGGTGCTGAGGAAGTTCCGAAGGACGCTGTTGTCATGTATGCTGCACTCCCGCCGAATCAACTCCATGCCCCGGCCCAGCTCCTTCACATCCAGCAGCACGTTCTCCAGGGACACTGTAGTCACCAGAGCCTGGGTTGAGGCCTGCCCAGGGCCTAACATGCCCACCTCCCAGCCTAGGGGTATAGCAAACTCTGGCCCTCCCCCTCTGCATGGCTCACTCAGCTTGTCATGCTTCTGCTGCCTGAGCCACCTGTGTTGACAGGGGCACACCAAGCCAGCCAGGCTGTCACATGGGCAAAGGAAAAGGAATGGAGGCTGTGAGCTCTTGACCCCAAAGAGCAAGGTAGCAAAGGAAGGCAAGCCAGAGAGACTGCTGGTTTCCAAAACAGCTGCCGCAGGCCTGCCTGTTTCCACCAGTGGGGCAGAAATAACAACTAGCTTATGGCTGTGGGGGACTTTATGGTTTTTCTAAGCACTTCACATACATCATAGAGAAATGCAGTCTCCAGGGCCAGCCTAAGGGAGCTGCGAGCAAAGAGTCACTGCTGCCCTTCCTCTGCCTGCTCCCACTGCACCCAGGGAAGGGCTGTGCCTGCAGGAAGGCTCCTTCTGGGGTGGCCCCTGCCTATGGCCCCACTGGAAAGCTTTGAAGTGGTCAGAAAGAAGATAACAAAAGCCAGCAACAAAAGGACTCAAGTGTTCCCTCTGCTCATAGCTTCCTGGAATTGTCCTGGGCTGGGCATGAGGGCAGGCTCACCGGGCCAGGCTGCCCTCACCTGCTGCCGCCTTCTCCACAAAGTGCAGCTCGTGCCAGAAGGTAGCCAGGTCTGGGTATTTCTCCTTCACCGTCAAGGCAATGAAATGCAGCAGTGTCATCTTCCTGTCAGTGGACTTGGTGTCCAGCAGCTAGGAGAGGGGGTCGGGGCAATGTGAGAGGGCTAAACCCCTGGATCCACAGCTGCTGCCCCTTCAGGCTTCCTGGCCCCATGTTGCCGCCACCATCTTACCAGATCCAGGCTCTGGAGCTTGAAGCCATACACAGCTCCCCGCTTGCTGCTGTTCATGTAATTCCCCAGAGCAAGTATGATCTGCCCAAAAAAATACATGGTAGGAGGTCAGGCCAAACCCTGAGGGCTCCTTCTTCCTCTCTGTATAGCCCCAGGCCCCCACCCAGGACCTGGGAACCACCAGCACCCCCATCTGCAACCTCTCCCCACCTCCAACATCTGCTTCAGCTTCTGTGAGGACTTGACAGAGGCAGAGGCTGCAATGATGGCATTGAGTTGCTGGAAGGCAAGATGAAGAGCTAAGTAACCCCAGGCCAGGATGGGGCCGAGTGAGTGAGGGGCTGGAAGGACTGGTAGGGCAGGGAGGTAACTAGCAGGCGGACAGTAGCTGCAGAGACCCATGAGTTGGGCGGGGGCTGTACCGGTGTGAGCATCTGCAGGTTGTCCTGGAAGTTGCCCAGGAAGGCCATGCCAGCCATTCGCTGCGTCAGCCGCTCCACCTTGCTGAAGAGCAACATGAAGCGGTCCTCAGCTGCCAGCTCGTCCAGGGGCTGCCGCTCCCGCTCATACTGCCGCAGCAGCTTCACCTCAGCCTCTGTGGGCAGGAAGCGCATCAGGCACTCCACAAAGTCCACCGGTAGTGTCTGTAGGTCAAACCTGTGTAGGAAGGAGGAACGAACTCAGGTCTCAAATTTGTCCACATTATCCATCATCCTTTTATTCTCTAGCTCCTAGAAAGACTGAAGGTGGGAGCTGTGAGCAGGATACAGCCAGAGGCAGAGGACTCATTGCCTCATCTGTCATAGCACCAGTGACATTTCATGCCCTGTTGAAAAACCCTTCATGTCTTTCCTCCATTCCCGGGCAGAAGTCAACACCTGAGCATGGCTTAGGAGGCCCAGCCTGCAAGACTTCTACTCACCTCTCTACCTACCCTGTCTCTCCTACTCCCTTCTTTACACTAAAGCCACAGCTATTTTCAGTATCTAGGGCACCCTGCTTCTCCCTCCAAGCCCTGAACTGCACTTTATATACTTCAGGTCGCAGGTGGGACATCACCTCCTCTGGAAAGCCTTCCTTGATCACCAAGCTCACCTACCTGGCCTTCCCTGTTCCAAAGCTGCCTATACCTCTGCCACCTTGGTGGTTATCACCCAGTGTTACTGGACTGTTCCCACTAGACTGGGAGCGCCTTGAGTGAAGGTCTGGGCTGAATTTCCAGCACCCACACAGTGCCTGCAAGAGCATGGAAGCAGTAACTTCTGGCCAAGCCAGTGGATGACTGATGGGTGTGAGGCAGTTCTGTTGATTCTCTGGAATCCAGGGAAAGCTAGGTGCCTAGGTGGAGAATTAGGTTGCCAACTGGCTGGGAACCAGGGCCAGGTCAGTGGGAGTCTCACGTGTGGATAGCCCTGCAGATCTCCTCAGCTGAGCGGCCAGCCTTGCGTAGGGTGATGGCCAGGTTCTTGGCACGATTGGCTTCCAACAGGGTCACTTTGCTGGCAGCCTTTTGTGCTGTCTTGTTCTTGGAGCAGATGAGGTCAAGGGCAGGGCCCTGGGCTTTCGTCTTGAACAGTTCTTCAAACTTATCCAGGTCCAGGTCCTGGCCAAGATGACGAGAAGGGAAAATGCTGTGGCCTCATACTACTAGAGGACCCCCTGACAGCATGCCCAGCATTGGCTCATCTCTGGTTCATGAAGGGCTGAGTCTGAGGGCTTTTCCAAGGCCAGGAGATCTGGCTACAAGGGCAACCTGGACCCCAGCCCCCAACCCCACCCCTCAGGGCCCTAGGCCCCTCTACCTCCAAGATCTTCTCATCATCAAGTTCACTGAAGACAGTGCCACTGATCTGGTTGGGTTTCAACGCTGTCCAGTTGAAGACAGGCAGCCGGAACTTGGTCTTGATAGGTTTCTTGATGCGAATGGCTAGTTTGAAAGGAGGATCAATGAGGCAGGGGCCGAGGACATACTCCCTTGGTCCCACTAGCCCATCCCAGAGCCCTGAGAGCACTCACCTGACAGGCCTACTGTCAACACCACAGAGGGAGCAGCGCCAGGGAGGGGTGGGGCTGGGGGACACTTGTCTGGGGAAAGAAGGGCACAGTGACCCAGGGGCCAAGTGACTCTTCAGAGGTGCCTCCTCTCTGTCCACCCTACCTGTCCTTAAAGATTCTCAGGAAAGAAGGCTACATGAATCCCCTGCCTGAGTGGCTCCCAGGGGTCCTAACTCTGAGAGGGACAGGTCTTGCTAGTCTCTGACCCACTCTCTCCTGCTTTGGTCTAAGCCCTCTCCTCGGCTTCTTCAGAGGAATCAGGAGCAGCATCTTTATGCTCTTTAAAACAGATCCATGGGGGCCGGCCTGGGGGCCGAGTGGTTAAGTTCGTGCGCTACACTTCAGTGGCCGAGGGTTTTGCTGGTTTGGATCCCGGGCGCGGACATGGCACCACTCATCAAGCCATGCTGAGGCGGCATTCCACATGCCACAACTAGAAGGACCCACAGCTAAAAATATACAACTACGTACTGGGGGGCTTTGGGGAGAAAAGGGAAAAATAAAATCTTAAAACAAAAACAAAAACAGATCCACGTCTGCCCTTAGACATCCCTTGCCTAGTAACTTGAGTCTTCCTCAGATTCTAGCTCCCCCTCAGCCCTCTCCCTGGGGAAGACACTGCTGTTGGGGTTCTGGTCTAGCCTCACAAGGAGGCTACCCTTCCCAGCTCCCAGGGTCCTGCTTACCTGGTAAGGGGGGAGGCGGTGGGGGCAAGGGAGGAGCTGGTGGTGGAGGCAGAGGTAGGGCCTCCTCAGGGGGTGGGGCTGGAGCCAGGAGGTCCAGGTCTGAGGGTGGCATGCCCTCACTCAGCTCCACAGGGCCTACCCGGGCCAGAGCCTCGCTGCCCACCGACTCCAGGCCCCGGGCACTGGGCTCCAAGTGGCATCGGCGCTGGAAGGCCTCCTCCTTCTCTTTAATCAGCCGCCGCAGGGTGTGTACCTGGTGGCTTGTGTTCTCGTAGGTCTCCTATTGGGCAGACAGCACCATTAAGGAGAGTGGGCTGAAGGCACAGCAGTCATTGTCCTTAGGAGGGAGCCTTCCTATCCAAGGGTCTCTCAACTAGGGTCTCTGGGAGGGTGCCAAGAGACAGAGTGGCAGAAACCCAGGTGGGGACCAGGCAAAGCTGGAATGCAGCAGAACAAGAGGTGAGCAGAAGAGCTGGCCTGCCCAGCTGGCACCCTAAAATGTCCTTCCTCTCCACTCCAACCTTAGTCTCACTGGTCTCTCAGGGCACAGGTAGAAGGATGCCCCTGAAAACCCTCCTTGATCCACCAGCAGCCAGCTAGGGCTGCTTTCAGCCCTCTGTGCCTCGCCACTGCTCTCATTTCATTTGGCCTTGTAAAATCACTCAATTGGAAGGCCCCTAAGGACAAGACCCTGCCTTAGCCAGCTCTGTACCCTCCATACTTCTAATACAGTGCGTCAGACTGTTAGCTCAACAGATGTATATTGAGCTCAACAGAACAAGTGTAACTGTATTCCTCTGGAAGAAAAAGTAAGTTGGGGCATGATTTTTACAATTAACAAAAAGTTAGGTGAGGGAGAGCTAAGACACTGAAATATGAGGAACCCCTGCTCTCCCAATTTAGGATACCTGGGGGATATCCTAATAAATGGCTCCGAGTACCTGGGCTATTCCAGGCCTGCTCATGACGCAGGGCAGGGGGCAGCACGTGGAGGTGCAGGGGCGGGAAAAGCAACGGGCCAGGCCAGTAGGAGGAGGTGCCCATGGGTGCCCCATCTGCTCCCACCCTCTTCTGTGTGTGTCTAGCCCACTCCAGCTTCAGGTTCCCTCTTCAACTAAAAATGGGGCATAATCATCAGCCCACCCTCATCTGAGTGCCTCAAGGTTGAATCAAGATCTGGATTCCTGAGGACTTGTGATAACTCAGGAAAGAAAAGCAAGATCTCCAGGCCCTGGCGCCCAGTACCAGTCAGGGACTCCCTTCCCCAGATTACTTGGTACCTTGATACTCTCCAGTTCCTTCTCCCGCTGCAGCAGCTGTTTCTCTAGCTCCGCCACACGCATCATGTTCTCGTTCTCTAGGTCCAGAAGCTTCTCTGTGAGCTGCAGGATGGGAAAGGCAGGTTCAGGGCTGGCCTTAAAGCCTGAACCCATCAGGACGCAGGCTCTAAAGGCAGCTTGGCCTGGTGGCTTCCCTACATCACTCCTGTGGGTTTAGGGCCTGAGAATGCTTGAAATAGACATAAGGCAAATGATCACATCTGACTCTTGAGCCTGAGGCCACCTCATGCCCAGCCCTGGAAGTCAGTGCACGTTCCGATCTGTGGATGATCCAGTGCCTCAGCTAGAGCATGCTCTAGAGAGCCTCGGGAGGTTCTAAGGCTTCCCTGGGCTCAATCTGGAGGCAAGTGGGTCAGTTCAGGATTCCTGGAACTCAGATGTCCCCATCCTCTCCCCACTCTCAACAGTGGTTCTGGCAGTAAAGGAGGGCCACTTACATGGGACACATGCTCCTCCAGCTCCTCCACCTTCTCCAGGGCCACATTCTTGGTCTCAGCATCCTCCAACAAACCCCCCACATCAAACACGTTGTCCAGGTATGCCTGGATCTGCACCTGTAGCTTCTCGCTCTCTGTGTGCCTTGACTTCTGGGGAAAAGCAGAGAGAGTGTAGTTGGGGAGCCACCTGAGAAAGACCTAGTCCTTATCACCCTCCACAATCACTTCCTGGAGCACAAGAGCCAGGGAGTTCCCACTGCAGCCATGCCAGATTCTCACCCAATGGAGCTGCCTGACTGGGGAGCCTTCTGCAGGAGGACCAGACTCCCAGGCCATAGAAGACAGGCAGGGTTCCAGGAGCATCCAAGACTAGGCTCTTGTGAAAGAAAAACCCTTTGTGCTAGGGCTAAGCTGGTCCTCTGCCCCAAAGCTCCTCACCCTGTGAGGACTCTAGCCCAGCTCACCTGCAGGAACTCCTCCAGCCCCAGCTTGGTAAATTCATACTGTAGATGGACCCGGAAGTTCATATCCTCCACCGAATGCACCACGATGTTGATAAACTGCATGCAGGCCACCTGGAGAAGCAGCAGCCCAGAGGGGCAGAGACCAGAAGGGCAAGGAGAGACCCAAGAGACAGGGAGGGTAGGCAGCTGTTAGAACCATCATCACTAGCTGGATAATAAAAAAGAGTGAACTAAAAGAGTTAAGTCTTTCTGGGAGCAATAAGAGTATTTTAACTTAAAAAATGTTAATGTTCAGTGTATGATGACAAGTAAGTTGACACGATAAACAGATGTAAATGGAGATACATCTCTCCAAATTCCTCTGCACATCAGCAGGTATTTCTTGAGAAAACTCTACTTAGCTGAAGACCCTAGACGGAAGGAAAGAGAAGCTAGAGCAAGAGCTTGGGAAAAGGAAAGTAGCTCAGAGAGGACCCAAATCAGGGACAATAAGACCACAAAAAGGGGGAAAGGAGGCAGAGACACACAAATGACACTGTCCTGAAGTTTCTAAAAGTTCTCCAAGGTAGGCAAATGGACAAGGAGCATTTTCTCAGTAGAGAGAATCATTCTAGGTTCTACACAGAATATCAAAATACACTGTCAGCCTGGCCCCTGTTCTCAAGGCGCATGTGGCCCTACTGGGCATGTGCCTGACCCAGGCCCAGCTCCTCACCATGAAGTCGATGTTGCTGTCCTCATTCCGGAAATACTCCATCAACTTCTCAAAGCGGTGCAGCTCCTTGCATACCTAAACATGCAAATTTTCTCAGTGAAAAGATCTGTCTGATGCAGAACCCGAGCCCCTGAGCCCTGGCTCCCAGGAACATCATAGCAAAGGGACTGGTTCAGACCAGGTTTAACAGCAACTCTATCTATGCAATGGCCCATTTGGGACATGACAGAGGAAAGCCTGGGATCTGACATGTGCCCTGGGTCCCTGGTCCTCCACCAACTTGCTAAGGGAGCTCAATAAAGCCTGTGCTCTTAGTCTGGGCTTTAGGTGCTTCTGAGGGTAGGCCAAGAAGAAAGACAGGCGTCTGGTGTTGCCAAGTTATTGAAGGAAGGCCGGAGGAAGGTTGGAGGCCATGGCTCAGGAGGGAGGCTGAGGTCCTAGTAGGGATGCAGGAGAGAGGCCAAAGTGCAGGAAAGATCCTGTGCTGAGGGGGATCCAGAGACCCCTCTGAGCCTCTGGCTTCAAGGAGGAAAAGCCATTTCCTGGCTCGAACAATAGATGCTAGGGAAGAGGTCCAAAGAGGGGGAAGGGGTGGAACCAGCAGCTGTGGCTGGATGTCGAGGAATCCTATGTTCAAGCAGATGGGGGTTTCAGAGGTAAGCCCAGAGGCTGGGGAAATTCCAAGTAGGAGCTCCCTATCCCCTCACCAATAACAGCCAACAACCCAGGAGGATCCTTGTTTGCCTTCTCCTCTCACTGCAAACACATCTGCCTTGAGTTCTACCAGTGGGTTCACTGCCTCAGAACCACCTGGGGAGCCTGGTAAAAATAAACACCTAGGCCTCCCAGGGGTCTGCATGGTTAACAAGCTCTTCAGGTACTCTGATGCCTGGCCAGGTTAGGACCCCTGGACTATAGCCCTCAACTATCTGAGGGCATCCTGATTTGGCCAGTCAGGAGCTTTCCTGGCACAAGATCTGGTAAGACTGAAGTTCTGGTTTTGGTTTAAAAAAAAGGCAGGGCGGCAGGCTACTTAGCTAAGGCACTGGGATGTTCAAATCACTGGCATGTATGAAATGGCAGGAAAGGTGCTCACCTACCTGGCTCCCACCTCCTCCCCACCAAATACACACACACACATGAACGCAGGAGACTGACCTCTTTGAAATTGTCAAAGGCAGCAAGAATGATTTCGTGACCACCCCGCACCAAACACACAGCTGCCAGGAGCTCCAAGACAAGGGCTTTCGTCCTAAGGGGTGAAGAGGGAAAATCAACACCCTAGCTCCCCACCCTGGCCATCACAGCTCACTTCAACTACTGGGTGACTCCTTTCAGAGAGTGGAGACAGCCTCGGCAGTAAGGGGGAGAGGGTGGGCTTGGGAAAGAGGCAGGGGCAGGAAGGCCTGCTCTCTCACCAAGCTGTGCAGACCAGAGGCAAGCAAGGGACACTCCTTCTCCTCCAGCAGAAGTGAGGGAGCCAAACTGAGGCCCTGACATAGGCCACAGGACCCCAAGGCCAGGCAGGACTTCTTATCAAGGACCAGTGGAGCCCAGATCTCCAGAGCCCAGGGCAGAGCAGGGAGGAAAGGGGAGGGAAGGGACTCACCTTGGATTCTTGTTGTTGAGACTGAGCGCAATCTCATTGACAGCGTGGGGGTGGGACATGACCAGATTGAATCCATACTGTAGCAAGGGAAAGGACAGAAGGAGGGGAGACCTTGCTGGTGAGGAAGGCAGATCCCAGCCCAATCTCCTCGACTGCAGGCCCACCAGCACACTTGTCTTCTACAAGCTGGTGCCCTCCTAGCTCTCCTGGTTTGGCAGATGAGGCAGAAGAGGCAGAGCATCCACGGCTAGTGCTGCCCCCTTACCTGATAGTTCATGATGGCTCTGAGACAAAGGATACAAACGTGGACATCATCCTTCTGGCTCACCAGGCGGGAGTTCTTCAGGGCCCTGCGCCCAGGGAGGGTGCTATACCTGGGGGAGAATGGGCTGCTGGTGAAGGTTCCAGGAGGACTCACCATCACCCAGACAGCAGGATGCCCCTCATCAGCAGCAGAACAGTGGGAAAATGGACCTTGTGCCACCAGCCCAGAGAGACAGGGTGCAGGAGGCAGGGCGCTCAGCTGTTTCACCTCCATGGAACAGGTCTTTGTCAGTAACTACGGGATTACAGTTTATAATCAGTGCCCAAACCATCCTCAGCCCAGAGATCCTCCAAAATACAACAGTAGGTGTGTAGGCCTTTCTAATCCTTGAGACAAGTCCAGGGAGATATTCCTTTAGGCCTTCGCTCCTTCTCCTTCCAGGTGCTGCCATCTTCCACACATTCCCGAGGTCAGGAGCATGTTGGCTCCTATCCTACTTCTATGTCCCAGAAAAGGCAGAGCAGATCCCAAAGGCTTTACGAGTACCAGGGGCTACATTTGGTTTGCACCCCTCAGTGATGTTTCATGAAAGAAGGAGAAAACACAAATGGTGTCTGCTCATGCATGATTAGGATGAGGAGCAGTGTCAGGGGGACAAAATCCACAGGAAACCAGGAGAAAAGCATGGCCATGAGAGATGAGACCACAGGAAGGGCCACAGGACCCAGAGGAAAGCCTCCCAGGGTAGGAGGGGCTCTGAGAAGTCATCCGGTCCAACTACCTGCCTCTGGGCAGGATAGCTCTTAAGACACTGCAGACAAATGAACACATTGCGGCCTTGAAGAGAAAGGCCTAAAGGAAGACGTGAAGGGAAGGTGAGCAGCAGGCAGGCTGTGTGGGAGCTGGTTCCGGGCAGCTGATGGGGCAGAGTGTAGAGCCAGAGGGACACAGATATGAGGGCAGGAGCTGGACCACCTGGTGAAGACCAAAGAGCTGGGGGAGGACAAGCCCTGTCCGAGAGGCTGGGAGGAATAGCAGAGTGAGAATAAGAATGGAGGGGCCTCCAGAGAGGGGGTGAGGAGAGGGGAGAGCTGGAACCCCAGATGGGGTGGGCACAGCTGAGGGTGATGTACTTACCCAGGACAGATCGCTGGGCAGAGTCAAGGAGACAGAGAGGACAGACCAGAGACAGACTGGCAGGCAGAGGGCAAGAGAGCTGAGCCTGGAAGCAAGAGTGGAGGGAGGAGCATGAGCACTCAGCGCTGTTACCCAAGACTTGGACTGGGGCTAGGGTGGGAGGCAGCGGGCAGAGCGCGAGCACATACCGGAGCACAGACTGGCGCGCGGAGCGAGCGAGGCTGTTGGTGAAGGGGGCTGACAGGGCGCTGGGTGGCTGCAGGTCCTCAATGGACCTGCTCCAGGACCGGAGCTTGTCGAATGCACCATCGTCACCACTCTCTAGACCCTCAAAGTCAAACCTGGAGCAGGAAAGGACACACAAGCGCACACACAGGAGAAATTCAGTGCCAAGCCCCCTGGCGAGCTCACCCCTTGCCCTTTAGACCTCGAGGACAAGAAGCAAGGGCAGCAAGAAGAGAAAGCAGAACTGGGCAGCAGAGACCTAACCCTGGTCGGGACAGCTACTGACAAAGGACAAGGGCAGAGCAGGCACAGGCAGCAACGAGAAGGGGGATCGGAGAAGATAGGAATGCTGATGGAGGCCAGCTGCTGCTCCCACTGGCCAGCCGATTCCAGGAGGAATGACCTCCCCATGGGCCCAAAGGGACGTGAGGAGCTGGTAGTCTTAGCCTGCGTAGCTGAGAGGCTGCACTCTCAGCCTTAGATGGGACAGCTCAGAGCAGCTGTGGCTCCCCATGGAGAATCTGCCCCGTGGGAGGGTAGTCGGGAACAGGCCAACTGCAGGTCTTGCTAGTTCTGGGTTGGGCTCATGAGGGCAGGTCTAAATGGAAGAGAATGGGTATCCTAGCAAACTCAGAGAGGGACAGTCCCCTATGCTCAGGAGGAGCACCACGGCCCCACCACAGACTGGGTTTTCTGTGGTTCTATTTGAGGCTTCTAGGTTTTTGTGGTATAGAGGTTCCTTGGGCTTCAGCTTCCCTGGGGGAAGAAATCACAAGTCAACAGTGTAGAATGGGTTCCTTCATCCCTAAGAGTCCCAGGAGTCCTTAGGGGTCCCAACACCTTAGGAGTTGGGATGGTTTCTCTGTTTGTCACTTCCTGCTTCTGGGACCAGATATCTCCTACATCAGCAGTCTGTGAGTGTGGCCAGGGTAAGGAGGACAGCTCAAGATCACAAACCCACGGGGCCTTCTCTTTTACATATCCCTACATCGGGATATACCCGCTCTGAGAAACAAGCCCCATTCCTCTTTCCTGTCCACTTCCCCCCGTAGGTCACTAAGGACTGGGCAAGCATCTCCCACAGGCTCTTTCCCACAAGGAGGCTTCTGCTCAGACATGCAGAGCCCCGGGGTCAAAGGCACAGAGGCCGAGTCTTTCTGAAATAGGAAGCGATTATCTGCAGATGCCTGAATGTTCCAAAGGAAGCAGGAGCAGGCTTCAGAGTCCTGAGGATCAGATGTTTAATGGGGCTCTCAAGTATACACCAGAGGAGCCTCGCTAACAGGGAAACAGCTTGCCAGTGGCTTCCTTCCATCAGTACCCCTAGCACTGGTACATGCAGTTTACAAATAGATACCTTCACGCAAACTCCATTTGGCTTCACCCTTTTTCTCTCAACCCTTCCCCAAAACACACACTCTCTCTTCTCCACCCCCTGCTCGAGTCTTTCTTTTCAAAACAGAGTCAAAGGCACTGCCGTGGACACTACAATACTAAGGTTCCAGCGTATTTTGGTTTAGAGCAGCTGGGATTTGTTTGCTTTTCAAATGAGATAGGCTTATTTGGAAAAAAGAAATACATCTTTTTACTATAAAAGCTCTGAATTTTTAAAAAATCACTTCAGCAAATGTTTTTCATTTCTTTCTATAAAAAGAGTTGTTTTTAAAGGGATAGGAGGATCACAAGGCACGACGTCTACAGGGACGCACATGGGGAGTGGGCTACTCTTGGTTTTAACAGGAAGGGACCTGGGAAAGGTGACAGAGAGGCCAAACCTAGGAGAGGTGTTAGTTTGCACCCCTAAGGAGATGAGACTGAAAACCTGCTGGACAAAGGAGAACATCCAATGGGGCAAGGACAGTAGCAAGAAAAGTGAAAGTTGAGGCTAGGGCTGAGTCCTGAGACTGGGGAGTTCCCCAGGACTCGGGACTTTCAGTGCTAAAACTGGGGAAATTCATTGGGGAAATTCATGGGCAAAACAGGACAACTGGTCACCCTAGGGCTGACTTAAGTCTTAGGTATAAGTCTGAGTGCCTTGGTCATCCTGTGAATGATCTATACTCCTTCTTTCCATAGAGTCAGGTAATTATGGTAGGGCACACCACCTCGAATAATATTAACAATAAAGTGGCTACCACAGTGTAGACTTAGTACGTTCCAAACACTACCAAGTACTTTACACATATTATCATCTAATCCTTACAACAGCCCTGGAATACACATCCCTTTTTATATAAGAGGATGCAAACTTGCCTGAGGTCACAAAGGAGTAAAGAACAGAACTGAGACCCACAGCCTGCTTGTCATATTAAAGCCTTCGTTCCTTCCTGCCTTCTCATCTGGCTGCCTCCAAGCCTGCTTGACAAAGTCTCCAAAATGCTCCATTTTCAGTCTGGGTCAAAGGCCAAGCTCACTGCTCCTGGGGCTCTTCAGCAATGACCTGGAGTAACCCTTTCATTTCTGGAGACCCACAGGAACTTCTTGAAGACTCAACTCTCCCAAGGCAAATGACTCCCACCAGGCATCTCTCCCAGGAGCCAGGACGTTTCCTTGGAATGCTCCCAGCTGGGAGCCTGGATCCTTTGGGTTCTGATTCTGAGCTCCCTTTCCACATCTCTCTCCTCCTGCTCCCCAAAATGTACCTTCTGCTCCAGCCACCTGGTATTCCTCACTGACCCCAGACATTCCCTTGGCTGCCTGGGCTCCTCCCTCCTGGCCTGGGATTCCCATTCCCATCTTCTCGATTGCAATCTCACCCTTTTCTCATGAAATCAGAATGGGACTGTGTCTTCCCTCACTGGTCCCCAACCCTAGCCGCTGGGTGGTACTCACATGACAGAACATTGGGCAAAGGACAGGTAATCCACCAGCACATCCAGGCCTTTGTTTTCATCATTCAGAAACTCCCGTACCCACCTGCGGATAAAAGAAACATAGTGGAGGGGTCTGCTAAGTGGGTCAAGGGGGAAGAAGGTGAGTGGCCTCTGACCCAACAATACCCTCTTCTGGATCCTCCCGAACCAGGCTGGGAAAATTCTGAAGATCAAAACCTATGGCAGACCCATCCATAATCACATCACTGGCCTGGATCTCCCCTAGGCAGGGAGTCAGGGATGGGGAAAGGTACAGGCTTTCCAATACCACGTCAGCCAAACAAGCTTTCAGAAGCCTCCTCCTAAAGGACCAAGACCGTGGCTCAATCATTTTCTGTTTCCTTGGTGTCTAGCACAAGGCTGGGCTTACTTACACATCCTTGCGCAATGTTTGATGGAAGAATTGGGGGATTACCAAGAACATTTACCGAGGCCCTTGTGCAAAACTATGCCTGACAGAGGCCAGCAGGTCCCAAATCTGACCAAAGTCTCAGTCAAAAGACACGCAGGAGGGGTCAGAGAGCTCTGGAACAGGGGCATGTTGGGCCAAAGGGCTCTCCACCAAGTTGAAAGAAGGGTATTTGGGGACATAGTGAGTAAAGAGGGACACGTGGAGTTCTGTGTTTGGTCAGGGTGAGTTTTTCAGAACAGGAAAAGGAGGGGGGAGCAGTCAGGAATTCAAGTAACTCCAGTATGGCTATGACCACTCAGAGCCAGACTGAGGACTCAGGCCCCTTCAGCCAGAGAGGCAGGAAGGTAGACAGCAGGCACCCTAAAGACAAGGGGCCAGGGCATTTCCACTCTTCTGCCTTCAGGCCTCTTGGGCTGAGATATCCCTGCAAGGAAAGTCAGGAGCGAGTCCCAGGAGGACTGTTAAAGGACAGGTTCATTCCCCAGGACACAGAGACATAAATCTCTCAGGAAGAAACCCTGACTCTCCTGAGTGCTCTGCTCCCTCAGAACGTCTAGGGGTCTTGATAGGCCAGCTGCGCCAAACAGCCCTGCAGGGCTACTTCGCCCCCACATCTGGAACAGCAGCGCCATGTTTGCCGGCCACACCCTGGGCTACAGAGAGAGGCTGGGCCGGAACACCAGGCCGGCTGCGATCTGGCAGCAAGCTCTGGCTGGGGCTGACTGACACCAGAGCTGCCTGAAGTTAGCTTCCTCTCTGGGGGCCGACAGGCCTCCCGTTTCCTGTCTGTCTGCGCTCCAGCTCCCCACCCCCTTCTCATTTCCTGTCTGAGTCTACACTGCTATTTTAGGGATCTTGACACTTTGAGGAGAGGTTAAAGGGCACTTAGGCAACTCGGAGAAACCAATACAAATCAGGGAGAGGAGGAGCTGGAGAAGCTCTGGAATCTCGCTTCCCAGAGTGCTGCTCCAGGGCTTGAGATGCCGTTGGGCTGCCCCTGCACACCCAGCTTCTGCAGGCCCTGGGGCCAATCAGGCCTTGGCCAGGCAGGATCCTCCTCCCCCCACTTTGCCCTGGGCTCCTACCGCCCTGGAGTACCCACACCCCAGCCTGACAGCCCGACAAACTCTTGCTGCTCAGAAATCCAGGAAGGATCCTGGTCCTTCCACCGAACTCTACCCAGAGAAGCCACAGTTCAGACGACAGGAGCTCCTAAAATGCCAGACACTAAGCTGTTCCCTGGGAACCAAGGACCAGGTCCAGACCTCTAATTTGTGTGCCAACTGCCAAGAGGCCCTGGGCCTGGGAACCATGCTGCTCCGGGCCCAGCTCCTGGCCAGTGGCCAGAGGGGCAGGCACCAGGTACAAGGGGCAGACAGAGGGGACCGTCACACACTGCTCTGTGGCACCCTTCCTCATGCAGCAAAACTTAATAAGGAAGACAAGAGGGCCTGAGAGAGAGGGAAAGAGGGAGGGAAGGCCCTGTGGAGGATTGCAAGCTGGTAGGTGGTGTCTGGAGCTGTCATCTGGGTCACTCTTGCCCTCCTCCCACACAGGGTCACTGAGGAGGCCCTGCCAATCTTTCCTTCTGTGAGGATTCACCAAATAAAGGTGGAGGCTTAGTTGCACATTTCCTAGTGGGTCAGCTTTCAATGGCTGGTTCACAGATGAGGTGTGGGAGCCAACTCTGGCTAAAAAGTACAGCTACTGAAGCCAGCAACTGTCCCTTTCCTGTTCTCTCCTGTGCCATTTCCCCTGTGACGGCTGCTGCCACAGCTGGCTACATACAGGTATAAGAACCCTGGGCAGGCTCAGCCCGGGGGTGGACAAGTGGGCGGCTGCCCCGGACAGGGGGGAAGGCAGATGATGTCATTTGGCTCTTTCCACCCCTGCTCTCAGGAAGCCCAGGACCCAAGGGCTGGCACCTGCCCAGCGACCCCCACCCCCACCCAGGCCTGATTTCTCACTCATGGAAGCTCTCAACATTCAGGCCAGGCCCCTCTGCCAGGACTGCAGCCCTGCCTACAGGACTGCATCAGGTGTTTCTCACTGTTCTTTGTGTACACACACACACACACACTCTCTCTCTCTCTCTCTCTCTCTCTCTCTCTCTCTCTCACTTTCACTACACATTCTCTGGCTGGTTACAATTCTATAAAACTGAGAACATTGTCATCTTTCACTTCACCTCATGCATTAGCTCTCTGCCTGTTCAGCAAGTCCTCATTCCCCACTCACAGACTGGAAATAAAAAAAACGCATACAGTTCCTAGGGGCCTTGTCAATGGGCTGGTAGTACCAGGGTCCATGAACACAGAAGACATTCAACTCCTGGCCCCATTGCCTTAGAGTTTTCCTTTCAGAAAGCTGTTTCGGCTCATGAACTAAGATTATCTTTTTTTTTTTTTTGAGGAAGATTAGCCCTGAGCTAACTACTGCCAATCCTCCTCTTTTTGCTGAGGGAGACTGGCCCTGAGCTAATATCCATGCCCATCTTCCTCTACTTTATATGAGGGACGCCTACCACAGCATGGCTTTTGCCAAGCGGTGCCATGTCCACACCCGGGATCTGAACCGGCAAACCCCAGGCTGCCGAGAAGTGGAACGTGTGAACTTAACCACTGCACCACTGGGCTGGCCCCCTAAGATTGTCTTATAATCAAGCAAATAATCTTCTGGGTAGCAAAAAGCCCAGGAACTAGGTCTCAGCTATTCAATGCAATATGCGCCCCCATCCCCAGCCTTTTCTGGGCCTCCTTGGCCCAGCCCCAGGTCTCAGGCAGACGCCAGTCCCAGCTGCTGTGGGAATGTCTTCCATTCAAAGCCACAGGCCGAGGACCCCAGGAGAGGCCCCAAGCTTGCCAGCAGCATCCAGTCAGCAGCTGGCAGAGCTGAGGGGAAGAAAAGCCAGAAAAGGAACAGTCTGAAGCTCTGAGGAAGCAAAGCCATTTAAGGGGCAATTCTGCCTCCTGGCAGAGAGATAAACAGGCAAACCAACCTCAGAGGACACCGGATCCTGAGTGGCCAGGTGAAGAGGCTCTGATGGCCAAATCTGACTCACCCAATGTGGTTGGTACGAAGTGAGATCTCCAGCTCCCTCAGCACTTTGGTTGACTCCTGCACTCTCCTCCTGAACTTCTGTAAACACAGAATTTTCTGTCACTGATGGAGATCACCCACCCCCCATCCCATTTTACAGTATGAACGAAAGAGGTCGTAAGGGAAAGGGAAGCAACACGAGAGGGTAGGTGTAGACCTTCCCTCTATTATTAACCAGCCACTCTAGGCCCAGGGCCTCGGAACCCAGGAATCCAACTCCTATTGCTCAGAAGCAGAAGTCCCACCCCAAGTCAAAGGGTTTGCCCCAAATCCCACGGGACTATAAAGGGTAGCAAGATGGGGCCTCCATGCCTCACTTCACCTTCCGAGTTACGCTGGGGTCCAAGAAGCTCTGGAGTTTCTGGATATAAGTGTGGGGAGGATTCTTCACCTGGAATCGTTCCTGCAAGGGAAACACGCGTGTGGGCACACAGACGCCCAGAGTCCTGAGGAGAGTGCTAAGGAAGTAGAGCACCCTTGGTGGTCGAAGTGAGGAGAACCAGCCTCCTAAAGTTGTCACCTGGCCCTTAACACTGCCCAAACTGTAGGTTCCCTTCCTTGACTTATTTTCAGGTGCTTCCCATCTGTTGCCATCTTCAGCCTCCTCCAATTAATGCTCCCTGAGCCTGTAAGATTTTTCTGTGTCAAAAATTATTTTAAGAGCCTGCTGCTTGCTAAGACGATGCAGAGATTACACAGCTGTGAACAGCACCCAAAATAAAGACACAAGTGGGAAATGTTGTTCACTGCCTGGACAACTGATGGACGGGGGTTAGGAAGGCCAAGGGGAAGGGAGCTAGGCCTTACAGAATCTACCTTTCTCAGCCCTGAACCCTGAAGTTAGGACTAGACTGGTTTTGCAGCGTTAACACAGCTCAGAGCGGCAAACACACTTCCTGCTCCTTGCCCAGGCCCCAACAATTCAGAGCAACCTCAGTGCTGAAGCCTGCTTTCAGCAAGGTCATCCCCTGACTCCCTTCTACACAGGGTACGGGACCATCCCCTCCCCATTTGGGGCCAACCTCCTCATCTGACCCAAGGGGAAACTTAGGGAAAACTCTCAGGCCTTCTGGACCTGTAAGGGCCTTCAAAACTGAGATATCTGAAGAGTTGCGGGTGAAGGTGAAGGTGGAAAGGGTCCAGAAGAATAATAAAATGTTAGGAAACAGAACCTAAAAACAAAATGAAAGGAAAAAAGAAAGTTTTGAGAAAGAGCCGAAATTAGGTGACCTAGAAAAGACTGAGAGATTATCAATTAAAGAAACTCAGTACCAAAGTTGTTTGTTCTCCAAACCCCAAGCAAGTGTTCACCATGCTCACCAACTCCTCTTGATGCAGAACATGAGGAAACAGGCCTTCCCTGGAAAGGAGGGGACCTGGGCCAGGCTCTCTGAAGCATAAGTCTACCTTAGGTCAAGCAGCACGACTTGGGAGGCAACAGAGCATAACAGTTAGGACGGATGGAGTCGACTGCCTGAGCCCTGGCTCCATCACCTACCAGTGTCAGGCAAGATACTAAGCCTTGGGATCTTCATCTATACAACATAACAGGGCCTTCCTCAGAGGGCTTCTGTGAGGACTAAATGAGATACTTCAGCATATGTAAAGTGCTTGGTCCATAATAAGCACTCAATAAATGTTAGCTATTATGATTTTGTTCAGTGCTTGAAAAGAAATAATAAATATGTTCGTGACAAAACTCCATCACAAAGTGCTGTGTAAACACACCACCTACACTCTGTGCCAGGTGCTTCCTAGGCCCCAAGAGGTAAGGAAGTAAAAGCTGACTCTCCTAGCAGTGCAGACAGCCCTGTCTGAGTTCAGAAACTCATGACTTGTGATCTTCAAATGTGTGCAGGGGAAAGAGCCAGACTGTAGGTGTTCTTGATTCTGAGCTAAGTAATAATCTGTATATTCTCTTCCAGCTCTTAAACACTATTCATGTAGGGAGAGCCCCCAATCATCATGTTCCAAGATTTTGGAACAGAAGACCAGAGGACTGGGGCTTCTCATTCCTAGAGGCTTGTAAATAATGAGAAAAACTCTGCTGTTTGCAGAATGAGAGCTAAGCAGTCCTCTGGATTCCCTGCCAGGCACAGCCCTCACGCTGGTGAATGGCAGAAACAGTCTTTGCTGGGAAAACTACCAAACTCCGCCACAGCTGACCCTCACACCCCAGACCTACACAAACCTCCTTCAGGCCACTGCCCATTGTGGAGAAATCAAGACAGCTCTATGCAGGAGCTAGCGGGCAACTTGGCCTACCAGCCCTGTCTGTTAGGAGAGTCCTCTTGGAACAGGAAGTGAGCACAGACTGAGGCCAAGTCCAGGCCAGGGTTCCCCAAGTGGCCCTAGGGCTGCAGTCAATGCCTTTGGCCCTGCTGCTTTGTCTAGCCCAAAACACAACCCCTACTCCCAGCCCTGCCCCAAACCCCATACCTGGTCACAGATCAGATCCCATTTCTTCTCGTTGTCATACTGCCGCAGGAGCCGGGCCTTGTCAGGAGGCAGGTTCATGGAGCTCTGAGGAGAGAACTCGAGTCAACAGGGCTGAAAGCTGCCCCCACCCTGAGGAGAGGAGAGCTAGATCACACACACCTTTCCCCTCCTGGATCCTGGGGCTTCACGTGGACATGCTGTGGACCATAAGGAAGGCTCAGAGACGTGGAACAGTCCTCCTGCCTCCCCCTCACATGTAGTTCAGTTTGGTTGAGCAATGTTTTCCAAACCATAGGTTGTGGAATCAATTTAGTATGTCAAGATAAACTTTATTTTAAATGAAAATGAACAGATTAAAGTAGAATAGGATAGAAGATACCAGAATTCATTGCAAGTAGGAAATATAACGTTTCATGAAGCTTTTGTTTCTTTTATATTTCATATATATACATTACACACACACATAGGTCATGCTGTAAAATGTGTTTCTTAACATGGGACAAGTCAAAAAAGTTTAAAGCTGCCAGTCTAAAGCAGCAGCTTTCAATCTGCTTTTCCCCCATGGCCTGAGAGATGGGCAGCCTTCCCGCACCTTGCACGCCTGTGGGTGAATCCTGAGCCACCCACAGACTGTGTAGATGCTACTACAACGCTACCCATTTTCCCCGTATCAGGATGCAAGTGAATGAGAAGGACATTAGCATAAACACAATCACTCAAATATTTTTAGGAAATAATTTACAAAATTTCAGTACTTTAATTATTAGCAGTAAATTACTCATGACACACACACTTTCCAACTAATTAAGACACAGTAAGACCCCTTATGGAGACACTCTAATTTAGAATATAAAAGAACAGATCAGGAGACATCTTATTTTGTTCACCAGTGTTTGCTGAATGAATAAATGAATAAAAGTCTGAGTGAGTAAGTAAATGAAGCCCAAGGCAATCGTGGACTAGCCCTACCCAGGCCAGCAGCCCTCTCTCCCCTCCTTTATCCAGTCCAGCCAAGTCTCTCCTCTATGCAGTTTGGTTGCCTCTGTTGCAGTCACAGCCCCTGCCTCTAAAGGCAGTCAGGTCACTGTACCTGCCTCCACCCCAACCCTGAATCTAATATGATCTCCCACCTGGAGTATCACAGCTGTCTGATAAGCCACATGGCTCCCACAAATCCAGCCTCCTCCCCATACGCTGTGGGCCACCTGGAGGGCCTGCCTCTCCTCTTTCTCTCCTCTACCTCCCGCTCCAAGTTCAGCTCTAACTCTCTGGCAACCCAAGCATGGCCACTGGGTTTACCTCTGCCCACTCCTTGACATCTTCATCCTGGGGACATGAATTGTGTGCACCCAGGGTCCAGAGGAGTCACACAGGCCCTGCATTACTCCAGAAGAAGTAGGAGTATCCTGGGAGTGGGCCCTCCATTTTCTAAGAAACTGAAAGAAAATCCTTAAGCATCATTTATTTCTGTTATGCATATCTATTTATTATGCATTTATCTACACATACACACACTATAAACTAGCTGTACGCTCTTCTAGCCCCTGAAGGACTTTGTCTATTCACATGGTCTCCAACCCCTAATAATGTCTAATACTGTGACAGGCACCTAGTGGAGAGTAAACTGCTGGCAAACCTATGGTTAAGATGTTCCAGTTCCGAGCTATGGACCCAGCTCCTGGCTGGAAACAGGATCACTATGGTTCAAAAAAGGAAGTAGGCTTGGGATCTCTAGTCAGTGTTTAGAAATGGAAGAATTCAGGAACACAGAAGTGGGGCAGGTGAGAGAAGAAAAGCAGGGGAAGAGACCACTGCATCACACCTCTCCCCACGGTTTCTGCTGCCCCATGAGTCTGCCTGAACTTCCACAGGAAAGAGGGGCTAACCAAATCCTCCCCACCGCTGACGTAGTACAGATGGCTGGATGGGCAAATACAACCCTGAATGTTTTTTCTGGAACTATCCTGCTAAGGGCCAATCTCGGCACGTCTGTGTGGATAGCAGGACAGGAGCAGGAGGCCACAACAAAACAGGGACCCAAAGGTCAAAGGCAAGCCCAGAGCAAGGTCTTCTGTCTAACTGGAGCCAGGATGCTGCCAGGTAAGCCAAGTGAGACCAGAGCAGAAATAGTCCTCAGGCCTGGTTCTGGCTCTGTGCACACCCTGAGGACTTCACTGTCATCTGCTCGTTTCTCCCAAGTCTGTGCCATGAAAATAGTTTTCTGTTGTCTCCTCTGGAAGAAAGCCGCTGGGGAGGGGGAGGAGGGAGCCTGTCGCTACAGTGGCAGACATCACATCCCGTCTACACCAACTTCCTCCCTCAGCCACCCAGTGTCAGCTGCTGCGGCTCACACTTCCCCAACAGGTGAACTGGTGAGGAAACGTTTGGTGCACCTAGGACTTCACCGACGGAGTAAAGTCACCCCCTTTGGGAACCTAGCCTGAGAGCATGGAAGAAGCACATCAGGGGCCTGGCCAAACTTTAGATGCCCAGGAGAGATGGGCCCCCGGTGACGGAAACAGGTGGCAGAAGCAGGAATCAGCTGTGACCACAGGCCCACATCCTTCAGTCTAGAGCTTCGAGTGGCACTTTCTGGACAGTGATGCGAGCCTCTCTGCTTCTTTGGGGCCGAAGTGTGATGGGGAAGGAAGTGGGTCAGGGGAATTCCCCCAGCCTCCAGCACTCTCACAAGAAATGGATCACTGACTGCGGGGTGGGAGCCACCCACCAAGGGGGCAGGACCAGGGCCTGGCCAGGGAAGTTCTCCTCCCTGCCAGACAAGGGTGTCAGGCCTTCTTCTGCCTCCACCTGATAACGTGTGTGAGTCCAGCAAGGCTCCAACGTCCTGAGGAAGGACAACTTCCTGAGTTCCGGGGACTGCCAAGGAACAATCCTGACACAGTTCCGGTCTCAGTCAAAGATTTGTTTCCTTGACATTTTTCTTCAGTGGTTCCACAGAAATTGCAGTTTCTCAGAAAGGCAGAAGCTGGGCTAAGTTCTGGCTAAGTCCTTGGTGAGACCCTCAGACTCTTGCTGAACAGAAATGAGGCACAGCTGTCTTGGAGCAGAGGGCACCGAATGCGGAGTCAGAGAATCCAAGATCAACTTGGAGCACTTCAGAGTCACTGAACCTCAGTGAGCTTGTCCATAAAACAGAGATAATCTCACTACTTCCCAGGGTTTTATGAGGATTAGATGATAAACATTTTATGTCTGTATGTGTCTGGAACAGTGCGGGTGTTCAACACAGTTCCTTGCCCTTCCTCCTCAAAGTCCTGTGTCATGTTGTAACACCCAAGGACCACTTGCTTCTGGGCTGTCTCTCCATCTCTGCCTCTGTCCCTCCTCCAGCACGGCTTCTCAACACTCCGAGGACAGAACAATCCTTTACCCCTCCTTTGATCTCTCTCTGGTTTCCTCTAAGACTAGGAGGCAATTAAATACCACCATCATTGAGAAGGGAGGAGGAGACCCCAGGGAGATGGGAGGAGAAGGGGAAGATGAGCTCCAACTGAAAACAACCCTGGGACTGATTCCTAAATCTGAGGGAACCAGCAAGAAGTCTAATAATAAAAACCTGTAACGGGAAGAAGTAGTGAGGCGTGGACCTGATGCTTCTCTAGCAAGGCTGCTCTGGTTTACTGCCAGTTTGAGGCCAGGCAGAGTGCCCTGCTCAGTGGCCAAGACCCACCCCGGGTTCTGTGGGAGCAAGGGTCCTTCCAGCAAGGCCTCCTTACTCCGCACCAGACCCCCGTCAGCCCCAGTAAAGCCGAGGAGGAGGGAGGCAGCTCTGGACGCAGAGGTTCCCTTCCCTTTCCTGCTCTGCACCCCCAGCCGGTTAGCCCCTCCTCGTTTCCTTCCCATTGCAGGGGAAGGGAAATGCCGGTGCGGCTGGAGTTTCCTTCAAAGCTGTAGGCCCTGCTCTGGGACTAACCCTGACTCTGTCAGTCTCCTTGGGCCAGGCCTTGGGAAAACCCAACAAGCAGAAATAAGAACCACCAAAAGTTCCCAACTGTTTCTGTTGGTCCCAGTCAATCGTGATAAATCTTAGGAACAGGGACAAAAATGGCATAGATGTCTGAAACTTTCCTGCGAAGGAGAAGGACAAGAGAGATGTCTGAAACTTTCCTACGAAGGGGATTCTGGAGGCTTTAGGGAAGGCAGGCAGGGCCTGTTTATGCTGAGCAAAGGCAGAATGTGAGCTGGTGGTTTTCTTAATGTTTTCTCTCTCAGAACCACCTCCCCACCAAACCATCTATGGCTGAACACTTCTCTCAAGTGTGGTGGCCCCAGCCCTCGTCCTCAGCCCATGGGGGTCAGGAGTCCTGGGAAGCTGAATCTACAGCTTCCCCAGTGATGAAAGGAGGCGCTGTCCTGGGCACCACTGGCTGCTGAGCCCCCAGCCACAGCTGCCACCAAGCCCTCTCAGGCATCACAGCCCATTGTACAGATGGGCAGAGGTGGAATGTGGTGAGGAGGCACAAGGTTTGGGAGTCCAGGAGACTGCCATAGGAGGAGCTGGAGCACTGTGTTCCCGCCCTGTGTTCCTGCCAGGATCCCCCTCACAAACCAACAACTATGTCCCCAAGCCAATGGTGAACCAGGCAACACTGGGCACAAAAGACAGAGTTTTAGGAGTGGCCCAGCCTGCCCTCCACGTGTCTCTACTGGTGGGCAGCAGGCACAGCTGTGGCCAGCTAGGCACTGCTTCCAAAGGGCAAGGGCCCAAGGAGGAGGGAGGTACCAGCTCCTGCTGCCTCGGCCCCTTTGGCAGCCACAGCCAGCCCTGCTGCAGTAGCAGCTCCCAGACAATGAGAGTTATTTTCAGCCAGTGCTTTAACACAAGCCAGCTGGCCAGTGTGCAGGGCGGGAGTCCTCCTCCACCCAGCCCGCCCAGACAGCAGGCAGGCCGGCCGGCCCAGCCCACTGCCTACGCTGCTGCCGCCTCTGCGTCACTGTTTGTTTATCTCGTTGTTTTAGCACAGCTCCTCCCAACTCCCCCCAAAACTACAATCCTGTTAAAAGGAAACCAAAAAGTCAGAGAGTTTGATCAAAGGTCCAAGAGATAAAATTAAGAGGTCCGACATGGGAAGCACAGCAGCCCCTCCAAACACCCAGTCTGCCCCAGCCCCAGGACTGGCGGGAGCAGTGCAGGGGAGGAAGTGGAATGCACTGGTGGCCAGGTCTCTCTGCAGCCCCCACGGACAGCATGGAGGCTGAGCCTGGATGTGCTGCCAACCTGGGAGATGAAGCTCTAGACTGCTCTCCTCGCCTGCCTCTCCCCTGTCCCTCTCTTCAGAGCTCAGATTTGGAGAAGACAACTTAAGACAGACAGCCTGGGATGAGCCTGAGTCAACTGTGAAAGGTTCTGGGAGAAGAACTGTATTCTGAGGCAGAAGGGAAATCACAGGCAGAGTTCGTGAAACTTGGCTGGAGGGAGAGGTAGCCCTCCCCATGACGGAGTCGGGGTGAACCCTCCAACCAGCCCCTGCACATCAGAGAGCTGGAGAATAAGAAGGGGTGGATGGCAGCAATCACCTCCCCGGACTCCAGGTCTCCAGGTCTGGCGCTGCCAAACCCCACAGCCTCAACAGTGCGGCTCCCCCTCTGCTCCTCATCTCCTTCCACTGGAGCTCATAGACGCTCCACAACTCTAGCCACAAGTACAGTCTCCTCTAGGCCTGAGCTGCCCTATTAGACACGGGAAAGTTGCTGGGGTACCTCATGACAAGACATCAGAAGAGTGGGTCCTCTTTGACTTAAGTGTCTGCAGTGGCTTAGGTCTGGCTTTCTGTTTTTTGTTTAATGGAAGCTACCACTTCAGGGACAAGCAAAAGCCAGCTTTCACAGGCTCGGAGCTCTGTCTGGAGAACGTGCTTCTGTGGTCACTGATGACTCTATAACCAGAAATGACTTGCTGAGCAGTTATGGGCCAAGTCCCTGAGCAGCCTGGAGGAAAAAGAGATGGATTCACCAGATGTCTCAGGCTGAGCTCTGCAACTCACACCAGGGAAGTCAGATGAAGGAGAGGCCCTAGAAGGCCAGCATCAATCAAACAAAGAGGGGTCTTTTTCCAAAGACAATTGTACCCTTGAGGCCTCATCTTCACCCGGGAGGACTCTTCCACTGGATCCTGAGAAAGCAAAGGAACTTGGCCATGTCCCCATTGCCAGCAAAAGCCTCAGCTCTACCCTCTGCCATACTGTCGGCCTCACACCTGACATCAGGTAACCTCTGCAGGTAACCTGGCCCCTGAGGCCCTGGAGACCTCTTCTGGCCTACTCAGTCAAGAAGCACACAATCTCAGATGCGAGAACGCTTGTTAGCTCTTCCCAGCTGAGCCCCCAGGCCCTAGCTAAAAAGCCACTGCCACAGCAACTTGATCTGTCTGCTGGCTCCTCAGCCCCTCCTCGCGGTTAGCCAGACCCACACACTCCCCAGTTACGCAGAATGGAAACTATTCTGCTGGGGGCAGCCGGTTTTCCAAAGCTAAGGAGTCTCGGGGCAGAGCCTCACATTCTCCCTGTAGCCAACCAAGGTCCTCCCTTCTCTTCATGATATTCTGCCCTCTGGCCTGGGGAGCCCAAATAGGCAGCACTACCTCTCAGAGGACACACTATTTCTGGGGTTACATCCCACAAGGAGCATTTTCCCCCTTCTCCCCAGATCACAGCTCATTACTCACTGAGACCCAGTGCGTCTCCCTGCCCAGGTCTCTCATCCATACCTTCCCTTCTACTTGCCCCTCCACCGCCCATCACCATCAGATGGGCCCTTATTGTTCACTCCTGACCCTCTGGGATAAACTTCTAGCTGGCATCCCTACTTCCAGCCTTTCCTTCCCTCTGACCTGCACGTGGATGAAATGTCTAAACTTCCCAACACACAAGATAAATAATGTTTCTTCCCAGTTCAGAAATCTTCTCTGAGTTGTTATCATTTACACAAGAGGGCCCAAACTCCTTGGCCTGCTGTTCTTAGCATCTTAAAATAAGAAAGAGCTTCAGGGGTAAGATTCTCCCCAGGCCAGCCCCAGCATCTGACCAGTGTCTTCTTCTCCTGGACTTTCCTAGAACGGCCACTCTTGCCATAGCATTTGCCTATAACTGATGTCTCCCCAATCTTCTGAATCCCTACCTATTACTACCTGATTGAAAATCCATCAGCTCTGTGACTACCCAACCTAAAATAATCAGCCCCTCTCTGAGCTCCAAAGCATAATCATATGTGAAGAATCATATGGCAGAGAACTGCTTGTGATCTCCCAACGTCTTCTCTCCTTCCTTAGTAGGGAACCTCCAAAGTTTGGCTGAGCGCTTGGCAGCTCAGAGTTAACATATTTCTCATCTTCCCTTGCATTCAGGTGTGGCTATATGACCACGTGGGATGCAAGCAGAAGTAGTATGTACGACCCCAGAGAAGTGTCGTTAGAGAGAGGGAGTATACCCTTCTTTTCTCCTTTCTGCTTCCATCTTGTTGGAATGCAGAGATAATGGTTGGAACTTCAGCAGCTACTCTGGACCATGAGGTGACCTTGGAAATGAAGTTCAGATGGGTGAAGCAACAAGAAAGAAAATAACTGGTCACTGATACCATGGACCTTAGCACAAATTGAATGTGTTCCATATAGTGTCTTTTCATGTGTGTATTTTCTCTATTCACAACTAGAACATGACCTCCTTGATGACAGAGGTCATGCCTGATCCTTCTTTGAATCATGTACAAGTGCTTAATAAATAACTGGTTGATCGTGCTACTACCTCTTCCACCACCAAGTCCCTGGTTATTTTTGGAGGGGATTATCCAACTTCTCACCACTGTCCTTGCTATTCTGGGCTCTCTCTCCTATAATCTGCCTTATGTGCTATAGCCCAAATCACTTTCTTTTCATGCTGCTTCTCCCTCAGCAAACTCCCACTTCTCATTCTGAGTTTCAACTCTGTCCTTCAGTTCATGCCACGAATCTAAGCCACTGCTCTGTACTTCTCTTTAACCAGACTCATCTTCTTACAACCTGCTAGACCACAGGCTCCTGAGCACAGGGACCACAACCAGCTTGGTTGCCACTGTACGAGGTGCTCGGTGAAGATGGAGCAAGTTGGATTTCCCGACACACACACTCCTCTTCCTCCTGTCCTTGAGTTTTCTCCTCCATTACACCCCAGAGAGATCATCTCCTTCCCAAGTGCCAGCCATGCCCCTCCTTCAATTCACAACAGGTGAAATCCCACCTTCTCTAGCAAATCTTTCATAAGTAAGAGCGATAAGATCTACCCCACCTACAACAGTGCCCCCACACATTTACTAGCGTCTTTAAAATGTGTTCATTGAGTTGTGATTTATGGCTAATGTCTCGTCACCTTTTCTAGGATGTTCAATAAATATCCTACCACAAATCTCACAGTGAACGAGGACCCACACTGCCCTGGTATGAATCCTGGCTCCAGCACTGACTAGTTGTGTGGCCTTGGGAGAGTTATTCAATCTCTATGAGTCTCAGTTTCCTCATCTATAAAATAGAGGTAGAGGGGCCAGCCCCATGGTGGAGTGGTTAAGTTTGCGCACTCTGCTTCAGCAGCCCAGGGTTTCACCAGTTCGGATCCTGGGCGTGGACATGGCACCGCTCATCAAGCCATGCTGAGGAGGCATCCCACATGCCACAACTAGAAGGACCCACAATTAAAAATACACAACTATGTACCATGGGAAGGGTTTGGGGAGAAAAAGGAAAAAGTAAAATCTTTAAAATGGAGGTAGAAATAGCATTCACTTCATAGTATTGTTATGATGATTAAGTAAGTTAATATATGTAAAGCATTTAAATCAGAACCTAGGTAGTAAATGTCACACGTAATGCTATGTTTTTTTCTTTGAGTTTCTAATTTAACATTTAGCTGGAAAACAACTATATGCCAATAATTGACCTAGGAGCTGAGGATATAAAAATAAATAGGGCAGGATCCCTACATTTAGAAAGTGTATAACCAGAGGGCAAGGCAGACAAGCAAACCAGAGGTGAGTGTAGACAGCACTGCTGTGTGAGAGGCGCGCATGGCACTGTGGGACCCCATGGAGGTAACATCTAATTAGACAGAGTAGTCAAGTATGGCTTTCTGGAAGAAATGCTACAGGATTTAGTCTTAAACATTAGGCAGGAGGGAGTCAGGCAAAGGCAATGAAAGAGGGACAGATGGTGATATTCTAGGCAAGGAGACAGCCTTTGCAAATACGTGGAAGCACAAAACACAATAAAAAGTCCAGGAGTCTCTAAGTGATTTGCAACAATGGAATGAAAGCGTATATGAGGAAATTACAGTGGTCAGATGACAAACGGTCTTAGGAGCTAAGGTAAGTAAGTGGGCATGAGTAGGACAATAATGATACTACTATTAAAATGAAAACAGTAATAATGACAAAAGCTACCATTTATTGACAGAACTGTGATAAGAACTATATAGGAATTACCTTATTTAATTCTCACAACAACCCTATGAAGTTGGGACTATTATTATTCCCATTTTACAGGTGAGGAAACGAAGGCTTGGAAAGGCTGTGGAACTTGCCCAGAGTCACACAGCCAGTATGTGGTGGAGCTGGGACATGAACCCAGGTCTGACCCCAGAGCCTGAGCTTGTAACCCCACACAATGTGTCCTCTGAGACAATGAATTACATTAGCCAGTCTCTGTGCCTTTTAAAATTGCATGCATCCTTCAGGACCAATACAACCCACCTTCCTCATGAAACCTCCCCAAACAACCCAGACCTCTCCACACTCCTTCCTCTGACCTTGCGTGGGGCTTACTGCCCTTACCTCCCATTGACAATCACGTTCAATCATTCCTTCAACAACACTAGTGTCTTCTACGTATCACACACTGTGCCAACTGGAAGCCCTACTTTGCCTTGTGATAACTCTTGTATATTTACAAAGAAAGGGGAAGCTATGGCTTATAAACATCGACTCTGGGCCAGACACTGTGCTAGACTCTTTAATGAGAAGACTTCAAGGAAAAATCACTTCTCTCTCATATTGTTATTCATCTTTCACATTGTGTATTATTTCTCAAACTAGACTGTGAGCTCCATGAGGGCACAGAATTTGCCTTGAACACACCTGTTCCTAACAAGGATGTCTGGCACACACAAGCAGCTTAACAGATACTGGGAGTTGCCCATGTGGACAGCAGAGGCTGGCTTGCGGCAACACCCCATCTCCTCCAACGCAGCAGCTGGGGACCCAGCTTTGGCTTTCCAGGAGTCTCATTATAAATCCAGGAGCTTATTATCAAACCATGAAACTTAATGAATCCCTTCCTACTTCCAGACTGCATGTGGGAGGGGCACGACTCCTGCTTTATGGAAGGGCAAACTGAGAGCCAGCATGGGCACACATCTGTCACAAGTCACATCAGCTGGGCAGAGACACTAGAAATCCACTGTCTCTCCCTGCTTTTTCAATTGCTCTCAAATGGGGTCCATCTCAGTGTCTCAATGTTCCTGTCCTCTTTGGGAGGGAATCATAATGACCCCAGTCTTCTCAGGATCCATGAACCATCCTCCCAACATTGTCCCCCCTCATGCCTTTAAAGGCCAGAGCTTGACACAGAGGTCATAGCTGCCTACCACAACTCCATCTTAGAGTGTCACAGCTTTTTTACATCTTACTAGATTGTCCAGCTAGGAAAAAAACACCTCTTTAAGTTTGTTTTTTGTTGTTATTTTTTTTTTAGGAAGATTAGCCCTAAGCTAACATTTGCCACCAATCTTCCTCTTTTTGTTGAGGAAGACTGGCCCTGAGCTAACATCCATGCCCCATCTTCCTCTACTTTTTTTAATATGTGGGACGCCTGCCACAGCATGGCTTGATAAGCAGTGCATAGGTCCATGCCTGGGATCTGAATGGGCGAACCCCGGGCTGCAGAATCGGAGCATGCAAACCTAACTGCTGTGCCACCAGGCTGGCCCCAAAACACCTCTTTGGAGTTAGCCTTCTTTAGTGCCTGCCCCATCACCCAAAGAGACCCCAAATCTTCTCAGCTCATCGAAACGTCTGACGTCCTAAGTGCCATATTCACACAGGGCCACCGATGGGAAGGAAAATATTACTGAGCATCTCTTATATGCCAGGAACTTTTCTCACATAATCTCACTTACTGCTCTCAACAACCCCCGGAGGTAAAAGTTATTACGCCTGTTTAACTGGTGGGAGAATTCAGAATCTGAGACCAACTGGCTGGAGGTCACACAGAAAGTGGCAGAACCCAAATTCAAACCCAGATATGTGACTCCAACCTAACTCTTGCCAGGCCATGGCTTTTCCTACCATGTCTTGCTACCTCCTTACAAAGAAAACAACCCTCCATTTCTAACGTGGGAAGCTCCACCTGGATTTGTCTGACCAGCTTTTGTTGGTCATTAAACAGCACTTCCCTGTCCAGCATGACTGGGGTGAAACCAGCTGAATGAGGTATGTGTGCCAGATGCCTGAAGTTCAAGGCTTCTGCCTCAGAGTAAGAGGGAGACCATGCAGAGCAAAGAGACAGGGGAACTGCCCTCTTGGACACCACCTGGTGACAGTTCTCTCAACTCTGAACGGCATTTAAACATTGAGAGTGCCATAGATAACAGCATGGGCTTTGAAACCACAGATAACCTAGATTTGAATCCTGGTACTTTTCATGAGACAGTGGAAAAGTTATTAAACTTCTCTGAACCTCAGTTTCTTCATCTATTACATGTAGATTAAAATATCTATCTCTTATAAGAATTAAGTGAAGGGATAAATGAATGAAAAGGATTTTGCACAGTGCCTGGCACAGGAGAAGGGCTCTGTAAATGGTAACTGGGATGAGCTACTCCAGGAGTTGCAGCTGACACGAGTTAGCTTCTAGGTACAGACACAAAATACAATTTCATAGTACTTTAAAATACATAAAAGAGAGTATATAGATATAGCTGAACAATATAGATTAAACATATTTATTAATTCTTTGGGTTAGAGCAGCTGCACACATGCCCCTTTGAAAGATAAGACGGAGACACCAGTTGCCACCCAGGGGATTCAAGGGAAGCTGGGATGAGAATTCAGGGAGACAGAATTGAGTCACCGACTAAGGTGCTCTGCTGAGCGATCTGCGACAATGCCTCTAAGCTTCTGGAGGAGATTTTGCTAGTTGTCTTCAGTGTTCCGCCTTCTCTCAAATCCCCCACTTCCCCATTGTCACCTGACTTCCTCAGGCTAAATTTGTGGTCTGCAAACCTGAGGTCTGATTCTGCCACAAATCTCTATTTTCGGTCCCTCAACTAACTACTCTCAACGACTCTGCTTCTCTCCTTGTGACACTGCAGAGATCCTAGGAGTTGTCCCTCCCAGTCACTGAAGGGCTATGCTGTCTGTGGGAATATAGAGAAAGGCGTGAGAATGTTTCAGCCCCAAATTTTGTTTGACCAGTAGACAGCAATGACTCTTGAATATGTATTTCTATCCCAGACTTCTCTGAGCTTCAGCTGTAAGTATCCAACTGTTGCACATCAGACATTCCACCCAGACTTCCACAGGCTGTGCAACCTCAACTGGCCTCATCACTTTCTCTTCTACGCTTTTTTCTCTCCTGTGTTCTTAATCGATGGCACCTCCCTCTACTAATCTCGCAAGCTAGAAATCGGGGTGTCATCCTGAATTCCTCCCTCTTCCCTCAACTCCACCTTCCCAATGTCAAATCTAATCAGTCATCAAGTCCCCCAAATTTAATCTTTTTAATGATTTATCGACTGTCTCATTATCTCCACCATGCAAACAGCTCTGGTTCAGGCTCCCACTGTTGTCAGTCACCACACTATCAGGTCTCCCACTCGGCTGCCCTCTCATGGCTACCGGAATGTCCCACCCACCACTCAGAATCCGAGCATGCCACTCTCGTGTGAAAAGCATGAAGTACAGTCCCTTTCTCATGGCATTCCAAATCCTCCTTACCACTGCAGCCGACCCTCCCACCACTCTCTGCCTCACACCTCACGCTCCAACAGCAGCTGCATGAAGATTCTCCGAACACACCATGCTCGGTCTCACCTTGAGGCCCCTGTGCATGCTGTCACCTCGAATGCTTTCTCTCCCACACTTCTCCAACTCCTAATTATCCCTTTAGCCAGCAGAGATTTCCTCCGACAGGCAGTATTCCCCAAGCCCCACCTCTCCATGCTCCGCAGGTGCTCCTGCGTACCTACACCATTGCACTTCCCAAGCTGTATGTTGCAATTACATGTTTAACGTGTTTGTCTCTCCCTCCAGACTGCACTCCTGGGGGCAGACACTGTCTTAGTCATCTTTATTTCTCTGGCACTTAACACAATTCTAAGTGCTCAATAAATGCTTGCTGAGTGAATGAACACCAGGCTGCACTCGGCAAGTCTGAGGGCTGGTGTCGTGTCCCTCTCTCTCCCTGTCTCCAGGCAGGGAAGATGACACCTTAACCATTCTCAGTTCACAGCCTCAGAGG
The DNA here is from genome assembly GCF_041296235.1 of Equus asinus. Lineage (NCBI taxonomy): Eukaryota > Metazoa > Chordata > Mammalia > Perissodactyla > Equidae > Equus > Equus asinus. The sequence continues at coordinate 51,631,291 of NC_091811.1, forward strand.
CCCTCCAGATACTGATGTAAATCTTTACCTGCCTTGCCATAGAACAAGGCCGGAGTAAGCTCTCTGCCCTCTTGCCTCCAAGATAATCAGAAGCAGGTGGTAGGGTTTTTATAATGTTATGGCATCATCTTGACATTTCTTTGGGCATCTGTAGGCAACAAGTATGAGATGACTTCTTTACAATTCTTGGAGGGAATCAATTGAGAAGTCAAATGCCACCAAATACTGTCTTGCTGGCTGCCCCTCAACTCTTAAGGTTATACTCACAACTTTTAACGAGGATATTCTGGAGAAATGACAGATAAATGCTTTGGGAGCTCACCAGGCCCTGTTGCCCCATAAATGCACAAGAGATTCTTAATTCCTTAGTCACCCACGATGCCAGCAGTAATTAGCCAAACCCAAAGGGAGCAATTAATAGCTGCTATTGGACCATCAATCTGGAACTCATGCCAGATGCATCAGAAAATAATCTGCAGACGTGAGCACTTCACAAGGGAGCAGGATTCACCAAGTACCCTGACTGCCAAGGGCCTGAGGATAATGAGTGCTTGTGTGATGCTGATTCTGCTGAGTGGCAAGTAAAAACAAAATAACCACAACCACAAACAAGAAGTCTGTCCAAAGTAAGGAGCCCAAGCACACGCTGGACAGAGAAGGTTCAAACAAAGATGCTCTTTCTCAGTGAACTCTCTCTTATCCACCCATTCTAGAACACGGTCTGGGCCTCACTCTAAGGCTAACCTTGAGGGGAGAGGAGTGTGTGATCCCCAGTCTGCAAATGAGCCCACACAACAGTGGCGCCCACCACCCCAGAGTTCAATATGGTCCCATTAGCATAGGTCTGGAGCTCAGCAGGCCTACGCTGGCTGTTCCAGCTTTGGTAAATACCCCAGTCCAGAGGGCTCTTAAAGTCTAATCCTTCCATGGCTATACCAGAGATAAAACGTGCTAAAGGGCAGACCAAGAGCTATGCCAGTTCCTGGAGGTCCTAAAGCCTATGGAGAGGTCATGACAAGGCCAACATCATCCAGTAGGGAAGCAAGGTGACTAATGTGTGGTGGGCAGGTCAGTGATTTTAAACTATGAGGTACATAGAACTAGTCTCTCCCCATCAACAGTAATTCATATTTCTTGAATATTCTCATTAGGCTCCTTAATACAAGCTCTCTGACTTCAAGAGGGTAGTGGTCTTAGAATAATATTTCTACTTAAAATTTTTTGAGCAGCCACTACGCCAGACACTGTCCTAGACCATTTACATATGTTATTTATTCTCACAAAATCCCCAGAAGCCAAGGATTTTTATCCTGATTATACAGATAAAGAAACTGAGGCTTGAGGAGGTTAAGGCACTGGCCCAAGGTCATAGAGCTAATAAATGGCAGAGTCAGGATTCAAATCCAAATCCACTAAGCCCCAGAGCTCTTGCAATAGGCCTGGCTGAGCACATGGTCACAGGTAGCAGGAATCTCAGCTTTCCCTATAGCTTCTCAGGCCAGGACTCTTATTCCTCCTCCAGCCAAGAACACCCAGAGTGACTTCAGGAAATCTTGAGAGAACCAGGTTTGAGGAGCCCTAGAAAGACAAGGATCTACTTACAGTTAATCAGCACCCTGCCCAGCCCTGCAGACAGTTCTGACAAGTGGAGCCGGGAAGAGGCAACCACAGGCTCTGACTGGGGCCCACCTGGGGCGAGGAACCAGCAGGGCCCCCAGAGGACCCACTGATCTGACCCCTGCCCAGACTGGCTGTGCGGCCATAGGGAGCCTCCTCTTCGGAGACACGCTGGAGAGCTGGGATCCAGAGTCCAAGGAAAGTTGCCCTTCCCTATTTCACTCTTCTCTTGTACCTCAATCCCAAAAATTGCCTTGCCACCTTATCTAAAATATCGTCTCCATTACTCTATCCCCTTACTTTCTTTCTCTCATGGCACTTACCCTAGCTAACATTATATACCTGTATATTTGTTTATGGTTCTCCTCAACAAGTGAACTCTATGGGGCAGGTCTGGCTCTTTTGTTCACTATCGTATTGCTTATGGCTAAAATACAGAGTAAACACTCACTAAATTTCTGTTGAATGAATAAACAAGTGATCACACAAACATTTTTAAAACTCTACTTGCATCCTGATGGGCTACATGAAAAGCAAGACTGAATAATTCCTGCTTCCCAGAAGCCCCATCAAACCTATTGTTGGACCCTAACGTCCCTTCCAAATATCTCCCTAAAGTCCCTCACAGCTCACCCCCAGGCCCACAAACCCTAACCCACCCCAGAGCAGGTACTAAAGGGAGAAAATGGAGCAGCGCCTAGGGAGGAGACACATTTCTCCTCCAGTTAAATACAGCCCAGGACCTCTGCAAATTAAAAGCTCCCTCTTTACTGAATCCACTCAGCTTTAGTTATAGGTCGCACTTTTTATTTTTGTAACCAGCCAACCCACCAAATTATAGGCTCAGGCCACCGGTAGGCACGCCAAACACTGGGGCAGCCTAGCAGAGGCACTGCCCTATCCGGCCTGAGGATGGGTGCAGGAGCGAGGACTGAGCACCAGTCAAACCTGAAAGGGCAGAGGGCACGATTGCTCTGCAGGACAGGGTCGAGCGAGGAGCCCGGTCTCACTCAGGCCAACATGCTGCCCAGAAGGAAGCCAGATTCCACGGCTCTCCACACAGCAGCCACAGTGAACTCTTAACCTTATAAAACAGATCAGGTACTACAACTAATATCCAAACTCCTTACGAAGGCCGACAAGGTCCCCGTAACCTGGGCCCTGCTCACCTCTGTTCTGCCTCCTCTGACCTCTGTTAAGCATCCTTGTCAATCAATCTGGAATTCCTTTAGTTCCTCAAATGTGGAAAGTTCTTCCCTACCCCAAGGTTTGCACAGGTTGTTCTCTCTTCCTAGAAAACCCTTCCCCTAGATCTTTACAGGTGGCTATGAAGATGGATCCGGGTGAGCGGGTTTGCAAGACTGGAGTAGAGAGACCACCAAGGAGTCTATTACAACAGAACAGGAAAGAGATGAGGACTACCACAGCAGCGGCAGTACATATGGAGAGAAGGTGAGAGGAGTAAGTAGCAGCCTAGGGTGACTCCCAGGTGTCTGGCCTGGGTGACTAGCTGGGAGAGGGTGCTATCCTCCTGCACCCCCTAACCCCCCCACCCCAATACAGTGTGCACGAAAACACTAGCAGGTAGTAAGTAGCTCACAAACATTGGACACTTACTATGCAATGAGATGCATTTATTGAGCACCTACCATGAACAAGGCATTGTTAATAATAAAAATTATTTAGTACAAGACAACATTTCACCCTAAAGGAAGGCAAGATAGATTTGACAAAGGAAAGGATTAGCCCAAAACTTGGTGACTAGAAAGGGAAGCTTCTACATTTTTGGACTTTTGCAGTTCAGGGGTGACAGGTGGGATCATCTTCCATCTAGTTTTACTTAAACAAAATTATTCTGATTCTCTAACCTATAAGGATTGAGCATTTATTTCTCATATATTTCAATCATTCAACTTAACAAGCAAACCCATGAATGGCCAGGAACCACTTACCAACTAATCTCTATTCCCGGTTGAAAGGCTGAGCAGGAAGGCCTCCAAAGCCCTTTCTAACAACCAGGGGCTCTTCAGACAAAACTCTGTGAACTGACCACGCATCCTGATCCGAGCTCACCTCACCTCCTACAGCTAGGATCCTCTATCCCAGCAGGCAGGGCTCCAGGCTGCTCCTCACATAGCTGGCTTGTTCTTCCTCGTTAATCCCCTCGCCTACTGCTCTGGCCTACAGCAGCCTCTTCCATCCTGATCAACATCTGTCACCTTCAAGACCTGACTTAAAGTCCGTGTCCTCCTTAGAGCACTGGCTGATCAGCACTCCTATGGCTTGCTGGTCCTTCCATAACTCTCCAATCCTTCTGTGCTTGTAGCTGTGTGGCCCTCATCATCTCACAATCTTCATCTGGTCTCCACACAAACATGTGATTGGGCAAAACAAATAGTATCTCCGTGTTATAGATAAAACAACGAGGCAAAGAGAGCCTCACAGACAGAGCACACACACTTGTTTTAATTCTCTAGTTGTTCAAAGTACAGTTCTAAATATATATTTTGTCTCTCTAACTTAGAGTGCATTGTCTTCTATTTCTTTGGTATTCTCCAAAGCACTCAGGAAAGTCCTCTGTAAACAGCAGGCATCTAAGACATATTTCCTTAAGAAATCAAGAAAGGAAGGAAAATGAAATGAAAGCAGAAAGTCTCTCACAGACTCTCTGTGAATGTCTCTGTGTCTCTGTGAGACATCTCTGGCCTTCCTTTAGAGGCCTTGGTTATGCTCTCTCCTAACAACCTGTTCTTTGCCTCCCAAGAACTTAGCATAATTGGCAATTAAATATTTATTTGTTTAAGATCTGTCGAGCCCTCTAAACTCCGTGAACGCAGAGGTGATATTTGTTTTTTCACCACTGTAGACCCAGTGGTATCACCAGCACACAGTAAGTCAAAAAACAAATAAATACTTGTTGAATAGCAAGTGTTCTAGTGGGATAGTTGGAATTCAAGCCCAAGTCTGGCTGACTCCAGACCCCAAATCTTCCTATCACACCTCTTAGCAAAAGAAGACTTGTTCTGGAACTTCCCTATATTCTGCTGTAATCCACACAATTCCCTTCAAAGCAGTACTGAAGTCAAGGGGGGCTGGCCCTGGAAAGAGAAGGAGACTACAGTTAAGGACGTGGGCTTTGGAGTCAGACTGCTTAGATTCAAATCCTGACTTCACCGCCTGCTGACTGTGTGAACCTAGGTGAGCTATTTAACCTAACCCTCTGTTTCCTCATCTATAAAATGGAGATAATAATAACTACTTCACAGAGTTGTGATGATTAAATGAGATAATATGCATAAAAGCTTTGCATTGTACCTGGCATACCACTGGCACTCAATTAATGTTAGCTATTAAAGTGATTAGCTATTGTGTCTGGGAGACAAGAATCTAGAGAACTCAGCTTCCACAGGGGTCAGGGCTGCTGAACTGCCCTCACCTTGAGAAGCTGAGCTGCACTGAGGCCCAGAGCTCATGTTTATTCTCTTTGCTGACTTCACCTGCTACAGCTCTGCTAAGGCTGAAGGTGCAGCTTCCACTGGCCTGGAAATGAAAGAGGCTAAAAATATACAACCTGGCTACGTCTAGGGGACCAAGACTGCCTACATTTAAGAATTTAAAATACAGCCTCAGGGCAGAAGAGCATCTCTTAGGATTCTTTCTACTACGAAAACTAATGCCGGGCTCGGCACAGGGCAGGGAATGGGCCGTGGTCAGTTGCTGACCCCACTGATGTCCTTTCTCCCTCTTGCTCTGTTCTTTCGGCTCAGTGCAGAAAGTGAGAGGAGCTTTCTTTTTTGCAATAAAAGTTGAGTCCTCCGCCTCTATTTTGATTCCTTTTTCCCTTAAAGGAGAGAGAAATACATGGGTACAGATTGTAAAAAAATTCAACCAACTCAAAACCTTATAGAAGAAAAAATGAGTCACTGTCCAGCCCCTAACCCGATCCATTTCCCTCCATCGGTCGCCACAGTTAACAGCTTGGTATTGACTCTTCCAGGTCTTTTTTCTATACATTTGTATACAAACATATATGGCCTTATAAAGCATTATAGATAGTCTTCCTTTAATTGCCTTTTAAAATGATTATATTTATAGATACACACACACACAGATCTTGGAGACCCCCATCAGCCACAGACGTTTACTGAGTGCCTCCCCCGTTCCAGGTATTTGGCTGTACAGTGGTAAGCATACATAGACTCCCCACACTTAGGGAGTCAACAGTCTGGGAAGACAGATAATAAGCAAGTAATCAAACAAATTCAAAATAGAAAATAATGCAAAAGAAATGAGTAGGATGCTAAGATAGAGAATAATAAGTGAGGGAGGCCTCTCTGACAGGTGGCATTTTAAAAACTGAAACCTTGAGTATAAGCTGGATTGAGCCACTCGAAGATCCAGGGAAAGCGTATTCCAGGAGAGGAAAAGGCTTGTGTAAAGGCCCTGTGACAGAAAGGAGCTTGTCCTGAGCTGAAAGAAGGCTAATGTGGAGTTTGGTAATCAGGAGGGTAAGTAAGGTTAGAAGTTAGCAGGAGCCAAATAATGCAATCTTAAGGGCCAAGGCCAGGAGTTTTAGCCAGAAGAATGATGCTATTTGACTTATATTTTAAATTTGGCTGCTATGTTGAGAATGGATGGGAGGATGGAGGAAGGGGCAGTAGAGGAAGTTGGGAGGCTAGTTGGTTGGACATAACACAAGTGAGAACTGAGACTGGCTTGGACTAAGGCAGTAGCAGTAGAGATAGAGAGAATGCGTAGATGTCAGACATATTTTTGGAGATGGAATCTGCAGGGCTTGCTGATAGATTGGGTACTGGGAAGAGAGAAGGAAAAATTAAGGATAACTTCCATTATTTATTTGCCTTGAATAACCAGATGAATGGAAGAGAAATAGATTTGGGAAGGAAACAGACAATCAAGTTATTCCCAGGTTTTCACTGTTAAACAATGCAGCCCTGAGAATCTCTTCTATGTACTTTCACACACATTTGTAAATAGTTCTGTAGGTTAGTTTCTGGAAGTGAAATGGCCAAGTTAAAGGGTATGCACATTTGAAATTCATAGAGCCTATAAAATGCCTTCTAAAATGTCTGTACCAAATTACCCTACCATTAATAGTGTATTAACATACCACTAAAGACAACCATGAACACTGTCAATCTTCAAAATTCTGCCCAGATGATTACTATAAAAAGTGTCTCATTTAAATGTCCATTTCCTTAATTTCTAGTGAGGTTAGAATTTTTTTCTTTTCTTTAACTTTTAGTTATATAACTAACACATAATTACATTCTTCTTGTAAAAAATAGCACATGGTATAAAGCTGAATTCCTTTTGACTCTCCTGTTCCCATTATGATTCCCGCCCTGCATCCTAGAGGTAACCATTGTTATTAGTTTTATTTGTTTCCTTCTAGAAATTTTTCTATACATTTTTAAACCTATATATATATAATCAAGAATTAAGCATCTTTTAGAAGTTCTATTTCCAGCAGTCCTTTTAGAATGAACAAAAAATCTAAATGGAAATTTTTGCTTAAGGCCTCTCTAAGTAAGTGACATTTAAGCTGAGACCTTCTCCACGTTAGTTAGCCCCTCTGAGCCCCGGTTTTATCACCTGTAAAATAGAAGTGAAATAACTGTCTTACAGAGTTATTGTCAAGTTTAATGAGATAATACACATAAAAGCACATGGCATATACCCAACAAAGGTGAATTCTCTTTCCTTAACCTACACAAGTTATATCCAGGCATTTGGTGGAGACCAGAAACAGAGCCATTCCTATAAGGATCAGATGGGAAACTCCACCCAGAAAAAAACAACATTTTTAACCTTATCCTGAAAAAAACTTTCTTTCTTTTAAAGATTTTATTTTTTTCCTTTTTCTTCCCAAAGCCCCCCAGTACAGAGTTGTATATTCTTTGTTATGGGTCCTTCTAGTTGTGGCATGTGGGATGCTGCCTCAGCGTGGCTTGATGAGCGGTGCCATGTCTGCGCCCAGGATTCGAACCAATGAAACACTGGGCCACCTGCAGCAGAGCGCACAAACTTAACCATTTGGCCACGGGGCCAGCCCCCTGAAAAAAACTTTTTGATAACAAATAAGACACCCAAAAGATCCAAATTTTTCTTCAAAAATTTTAGTATGAAATATTCTGAGCACTCACAAAAAGTATAGGTCTTTTTTTTTTTCTTTCTTTAAGGTAGAAAGCAGGAAGATTTAAGCATAGCAGTAACTGCTCGAGACTGGATGTTCACAGTCCCCTCTCAGACACACCCTGGGAAGCCAGCTGCCTGGATATTCCCGAGACCTTAGGCCTGTGGCGGGGCGGAGTTGTGGCTTTAGGCAGGTAGTACCTCCAAACACAGGATATGACCTAACCTTTGGGCCTCACGGGAAGGATGCCAGTGGTTCCCCTGGCTTGTCAAAGTACGTCCTGTCATCCCTACCTGAATGTTCTTGGAGGTTGAGGGTCTAGCTCAAAGGGGCAGAACCCACCGCAAAGTGTCCTTAATCAAAGTTAAATCAAAATGTCCAAAGGCCAGGATATCTCCCTCTCAATGGGAGTCAGCCAAGTTTCAACAAGCTTTCTTTTCTGGAATCACCAACAGAGGCACCATTTTATCTGAACTGATAACCAGGGCTCCTTCTCCTTACAAAATATCAAGAGTACTGTTTGTATCAAGGAGCTCCTGCAGTAACTTCTCCTCACCCAGCTCTCCCTTCCCATTCCTCTAGGCTCAAAGCCAGCGATTTCCTAGCTGATCCAAGAATGGACTTTAAACCCCCAAAATACTATGTGTGCGCATGTATGCATGGAGGGAAGGAGAATTAGGGTCACAGGTTTAACCAGATTTTCAAAAGGGTCTGCTACCCAGAAGATTCAGAAGCACTGTTGAAAGATCTCTCAAACATATTCCCAACCTAAAAGAACTTGCCCTGGCTTGAGGAGCTAACTGGGCGTAGGTAATGATCAGCAGTGATGTATGTATACCCCAAACTGCTCCTTGGTAAGTTTTAGGTGACAGCCCACAGTACAGAGGGAATCAGGCCTTAAACCTACAAAGAGGTAATAAAAAGAGGTCCAGCTCTTGCCTGAACGTATGATAGGAAATGGGAAAAGCAAGAAAGCACCAAAAACTATGGCTCCACCTTCACTTTCACTGCCCTTGAAGCTTCATCCCCAACTGGGACACAGGAGATCAGAGGCACAGATCAGTAGACAATAATTCTCAGCAGAGGTGCTATCAGCCTTGCGGGCAGGATCTTTTTTATTGTGTAGGGCTGACCCAAACCCTGTAGGATGGTTAACATCCCCAGCTCTCCAGCACTAAGAGCTAGTAGCATCACCCAGTCAGTGTGATAACCAAAATATCCTCACTTGTTTCCAAAAACTCTCCCCTGAGACATTACCTCCCCAGTTGAAAATCACTTCCATTTATGGGGATGGAGGTGGTGGTGTAGGTTATGCATGTGGCCACAAACATTTATTTGTAGAACCTTTATAGATTGCAAAGTATTTTCATGGTTTTGTCTACTTTAAACATCCCTGAAACCCTGGAAGGTAGGTATTATCATCCATCTCATAAAGGAGGAAATTGGCTCAAAAAAGTTATAGGTTTTGCCCAAGGTCATTCAGCTGGGGGAAAAAAAAAAAAAAGAGGCTATAAAGCTGGATCAGAACCCAAGCCTTCTGATTCCAAAACTGATGCCCTTTTTTCCAAAACATCCCTAGCCAGAGAGAGTCTGAAACCAAGTACTTCCACTGGGAACCCAGATTTTTTTTAAGCTTTCATGGGAAACACTGTGAAAATCTAGGGATTGGCTCCCCAGGAAGGAAGCTGGTTAAAAATGAGCAGAAACTAACTTTGATCTAAGCTGTAGGTGGTTCTTAAAACAGGATAACCACCTCCTAACATACTCAAATGCCGGGTTTATCCCCAGCTCTTACCTAGAGAGGGGCTGAGCAACTGGAGGAGGGCTATGACATTCTCTAGTCTAGATCTGAGTAGAAAAAGCGAGTAGGGGAGGAAAAGAATACACGTGCTTCCTGTTAATGTTTTTAAAGACCCAGAGGCAAGAGCACCAGCCCAACTCCAATCCTGGCAATAACCCTGGGTGAGGGTAGAAAGGTGGTAAAAGAGATGAAGAGGGGACAGGGGAAGAGATGAGGACAAGAACTGAACATCCTGGGTATACAACAGCCTAAACCCTTCCTCCACTGGCAAAATTTGTCATATAAATAATTCTGCTAGCCCCTTGTGGTTCTGAACATTATTTAGAACACCTTTCAAGGACCTCAAAGTACTTTATAAACTGAGAAGAGTATGCATATTGGTAAAACTGGGAGTAGGGGGAAACTGCTCCCAAAAAATCCTATCCAGTCCTCCCCTATTCAACAAACTACAAACCCACAACTTTGTTGTGAGATGATGGAAGACAGAAAGGGCAAGAGGATTCTGAAAGATGAGAAGTAGAGAGGAGGGTGGGAGGCAAAGACAACCAGAGTATCTCAAAGACAGACAGCCAGCCTGACACATCTTTCTTGGGGGACTCATTCTCCCATGTGGAAGGAAAACAAGGTATAAAGATGTGGCTCTGCCAAGGGAGTCAAAAGAGAGACCGGAAATGGGAACTCAGGAATTCCAGCTGCCCAGTTCATCTCTATTCTGGAATCCACTTCTCTTCTTCAGGGACGATAGTCTTAAAACCCTTAAGTTCTCATCTGGTGCTATTCAAAGGGGGCGCCCTAAACTACCCCAGTGAGGAGCAGGGGGTGAGGGGGCTGTGTGGAGACAGCACCCTCTCTTATCTGCAAAGAAAAAGGTCCTTCCTCTTCTCTGAAGTGCATTTCCGAACTGGAATGAACCCCAGGCCTTTCCCTGGCACTGCTTCAGCTCAGCTCAGACTTGGGAGAAATGTTCCCCCAGAATGGAGGTGACCAGCCTAGTCGACCAGATAACATGCTGACTTCAGGCAGCCAGCGCTGCTGTCTCCTGGGCCCACTACAGTCAGTTCTGGGGCAGATACTTTGGTCTTGACCACAAAGCCGGGGCCCTGGCTCCGACCAGCCTTCCCAGGCGACCTCAGGGGAGGATCTGTGGTCTCATTTCCTTTCCACCTTGGCTTCTTTTTTCACTTCATTGAAGATTAGCTATTTCCACCACGACCAGTTCCTGTTCTCACCAGCTGTAGCGGTTGTTTCCCCACAGACAAAACTATGAAGCACTAGTGTGGCTGCCACCTGGACTGTCCCAGCTGCAGGAACAGACCCAATCAGTCCTGAGCTAAAGTGCTTTCTCATCCCAGATAAGACAGCAGGGAGAAGAAATGAAGGGCAGGAAGCAATTCCAAGAACTCCACAGTGGATATACTGGTGTCCATTTTATTATTATTTTAATCTTACATATTCTCTTTCACATGAGAAAACTATAATGGAAAAGTGTGGGAAATGTACATATTATTTATTACACAGAGATATGTATATATAATAAATCCAAAAGAGAGCAAAGGTCACAAACAAAAGATGGCCAAAACACTTACGATGAAATGTTGAAAGAAATGCAAAGTAAAACACAATACCATATCTCACTAATTAAACTGGCAAAGATTTTTAAAAAGTTAAACCATTTGGTAATGGTTAGCTTTTAGAGAAAAGGAGACATTCACACTACCAGTGGAAAAGCCAACTGGTACAACTTTTTTAGAAGGTATATTTCTTAAGGGCCTTTAAAAAGTATATACCCTTTGACCCAAGAATTCTAATTCTAGTAATTTATCCTAAGGAAATAATCAGAAATGCACACAAATATTTATGCACAGGATATTCATTGCAGTGTTATTTATAGTACCAAAAAAGAGAGAGAGAAATACAAGGTACTAATAAAATACTATATTACGGAGTAGTATGCAGCTATGAAATCATGATACTGTAGAATATTTAAACGAATGAGAAAATGCTTAAAATAGTAAAATGAAAATCAGTTTACAAAACAATATGCACAGTATGACTCTGTTAAATATATGTAAGTACATCAAAATGTTAATAGTGGATGGTGAGATTATAGGTGATTTTAATTCTCTTCTCTATACTTTTCTACATATTTTATGCTTTTTATATTTTTAACTTCCAAGTTTGCCTAATAAACGTTATTATTTTCATAATCAGGAGAAAAGAAGCTATTCTCAACCCTCTTCGCTCCCTTTGAGGATACTCACATGCATTAATCTCTTTTTTAAAAAACCATTTGGAAATACGTATGTAGGACCTTAAAAACATTATATCCTACAGCCTAGCAAGTTCAATTTTGAGTTTCTGTTCTAAGGAAAACTCTAACTATTGAAAAGGCTTTGTACAACAAGATGTTCATCATGACATTGTTTATGATGGCACACAGAAGCAAACAACCTGAGTGCCCAACAATAGAGGGACAGCTAAGTAAACAACGGCACATTCACTTGACGGACCATTGTACAAGCATTTCAAAGTGTTTACAATGACCAGCCTGGGAAAACTAATGAAATAACAACAGCCAAAAAAAGCCAAACTGGATAAATATATATATATATATTTGTATATATATATATATATATATATACACACACCAATATCACAACACTGTACAAAACCCTAAGCAGAGAAAAAAATATGAAAGGTTATAAAACACACTGGCTCCACTTGGTACAGGAACTAGAGAAAATATGGATGTTTTTCTTCAATCTAAATTTTCAATCTTTTCTTCTTTCTAAATTGCCCATGCTTTTTTTTAGAGAGTGAGTATTATTTCAAGAGAAAAAACAAAAAAACCCTGAATCTCCCTCTAAGCAATGAAAACATTCCCAAATGACAAGGAGTCCACTCCATTGGTCCCATCCTCCCGCAACACACACATACTTCTGCAAGTCTAAGGGAGGGTCATACGGGAAGGTCAAGTTATGAGGCTCCTCTCTGTGGCCTAGGGTCTTCTCAGTGGGATCTCTGAACAAGGGGGGTTCCTCTGACCAGCTGCTGTCAAGGGCCCTTTCCCTCCCCCAAGTCCTATTCCAGCCTGAACTAATTCACCACAATCCCCAGGGCTGGGAATAAAATTTCCACCATGGCGATTTGGAACTTGATATTTAGTCCAAGTTTTTCCCAGCCCCTTTCTGCATCAAAGGAGACCACTCAAAGCCTCTTAGACAACTAGCACCCAGGGCAGCTTAGCTCCCACATCAGGGCTACACTTACAGCAAAACCCCAAGTCATCAGTCATCACTAGGGAAATGCGAAAGGCAGAGCCACGGCAGGGACAGCCTGTCACACAACCCACCCTCAGGCCCTGAGAGCCTCCTCCCAAGGGATATCCAGGGCTTTTTCTGGTGTCAAAACCTTTAGACTCCGTTTCAAGTCTGTAATAAGTCAGCAAAGAGAAAAATCAGGGTACAAACACAGCAAAAGCAGATAGCTATCCTTTCAAAGCCATCAAAGCCCTCTGCCTCCCCTCTCTAAGGAAACACCAGTACTGGCCAGAATACTAGCTTCTGAGCAACTAAGTGCAGGTAGAAGTCTAGTTGGGACCAAAACACAGACAAGGGCTTCATCAGAACAGAGATTGGCTCTCATTCTGGCAGTAATAAAGAGGACCTCCAATAACTGCCCATCCCTAAACTTCTCGATACTCAGTAGAATAGGGACTGCTGCTCAAACAGGGGAGGAAAAGAAGGATCCCAAGAAAATAGCCTAATACAGCAGCTTCACAACTATTTTCATATCAGGGCACACCTATATTTGTACAGGACACAGGATAAATGGTGGAAGCTAATCCCAGCCAGAGGGGACTGATCTGGGACCTTAGCTGCCCCCAGGGATGAGGGGATCAATATCCCAGCACACCAATAAGGAAGCCCTGGATTAGGGCACTGGGCTGGGTTAGGACTCTTGGCATCAATGTCCTGCACAGATAACCTCATGGCTTCAGACTTTGAGTTCTCCAACCTCGGCTGACAGGCTATGGGTCAGATCATGTGTCTGTACCAGAAAGCTGGGAGCCTGTGGTCTTGACTCAGCAATGATACAACTTCCCCAGCCAGGGTGCTTTTCAGGGGGGTTTCCATAGACACACTGGCATTGGGGAAGCCCTCCATCTGACAGCAGCAGGCATATCCTGAGACTGGCTATACAGAATGGGGTAATGGGTTTCACTAGATTTCTCAACCGAAAATCCCTTTTTGGGAATACAACTGATCTCAGATCTGAGTCACTGCTGAGAGCTACAAATTTAAAAGCTACCATTTACTGAGTACATAGCAGATGCCAGACTCTGCTAAGTACTTGACTTCTAATTTCATTAAATTCACACAACAACCTCATGTGGCAAATACTATTATCATCCCCATTTATAAGAGGAAACTGGGACTCAAAGTAACTTGCTGGAGGTCAAACACTTTTCTAATTGGCGACATGGAGGAGCCAGTATTCGAGCCCACACTGACTTGAAAGTCCATGTGCTTAACCAGGACACTAGCATATCAGCTCAACAAACCCCCAAATAGCTTTTTCATAAACCAAACCAATCACAGAGAAGCTGACAATCTGGGAAAGAAAATAGTGAAAAAGGAGCAACTCATCTGACTCTTTTACACAATCAAGAAAAGAAGAAAGTCTATATTGAGTACCTACTGGGTGAGAGGCACCTTACATACATGGCTCACCTAATTCTCAAAATCCCACCAGGATGGGAATTATTAGCCCCATTTTACAGATGAGGAAATCTAGGCTCAGAGAGGTTAAGACAATTGCCAAGACAGAACCCTTGCTTTTTCTACTACACTATGCTTCTCCTGACTGTTCAGGAAATACACCTGAGCCTGTTCCAGGGTCAAACATCCAACAGCTAGTACTGTTCCCAAAGGACAGTAGGAAGGTCATGTTTCAGGAGCAGAGGAAAGAGGGATCTTTAGGAGCCCCCAGAGAAGAACTCAAGTGCCCATGAAAGCCTGATTTCCCTGTGTTGGACAACTGAGGTAGAATCCCCTCCTCCCCTAAGATGGCTAACTAGCCCTGGCCTGCCCTGTTCCAACCCCACCATCAGCAGCAGCTCAGGCACACAGACATAAGACCAAAACAAAAGCCACGAGGAAACAAATCAAAACTTTATACAGAAAAGAAAACTTGCAAGTGGGTGGTCTGGTCCCCAGCTTGACCTAGGCTCTCTGGGTGCTTGGCTAGTAATCAGGACACCATGTGCATTTTGTGACTATTAAGCCACCATTTTGCCAACTAAACAAACTTGTCAACCAAGCTCTGACGAGGACATGATCAACTCTGGTTCTGAGCTCTCACAACAAACGGGCTGGCAAGCCCTAGCTAAGGCAGCCCCCCACCCAGTCCACCTCAGACCATCTCTGTCCAATTTCTGTAGCCACCTCAAGCCAACTCGATGGGGGTTTTCACACCCCCACTGGAGTGCAGATTCCCTCCCACTCTTTTCCCCAACAGTTGAGCTCTTGTTCTCCAGGGCACCAAGTCCCAGGCTTTCCTCCTCAGCCTCAGAGTTGGCCACAGCACATTCGTAATCACTGACTCACCCCATCCCCCTGAGGAGGCTGAGGGAAACGCAGAGGGCCACAGGATGTGTGGCCCAGATCCCTGTGGCCCTTCACAGAGCTGGTGGGCAGAGAGGTGCCAGTAACACTGCTTCCCCCTTGGAATCCCATGGACCCTCTCAGATCTGGCTATGACACCAGGGGGCCGATGTCAGACTCTCCACCACGAAAGAGGCCAGGATCTCTAGACAGCTCCACTGATGCCAACAGATCTAATCTCCCTATTCCACAGCAGATGAAATCCAATAAGGCTGCTAAGTCCACAACTTATCCCTCCTCATGATAAAGGCAAAGGTGGCCCTTCAGGCCATCCCATCAATAACAGCAGCCTTAACACTGACTCTTAGAGAGTTCTTTAAGGAACTGGAAACTATTTCCCCAAGTTTCTCAAAGATTTACCTCTGTTAGCAAATGTTCCATCACTTAGTTCACTTTCTTACTCTAAAACTTCATCTTTAGCTCCAACATAATTCTCTGGCTCCATCCCAGCGATACCAGCCCAGATCCTCTCTATCCACAGAGCCACTGACATCAATGTCCAATTCTCACACCAAAGGAGAATCCCAAAGTCAGTTCTAAAAACTCATCTACACAGATCATTTGGGAACCTACAGAAAGACTAAAAAGAAGGACAGGCAAAGAACACAAACCAGCCCCTAGGACTTAACATAAAAAGCGGGGGGAAAAAAGCAGGAGGGATGGTTTGTGTATTGTTTCAATTGGAAAAATACACTAGAGAAATGGTTTATCCACATGTTCAGCCCTTTTAGGCAATTCCACTATAACTTTGCAGGATGCCTGCAGGCTGTTCTGAAAATAAGTACTGTAGAATGGCATCACTCTTTATTCCATCCTCTTCAAGAGCTGCCAGCCCCCTCCCCATTCCCCCTTCTCTCTCCCAAACATCTGGTCCGGGCTAGGAGTGGGACCCACTCCCTGGAAAGCCTCCATGTTAACATGAGAGGCCGTCTCCCCACTTAGAGAACCCTGACTTAGGCTGAGGAGTGGGCCGGCCCTGAGCCTCTGAATTCCCCCGCACCAGCCAGAGGCTTAGGAATGAGAATTCTAGGGACCCGGGGAGACTTGCCGGGGAAATGGGGATAAGTGAGAAGGGCAGCAGAAGGCGGAGAGAGGAAGAAGGCTGGATCCCGGGGCGGTCCCGGCCTGGGGACCCCTCCTCCCAAGTGTCCAGCGGTTGAGGCGTCGGTCGAGAGGACCCCGACCGGGCTGTCGGGGCTGCTCAGAGGTTCCCGGGGAGGCACTGGGGGCCGAGGTCTGTCGGGGTCTCTGAGTAAAGGGGTGAGCGGGACCGGAGAACCCGGGCAAAGTCCCACCTGGGGCGCTGGGACCTGGGGGGGCGGCAGGAGGGGGAGGGGACTGGGCTCAGCTCTCACCAGCACCAGGGCGAACCTCTCTTCCAGCTCACAGGGCTCAGGCATCGGCATCTTGCCGGGCGGCGGCAGCAGCGAGACGGAGGGCGGCTCGCCCGGGCCCCCCTCAGCGCTCTCCAGGTTACCCATCGCGGCGGGGCCCCCTCGGGGGCCTCAGCCCCCCACCTCCACGCCCGGGGGCCTTGGGCTCGGCCTCTGGGATCCGGCTCCTCCCTCAGAGCCCGCTCCCCTAGTCCCGACTCCTCGGCCCAGGCGGGGCGCGGGGGGCTCCTCGGGGGTCCCACAGGCGGCGGCGCAGGGGACAGCGGCACTAAACGACCCGCACGGCGGCCACAGCTCTCGCTCACACCCGCCGCCTCGCCGCGCTCGGCGCGCCGCCCCGGCGCTGCCCCTCCCCGCCCCCCGCGCTCTTTCCCTTCCCCCCCCGACCTCGCTTCCTCCCACCCACTCCAGCCCGGACTCAGGCTTCCCCCGCGAGCGCCGACTGCAGCCCGCGCGCCGCGCGCCCCATTCATGCAGGCCCCGCCTTCCGCCAGAGGCCTCCCGGGCGGCCCGCCGCGCCCCCGCCTGCTCCGGATTGACGGCCACGCCTGCCAATCACAGTGCCTCCCGCCCCCCGGCGGCCTCGCGCCTGGCGCTTGGCGCGCCCTGGCGGACCCGGTGGGCATCTAACTACCGTGGCTGCTGAGGGTGTGAGGTGTGCGCTTGGACACCCGGGAAATGGACCTGGCTTCGAGTCACAGCACCCCATTTCCTTTCAGGGAACGACTACTCTCTTGCTCTCAGTCCACGTAGAGCTGAACTTCACCAGCATTCCAGGGGGCCGCATGACCCAGGACTGACCAGTCACCGCATTTTCTTGCTCTACCTTCAGAGACTGTTTTAGGGATTGACGCTTGACCTAGGTCCAGAGTATGACTCATTTCTAAGGCTTTCACTGGAACAATCAGGAAAGAGACACTCTCTTTCCATTAGGGCTGCTGAATTGTTAGAATAAATCTGGAGCTGCTGGTGTTCATCATACCATCACCCATCACACCTCAAGTCTGCTTGAAAATGAAGCCAATTCAGAGGAAAGCAAAGCAACGAGATAGAGACGGAGTTCTAGCAACATGCTGAGAGCCGGAATCCAACCATGTTTGAGATTATCACCTTGACTTTTCATTCGTTTATTCAACAAATATTTACTGAAAAGCTGATTATATGTCAGATACTGTTTTAAGTATTGAAGATACATCTGTGGATGGATGAAAAGGCGCACAACTTGCCCTCTTGGAATTTACATTCTGGGTAGGTAAAGAGGTAGACAATAAACTAAATAAGTAAAATGTACAGATGTTAGTGATCAGTGTTAATAAAAATAAATCTGAAAGGGGATAGAGGTGGGAAGGAGGTTAAAATTTTAAATAGGACAATCAGAGAAGCCCTCACTAATAAGATAATATTTGGATAAAGATCTGAAGAAAGTGAAGGAGTAAGCCATGTAGATATCTGGGGGAAGAATGATCCTGACAGAGGGAACAGCAAGTGCATACTATGCCTAATGTGTTAGAGGAACAGCAAGGAGGCCAGTGTGACTAGAATGCAACGGGCAAGGAAGAGAGTAGTAAAAGATGAGGTCAGAAGGGTAACCAGAAGCCACTGTGCAGGGCATTGTAGGCTATTGTAAGGACTTTGGCTTTTCTCTAAGTAGGATAAGTAGCCTTTGGAGGATTTTGAGTGGAGTGACATGACATGATCTAATGCATTTTAAAGGATCATTCTGGCTCTTGCATTGAAAACAACTTGAATAGAGGCATGAGCAGAGAGACAAGTTAGGAGGCTATGACAATAATACAGGTGAGAGATGATGGTTGTTTAGAGCAGAGTAGTAGCTGTACAGGTAAAAGAAATGGTCAGAATCTTGATGGATTTGAAAGTAGAGCCAATACAAATTGCTTGACAGTTTGAATGTCGAGGGTGAATGAAAGATAACTCCAAAGTATTTGACCTGAGCAGCTTGGAGGGTGGAGTTTTCATGAACTGAAATGGAAGAAGATTGTGGGAGGAGTAGATTTGGTGAGAGAGAGCCAGAAAGGGAAGATCAGGAACAGGATCTGGGACTTGTTGAGTTTGATTTGCTGATTGGACATCCAAGTAGAGGTAGCTACTAGGCAATTGGAGATCCAGGCTGGCAATATCAATTTGAAACTCATCAGCGTATCTGTGCTGTTTAAATCTGGTAAATTCTACTTTTTTGTAAGTCAGTGTGAGTGGAGTTTCTATTGTTTACAACCAAAAAGAGGAGTCCCTGTCTTTCCAGACCATTGAAACTCTCTCCTGAGAAGCTCAGCCTCTTCCAATCAGTTGGACAAATCAGTCAACTCACATTTTAGCCCTCTTTTCCTTCCCCCCACCCCACCCCAAACACACACTTTCCCAACTGCTGTAGCAGATTCTTCTAGGGCAGAAAAGTTATAACATGACTGCAGACTTCTACTAGACAAAAAATTGAATATTCAAGAGGGTAAACAATTCATTAGTCATTTATTGCAGATGCTCAAAGAACATCTAGTAGAAAGAAGAGACTTGATAAGACAGTAAACAGCAGTGTATTCACCCTTGTGTGGTCTCTTGGTCCCAAATCTTTTATTTTTGGTTTTGCTTGACCACCAGATTTACATACTCTAGGGTGTTCTGGAATCTGCTAGATTACTACTTTCATTGTTAACTTTCTGCTTATCTACCTTTAAAGCTTTCTTACTTTATACAGGATAAAGCCAAAACTGAATCTGATATTCCTTGATCTGTATCATCTTCAAATGCATCTTCAATCTACTTTTCCTGTCTTGCTTGGCTTTGGTATTTCATGAACACTTTGCTTCAGCTGGAAAGGTCCATCTCCAAACAGTAGTTGTGCATTCTTATGTCTTCAGCTTTGCTCCATGTGATAGACAGAAAAATGGCTCCCCAAAGTACCCACATCCTAATCCCCAGAACCTGTGAATATGTTATTTTGCATGGCAAAGGGGCTTTGCAGATGTGATTAAGTTAAGGATCTTGAGATAGGAAGATTATCCTGAATTATCTGGGTGGGCCCAATGTAATCACAAGGGTCCTTATAAGAGGGAGACAGAGGGTCAGAATAAGAGAAGATGTAACAGCAGAAGCAGAGGTTGGAGTGATGCAGGGCCACAAGCCAAAGAATGCAGAAGCCTCTAAAAACTGGAAAAGGCAAGGAAATAGATTGTCCCCTAGAGGCTCTAGAAGGAACACGGTCCTGCTAACACTTGACGTTTAGCCCTGTAAGATCTATTTTCAGACTTCTAACCTCTAGAACTGTAAGATAATAAATCTGTGTTGTTTTAAGTTTGTGGTAATTTGTTAGAGCAGCAATAGGAAATGAAGTCACTTCTCCTGTGTCCCTGATCTGGATTTCTACTTTCTTCTACACGGCCTATTCAAATCCTACCCAGGCTCAGCATGATTTTTAGTTTTTAACAAAATGCAACAACATTTATTGGATGCCTATCACGTGCAAAGCATCTTGTGGCTAGATACCAGCAGATAAAGAATGTAAGATACAAAGATGACTAAGAGAACCTCCTCAACTTCAAAAGAGCTCCAGTTTGGGGCATGGGAGGTAAGATAGAGCAGAGGCGGAGTATGTTCCAAGTTTGAAGGCACCAGATAGGATCGTTTGTGTTATATTGGTGAGTACCAGCTTTTAAATCCCATCCTGGAATTCTCCCAGATTTAAATGATCATGACTCTCATTTTCTCTACTTTTCATTTGGAACTTACTTCAACAACATTTACTGATAGTCTATTACATGCAAGGCACCATGCTAGGTGCAGCGGAGGATACTCAGATACATAACTTGTGGTTCCTCTACTGCCTTTTGTTGTTTAATTTTTTTGTGTATCTCTTGTCTAGACTGTGTGCTTTTTTGTTTGTTTATTTAAGACATATGTATCGAGTACCTCCTTTGTTTCAAGTACAAAGGAAAGTTCAATGATGAATAAAATCTTTCTTTCACGTGCTCACAATCTAGTAGAAAAGACTCTCAAAATAATGTTTACAAAACAGTTGATAAGTCTTGTAACAGAGGAGTGGACGAAGTGTTGCCGAGAGAACTGAGGAGCGAGCTGTAAAGGAAGGCTTCAGGGAGTAGATGACACTTGAGAAGGATCAATAGATGTGCCAGAAGAAAAAGTGAGACAGTGTGATGAGAAGGTGATGGAAGTAGGGGTGATCAGGAAGGGGAACAGACATTTCAGGAAGGAGGAACAGTACAGGCAAAAATGGAGAACTGTGAAAGAGCATGGAATTTCTGAGCAACAGTAAGAAGTTCAGTGAGGCTGAAGCATAGGGCATGTGGTGGGAGGATGGGAGACAAAGCTAGAAAGGCAAATTGAATCAAGTTCAAGAGGAGTCTGCCTCTCAGCTGAGGAGTTTGCCCTTTATGCTGTAGATAGTTTTGTGTCCTGGACAGTTTTTAAGGATGCTCTTTGGAAAGATTCCTTTAGCAGCCTTTGAGAATACAGAAAGGTATGCAGAGATGGTATAGAAAAGATAAGGGCCAGAACCAAATCAAGGCAGGGGGTGATGAGGAGAAATAAAGTTAGGGGGAAAGATTATATCAGTCTGCAAGGGCTGCCATAATAAATACCACAGACTGGGTGTCTTAAACAACAGAAATTTATTTTCTCACAGTCCTGGAGGCTAGAAGTCCAAGATCAAGGTGTCATCAGGGTTGCTCTCTAGTGAGACTTCTCTTCCTGTCTTGTAGATGTCCACCTTCTCACTGTGCCCTCACATGACCTTTCCTCTGTACACATGCAGAGAGAGAGAGGGCTCTACTGTCTCTTCCTCTTCTTATAAGGACAACAGTCCTATCAGATTAGGGCCCCATCTTTATGACCTCCTTTAACTTTAATTACCTCCTTGAAGGCCCTATCACCAAATACAGTCACATTGGGCCTCAACATATGAATTTGGGGAGGACACAATTCAGTCTACAACAGATATACCTGAGATAGAATCAAAAAGACTTACTTACTATTAGATAATTGTGAACAATATTTTTTACAGTGATTTATCATTAATAATATTTTTCTCACATTCATTATCTGATTTGACCTTTACAACACTGTAAAAGTAAAATATTAGCATTATCCTCATTATACAGATGAGTAAACAGACTAAAAGGAGGTAAATAATATGTCCAAGGGCATATAGCTAGTAAGTGGTGACCGTGACACTGAACCTGCCTTGGACTCAGAATCCCATGCCGTTCTGATTCCCTTGTGAGAAGTGAGGGTGTAAAGGAGACTGAACAATTGAGGTCAGCTCAAGGATGCCTTACCCTTAGTCTCTAGTGAAGCCCAGAAGCTCTCAGGTCAATTGCTTCCACCTCCTAACTCAAAACACTTTCAACCTCCTGCCTCCACCTGTGCCCTCCCCACCCAAGAAGCTTCTACATTATCCGTAGCCCCCTCCTCTACTGTCTTTAGAAACATACATCTCCTCTTTCCTGGGAAGATGTGTGTGTGTGGTTGGGGGGGAATGTGAACACAGATATTTAAAATTTTTTCTTAATAATTTGCCCTATTACAGATAGAATGTTCTTCCCTTCTTCTTTGCTGACTAATTCCTACTCATCTACTAAAACCAAACTTACAGGTCACCTCTTTCATGACTTCTCTAGGTTTGATTGAGAACATGTCTGTGAGCACATAGCATCACATTATGAATCATCAGATTGTGTAAACTCCTTCAGGGCAGATAGATATTCGTAGTATCTAGCAATAGCACCCACTTCATGTCTGTTACCTGCTCATTGAACAGATGAGTGACTTCATACATTGTCACATTCTTCCCACACAATAAGAGTCCTTTTATTCTTTATCATTCCTCCCAGATACAATCTATCTGCTTGTATCACTCAGGGTTCTATGCAAGAAACAAAAAACCCTCCCAGTATTGTAAGGACACAAGGACATAGGTGCTTACAAAAATCAATCAGAAAGTCTCAAGGAACCATGAATGACCTCCAGAACATGGTAGACACACTCTACCAGAGAAACTGCTACCTCTGCCACAGTCAGGGAGGGTGGGGTAACTGGAAGTCTCCAGTAATGACCGGAGTTAAGAATAAGTGGCTACAACTGTGATCCAGGGTCCTGGAAGCTATGATCAGAACATTGCTGCTGCTACACTCTGATGCAACCACCTCTCAATATTTGCAATGCTAGAGACATCACTGAATCACTGCTATAGAAATATATCACACCTCCATGACCTTGCTTGCAAGGAGAAATAGCCAAAGTAGCAATACAACAGCCTTTTCCTCACTTCTGCCTTCTAAATCTCACCCAAGTACGTCTGACTGGCTGCAAGGTATTCTTAGAAACATAATCCTTAGTTTTTCAGCCTGTGCAGTATAGGAGAACACGCTGGAAGGAGATGGGAATATATGCTGAGTGCTAATTAACCATATCGACCACTATGCTTGTCTGAAAATCCACCAGATGCCTTATCATCTGCAATGGGGTCTCTTCCTCCTCCTCCAGTGCCCACCCTGATGGCTGGGTTCATCTCTGGTCTTGGTGCCTTTAATCTGCTCCTTCAGGGAACAATTTGCCCTTTTCTGTGACCTGGGTGAGGCAAAATTTCTTAGTTGTAATTCCAAAAGCACAGCCATAAAAGAACATATTGATATATTGGACTTCATCAAAGTTTAAAACTAATGCTCCTTGAAAGGCAATGTTAAGAGAATTAAAAACAAGCCACAAACTAGGAGAAAAGATTAGAAATGACATATCTGACATAGGACTCGTATCCAGAATGTATAAATAGCTCAAAAATCAATAATAAGAAAACAAACAGCCCAATTAAAAAAATAGACAAAAGATTTGAGCAGATCATTCACCAAAGAATATGTATGGATGATAAATAAGCACATGAAGATAGTCAACATCATTAGTCATTAGGGAAATGCAAATTAAAACCACAGTGAGATACCACTACACATCTAAAATTAAAAAGTCTGATCTGAGTGTTGGTGAGAATGTGGAGAAACCGGAACTTTTATATACTGCTGGTGGGAGTGTAAAATGGTACAACCACTTTGGAAAATAGTTTGGCAGTTTCTTAAAAAGTTAAACATACACCTACCATATGATCCAGTCATTCTACTCCTAGATATTTACCCCAAAGAAACGGAAAAATGTATGGGCACACAAAGACTTGTATACAAATTTCTTAGGACTTTATTTATAATAGTGAAAAACTGGAAACAATCCCAAAGTTCATCATCAGATGAATAGATAAACAAATTATGGTAATCCCTACAATAGGATACTTCTCAGGAATAAAAAGAAATAAACTATGATACTACAGTGATGGATGAATCTCAACTAATTATGCTGAATAAAAGAGTACATACTTTATGATTCCACTTACATAAAATTCGAGAAAATTCAAACTAATATATAGTGACAGAAAGCAAATAAATTGTTGCCTAGGGATGGGAAGGGTGAAGGCAGGAAAGATTGCAAAGGAGCATGAGGACGTTTGGGGGGATAATAGATGTGTTCTTTATCTTGATTATGATGATGGTTTCATGTCAAAACTCATGAAATTGTATAAATATATGTAGTTTATTATATGTCAGTTACACCTAAATAAAGTTATTAAACAACTAAAGTAAAGCAGAGACATTTAGACTGGGAAAAAAAATCCCCACCCTCCTTGTATGTATTCACTTAGGTGATTATTTGATGTCTGTCTTCCCCACTAGAATGATAACGCTGTGAAGGTGGGGGGCGGGGGGGCCTATTTGCACAAATGCTTCTCTAATGTTTAACATAGAATCTGGTGCATATTAGGGACTTAGCACATATTTGTTAAAGAAAGAAAAGAGAAAAGAGTCGAGAATAACTCTAAGTTTTAACCCTGAGTAAAAGAGAAAA
Source organism: Equus asinus (assembly GCF_041296235.1). NCBI lineage: Eukaryota > Metazoa > Chordata > Mammalia > Perissodactyla > Equidae > Equus > Equus asinus. Next base: position 51,655,840 of record NC_091811.1, read on the forward strand.
TGTGTTGCTATTGATAGACATGGAGGAATCAGGAGGAAAGGCAGAGATGGAGCAATCAGAGAAGGTGAAGGAGAGCCAGGTCGTGCTATGCCAGGGAAGCCGAAAGAAGTAGTTTCAAAGAGGAGAAAGATTAGAAAAAGGCCATTTGGGTTTTTGGATTTATCAGTTAGAAGGCATTGGTGCTCCAAATAAAGTGATTTCAGACAGAAGCCAGGTTGTTTTTCCCTCCCCCAATCTTCCCCATACACAAAACACAAAACTTCCCCGGACAGTAAAAGTATCCATTTACTTTGCTCCATCCTCACAAGTTACCCCTCTAGTCCAAGCCCTCATCCTCTCTCACTTGTTCTACCCCAATAGCTTATCTCCTTTCTCAGATGCCACTTTTGTTCTCTTACAATCCATTTGCCACAAATCAGCTAGAATGATTGTTTTAAAACACTCATCAGGTCACGTGCCTAGTTCTTCCATGGAATCTTCTTGTCATTATTTCCCCTCTTTATTCCAATGGTTAGCACCCCTAGTGTGCTCAAGCTGTGAAACTCTCAAGCTTTGTCACATTGTCATCTGGAATCAGGAAAGAAAATTGATCAAGGATATTAGTTATATATTTCTGCCTAACAAACTACCCCCAAACTTTGAGGCTTGAAACAAACAAACAAAACACATTTTTTAAATTTTTTAAAAATTTTTTCAGTAAGGAAGATTCGCCCTGAGCTAAAATCCGTTGCCAATCTTCCTCTTTTTTTTTTTTTTTCCTTAAGGAAGATGAGTCCTGAGCTAACATCCATGCCAATCTTCCTCTATTTTGTGTATGGGATGCCTCCACAGCATGGCTGGTGAGTGGAGCAGGTCCATGGTGGATCCAAGCCTGAGAACCGAGACCCCCAAAGCAGAGCATGCAGAGCTTTAACCACATGGCCACGGGGCTGGCTCCACAAAAAACGTTTATTATCTTACACAGTTTCTAAGTCAGGAATCTGAGAGAGGCTTAGCTGGGTGCTTCTGGCTCAGGGGCTCTCATGAGGTTACAACAAAGCTATTGGCTGGGACCCCATTCATCCGAAGGCTTGGCTTCTTTTAAGATGCCTCACTTACACAGCTATTGTCAGGATGCCTCAGTTCCTTGCTGGTTGTTGGTAAAACACCTCAGTTCCTTACTACCTTGTCTTTCCACTGGCCTGCTTGAGTGTCCTCCTGACACGGCAGTTGGCCGTGAGTGATCCGAGAGAGAGCAGAGGAAGCTGTAATACTTTTTCTGACCTAGTCTCCCTGGACTTTATCACTTCCATTTTTTGTGTTTATTAGAGACAACTCATTAAGTTCAGCTCACACTGAAGGGAAGGAGAATTAGGCTCTACCTCTTGAAGAGAGGAGTCTCAAATAATTTGTGGATATTTTAAAACCATCACCATGAGGCAAGGAAAAAAAAGGTGTGTTCAGGGCCGGCCTGGTGGCGCAGCGGTTAAGTGCCCACGTTCTGCTTTGGCAGCCCAGGGTTCACCGGTTTGGATCCCGGGTGCAGACATGGCACCGCTTGGCACACCATGCTGTGGCAGGCGTCCCACATATAAAGTAGAGGAAGATGGGCATGGATGTTAGCTCAGGGCCAGTCTTCCTCAGCGAAAAGAGGAGGATTGGCAGCAGTTAGCTCAGGGCTAATCTTCCTCCAAAAAAAAAGTGTGTTGAAGGCTTAAGGATGAAGAAAAGATTTGGATCATCAGTCGTGAATAGTGATATAGGAGTCGATGCAGCAAGCAATGGTTATATAAGCGTAATGCCTTTTCTACCTGCTCTACATGACAGAGGCAGGATCAAGGAAAGCAGGTGAATGGGCTGGCCAAGTGTTTGGGGCTTGGAAATGATGATAGGATAGAAGAGTGTACACTTTATAGTGCTGGGAGACACTGGAGTACTTGATCTGAAACTCATCTGAAGCTCCACAGTGATATGGAAAGAGCTAATTACTTCCAAGAATGAAGCATATGTGATAGTTCTGAGGGAAACTAACTTAATCTATTTGAGTTGCAGGTTCCTCATCTGTAAAATGGAGTTAATAATGTCTGCATTACCTTCTTCACTGAGTTGTTATGAAGTGAAATAATAGATGGAAAGTTACTTTGAAAAGAACAAAGCATTCTTCTAATACTCTTGTTATTTTTATCACTGCACTCTGAAAAGTTAAAAAGGTCTGAGTTGGTATTAAAAAGTATTGCAAGCTATATTTTTCAGTTTTTTTCTTTTTTCTTTCCTTCCAGTCTTTAGTAATAATAGCCCGTAATACTGGGACTGGAAAAGGAAAGTTCACTGTTCTTCACTCCTGTCCTTCAGATGTCAATGGATATGCAAATGAGATTTGGGAAGTGAAAAGGCTCCTCTTGAATCTTAAACAGAACCGTAAATACTCACACACATTTATAGGTGATGGTGTGGATTTTAATGTGTTTCCTTCCTGTCAGCTACTTGTTCTCATAACCACTGGGTAGGACAAGGTCAGTGCGTTTGAGATCAGAAGGAGGGATTGGAGTTATAAAAATAGACGAGGAAAGGTGTGAGATACAGAAGAAATTACCTCAGGGAAGCCGTCTTTATCCCCATTTGTTGGGGAACCACGCTGCCCTCCCTAGGGTTATGTTTAGACCAGGGCCCCAAGTCTTTTTTGAGTTGCCCCCTACTTGTTCTCTTCTCTGTCCTTGCCCTAGGCTGAGGAATTCGGCCTGCTTTTTTGTCTCCTCTTTAACTCTGCCAAGTCCTCCTCCCTAACTTCTGGAATGCGGGATCTGTTGCTGTCTTCCCACCTTCCTCCTCACCATTCTCTTACTATCTCCTAGCCCTTAAAGTCAAGAACTGCCATTTTCTTTCAAAGGTTTTATTAAAAAAAAAAAAAATCAACTTTACAAAATTACATGAACAAAGCATGCCAATTTCACAATGAGAGGCAGTACAGGTTAATAATTAAGAGTATGGGCTTGAGAATGAGGCACCAAGAGCTCAGATTCAAGGTCCATGACCTGGGGCAAACTGTTTGAGCTTTAGTTTCCTCATCTGAAATGTAATAATCGTTCCTGCCTCCCAGGGTGATTGCAAGGATTAAATTAGTTAATATGCATAAAGCATCTTAAACACTGTCTAGCGTATAAGAAGCAGTACATAATACATGTTAGCTAGTATTATTATAGAAAGAAAAGTAGAAAGAAGAAAATTAAAACAATCTATACTCACAAGGGTTTTACTTCTGCTCACTAATGAGAAATAAATGATAACACATTACAAATATGAAGAATTTACAAAGTTTAAGAGATCTTCCTAAGGTCTTTTAGTTTTCCTTCTTGGCCATTAGTTGCGTCTACACTCTTTGAAATAATTGGAAACCCAACAGAATTTTCCTTCAAATTTCTTTCTTTTTTTTTTTTTAAGATTTTACTTTTTCCTTTTTCTCCCCAAAGGCCCCCTGTGCATAGTTGTGTATTTTTAGTTGTGGGTCCTTCTAGTTGTGGAATGTGGGATGCCGCCTCAGCATGGCTTGATGAACGGTGCCATGTCTGCGCCCAGGATTTGAACCAGCGAAACCCTGGGCCGCCGCAGCAGAGCACGCAAACTTAACCATGCAGCCAAGGGACCGGCCTGCAAATTCATTTCTGTAGGAGGAGATCACTTACCTTTCTCTTCTGCCATCTTCCCTGCCTAGGTCTTCCCCCTACGACCTCCACTCTGTCCCAGGTTTATGGCTGGCCGTCATCCTGGCTTGCCTGCCCTGATTTTAGCACTGAAAGTCCTACATCCTGGGAAATCCCTCAGACCCAGGTAAATGGATGATTGGTCACCCTATATGTGGTTCCCTAACTTTAGGTTGAACGTATATACACTGAGGATTTCCAGAGTGGACTGGATGATAGCTATTTCCCTGGCCCTCTGTCTTATGTAGGAACAGTCTCCTTGAGCCATTTCCTAAGAATATTTCTAAGCTGTCTGAAAACCAAGTTCCAGGCTCACCTGGAAGGTGACTTATATATAATCTAGCTTGGCATCAGCAGGTAGAATAGGAACCTAAGGGTAGACAGTAATGCGGACAAACAAAGAAGCAAGGTGGGAAAAGACATAGTTCAATTTAGGAATCTTGTGAGTTTACATTTCACAACATTGTCAAAGGATCCGAGTACAGTGCCTCTCACATGGTAGGCACTCCAAACGTGGCAGCCATGATTGGGTGCCTTCATCACATTCTGGGACATTCCTCTTTGTTTTTCCCCTTTCTTTCTGTTTTCCCCCATCAAGCAGTTAGTTAGTTGGCTTTATATTTCTTGCCTCGGGGGAAAATATGGCAAGCAGGATAGGATCGGTGAACAAATAATTCCTACCAAGCATTTTGCTTCCTTGGCAAAGGGCATGGGCATAGTGTCAGCCAGATACGAAAGGAGAAGGACAGTCACCAAACTAAGAGTTTCCCTTCCCTGGACTAGAGACAGGAGAGGAGAGAGGGGAAAGATCTGCAGAGTCCTGAGAGCAGAGAATTTCTAGGCCAGATAAACTCAAATATTTTCAGGGCCAGGAGGATAATATGAATGGGGGAAGCAGGCAGGGTTTGCAAAAAATATTTGTTTATAAGCAAACTCTGCCTGCTTCACCCACTCCTATTCTTTCTTTTTTTTGAGGAAGACTAGCCCTGAGCTAACTGCTGCCAATCCTCCTCTTTTCACTAAGGAACACCGGCCCTGAGCTAACATCCATGCCCATCTTCCTCAGCTTTATATGTAGGATGCCTACCACAGCATGGTGTGCCAAGTGGTGCCATGTCCGCACCCGGGATTGGGGCCAGCAAACCCCGGGCCCGAAGTGGAATGTGCGCACTTAACTACTGCACCACCGGGCTGGCCCCCACCCACTCCTATTCTATCTTCCTAATTTGGATTTCATCGACACAGACCCACTCAAAACCAATACACTTAAAACATAACTAAAACAAATAGGAATTTTTGAAATATTTAAAATTTTATTTTGTTTCAACTTGAAAAGTTTGGGGGATGGGTCGCGGTGAGAAAAGCACAGAGAATAATAATAAATGCCCCAAGTGCCCATTGCTCAGAATTAGTGAATGTTAAGATTTCAAAATTTTTGTTTCAGATCATTTTTCATAAAAATAGGACATTATAAATGCGTTGAAGTTTCCTTTCCCTAATCTGATTCACTTCCCATCCTTCCCAGAGGCACCAATTATCATGACTCTAATGTTTATACAGTTCAAGTTTTTTAAAACCTTTGCTATGTATATATTAATAAACAATGTATAGTATTGTTCTGGGTGTTATTTTGTATTTATATCACTTGCACTATAGTGCATCTAACATTAGGTAATTTGTTTTTATCCACATTGTGTTCAAGATGTGTACATGTTGATGCATATAAATCTAATACATTTGTTGTAGCAGCCGTATGGTTTTTCATTGTATAAATCTGTTTCTCAACCTTGCTTTTATTATCTCTCCTAAGGAGAAAATTTATTAAAGTTATTAAATGAATCAAATTTAATTTTAATTTCCCCCAACAAGAGAAATTAAATACTAAGGAATAAGACTTTTGTTGGATAATATTGAGCTTTGGAGGGTTATTATCACATACTACATCTGAGATTTTTGGCACCCCCCCCAAGAACCAATTTTCACCCCTTTTGGGGTGATATCACCCTGGTTGAGAATTCATGGTATAAATATACCATGTTTCTAATTTTTTGTTATTACAAAAAATGCTGCAGTGAATAGGCTTAGGTATTTATCTTTTTTTTTAAGTTTTAGTTTTTGAGGAAGATCAGCCCTGAGCTGACATCTGCTGCCAATTCTCCTTTTATTGCTGAGGAAGTTTGGCCCTGGGCTAACATCCATGCCCATCTTCCTCTATTTTTTTTTTTTTTTGAGGAAGATTAGCCCTGAGCTAACTGCTGCCAATCCTCCCCTTTTTGCTAAGGAAGACTAGCCCTGAGCTAACATCCATGCCCATCTTCCTCTACTTTATATGTGGGATGCCTACCACAGCATGGCTTGCCAAGCGGCACCACGTCCGCTGCCGGGATCTGAACCAGTGAACCCCGGGCCGCTGAAGTGGAACGTTCAAACTTAACAGCTGTGCCACAGGGCTGGCCCCCATCTTCCTCTGTTTTGTATGTGGGACGTCTGCCACAGCATGGCTTGACGAGTGGTGCGTAGGTCCGCACCTGGGATCCAAACTGGCGAACCCTGGGCCGCTGAAGCAGAACGTGCAAACTTAACTGCTGTGCCACCCAGCTGGCTCCCTCTATCTTTATTTATATGCATTAAAATATATACCTAGAAGTTATGAGGTATGTTCATTTCAGCTTTGCTAGATCTTGTTAAATTGCTCTGCTAAAATGTTTATGCTAATTTTCCATTTATATAGAAAATTATATTATATAGTGCTGGGACACACTGTACTATATGGTTTCCTGTTTCTCTACTTCCTCACCAATACCAGAGTTGTCAGACCATTTTTTTTTTTTTAAAGATTTTATTTTTCCTTTTCCTCCCCAAAGCCCCCTGGTACATAGTTGTATATTTTCAGTTGTGAGTCCTTTTAGTTGTGGTATGTGGGATGCTGCCTCAGCATGGCTTGGTGAGCAGTGCCATGTCCGCACCACACCCAGGATTTGAACCAGTGAAACCCTGGGCCGCCAAAGCGGAGCGCACGAACTTAACCACTTGGCCATGGGGCCGGCCCCTTGGAGTTGTCAGACTTTTTGATTTTCCAATCTTGTGTGAAATGGTATACCATTGTTTCAGTTTGCATTTTTCTTATTACTAGTGAGAATGAACATATTTTCATGTGATTATTGGTCATTTGGGTTTTCTCTTTGGTGAATTGCCTGTTTATACCCTTTGCCCATTTTTTTTTTTTAAAGATTTTATTTTTTTTCCTTTTTCTCCCCAAAGCTCCCCGGTACATAGTTGTATGTTCTTTGTTTTGGGTCCTTCTATTTGTGGCATGTGGGACGCTGCCTCAGCATGGCTTGATGCGCAGTGCCATGTCCGCGCCCAGGATTCGAACCAACAAAACACTGGGCCGCCTGCAGCAGAGCGTGCGAACTTAACCACTCGGCCACGAGGCCAGCCCCTACCCTTTGCCCATTTTTATGTTTGTTTTGGTCTTCTTGTTGATTTGTAGAAAGAACACTGTTTCAGTTATCTATGCCACCCTGAACTTGATGGCATAAAACAACAACCATTTTATTAAGCCCATAGATTCTATGAGACGGGAATTTGGACAAGGCACAGGAAGGTATCAGATGGGAAGACTTGAATTGCTAGAATCACCTGGAGGCTGGAATCATCTGGACATGTGTAGCATCTGGGCTAGGATGACTCAGAAGTTGAATTCGGTTGGGACTATTGACAAGAGCACCTACACATGACCTCTTTAACTAGCTTAGACTCTTGTAAGCTGACGGCTTGGTTCTCTAAGAGGGAGTGTCTCCAAAGAGTGTTCAAGAGCAAGTTCTCCAAGAGAAACAGTCAGAAGCTGCATGGCTTTTTATGATCTAGACTTGGAAGTCTTCAAGAGAAATGAAAACATATGTCCACACAAAAATTTGTACATGAATGTTCACAGCAATGCTATTCATAATAACCAAACAACGGAAACAACCCAAATGTCAATGGATGAAAGGACAAACAAAATATGGTATATCCATACAACAGAATATATCTCAGCCATAAAGAGGAATGAAGAACTGATACATGCAACAACATGGATGAACCTTAAATATATTATACTAAGTTAAAGAAGTTAACACAAAAGGCCACATATCGTATGATTCTATTACATGAAATGTCCAGAATAGGCAAATTCGTAGAGACAGAAAGTACATTAGTGGTTGCCAGCATTGGGGAGGGAGGGCAGGGAATGGGCAATGACTGCTAATGGGTACTGGGTTTCTTTTTGAGGTAATGAAAATGTTCTGGAATTAGATAGTGGTGATGGTTGTACAACCTTGTGAATATAGTAAAAAAAACCAGTAAATTGTGTAGCTTAAAGGGTGAATTTTATGTTATGTGCATTAAATCTCATTTTAAAAATGTATTACAAAACTTACGAGCCTATGTGAGGTATAATGATTCATCAATGAAGACTTAGAATAATGGGTAGAGAAGAGATATCAGTTTATTGTACATATCACAGCATGTGATGATTCTTCAGTGTCCAGGTACTATGTCTTCTTGTTCAGGCTCAGAAATCATGTTCTTCATGTTCTTTATTGTTAAACATGCAATCCTGGCTAATTTCATATCTCCTACCAGGGGAAAAGACAGTAATACTGTTAATACAATGCCATGGCTCTTTGGAAACTATTTATATTGAAACAATATAGATATTCTTGTCTTTGTAGTTCCTTTGTAATATTTATTTACTCCTGGTTATATCATTATTCACGACATGACATCATTCATCATGTCGCCCATGACGCTCTCAAAAAATTATTATTATTATTATTTTTTTTAAAGATTGGCACATGAGCTAACAACTGTGGCCAACCTTTTTTTTTTTTTTCTGCTTTATCTCCCCAAATCCCCCCTAGTACATAGTTGTATATCTTAGTTGCAGGTCCTTCTAGTTGTGGCATATGGGATGCCGCCTCAACGTGGCCTGAGGAGCGGTGCCATGTGCACGCCCAGGATCCAAACCCTGGGACGCCGCAGCGGAGTGCAGGAACTTAACCACTTGGCCACGGGGCTGGCCCCTCAAAAAATTATTACTGTGCTGTTGATGATAACCACAAATGCAAGTCTTACCCAGAGTATGCAAGAAAATTTAAACAATAATTAGTTTTATGGTCATGTTAAATTTTCATTCAGAATTTTATGCGATAAACATAGAACAACACCTCTTCCCACCATGTCTTGTCTTGTACTCTTTAAACTATGATCACAGCATTCCCAGACTGTGATCTCTTTCAACGTTGATCACACCCCTACCTTCCATACACCACCACAACAGGGAATATATGTGAGGGGTCCACGAGTGGAGCAAGAGGAGTGGTGCCATTTGTGCATGCCTCATTTGGTATGACTTAAGACTGACATGAGAGACAGTATTGTATTACCATATCATTCAGAGGCAAAAAAGGACATCAGTTGGAAAGGTCCTGTTGGCACTGTGGAGCAAGTCTCAAAAGCACCCAGAAATGACTGCCTGACATATGTCCCAGAGTCTTTGGAGGGGATAGAATGACCCTGAGTGCCAGTGTGTGTGTGTGGGGGGGTGTGTGTGTGTGATGATGTACAGGATAAAAGATACCTACTGCCACTCTGTTGTCCTCTGGTGCTATGGACCACAGGCAGCTCCACATCAGAATACTGATGGGAGAGGATCAACACAGGGACCCATACACACAACTCAAGCCTAAGGGTTGGTGGAGAATGGTTGGTAGCCCAGAGGCCTGAACTCATCTTCAGTCTGACCCCAATTAGGCATGTCACCACCATCCTGGAGACCCAATCTCATGCATTTCCACAGAAGAAATATTGTGCTGGCTAGCAAGAGTGATCAGCTCACAAGCATGCCTTCTTGGAATTGAAATGAGGTCATAGAGCATTGGAATGACCCCAGAGGCACGTGTTCCAGAGGTCCTCAGGTATCCTGGGATTGGAGAATGTCATGAAGGGGAGAAACTGGGACCAGGGATCATGAAGGGCCTGGTTTGGACTGAGTCTTAATGGCTCTACTGGACCTGGCTAGTCCTAGGCAATGAGGGAGATAGAAAATTTCTGGGAAGGCCCTTCAAAGCATGAGATCCTCTGAGGCACAGGACCCAAGACAGGGGCCTGGGAATAAGCATGTTATTATAAGGAAGTGATTGCTATGTGACTTACGTGGATAAGTCATAAAAAGAGCCTTTGTCTAGCTCTCTCTATCACTGGGATTGCTCCCTCTGGGAGAAGCCAGTCCTCCTGCTGCGAGGACGTTCAAATAGCTGTATGGAGGAGTCCACATAGCGAAGACGTAAGGCTTCGACAGCCAGCACTAATTTGTCCTCTATATGAGTGAGCCACCTTAGAAGTAATTCCTCTAGCCCCAGTCAAACCTCTGGATGACTGAAGCCCCTGCTGACATGTGACTGCAATCTCATGAGAGACCCTGAGCCAGAAATAGAATGAATAATCTAGGTCATCAAGAATGAATAACATATGTCAACATTATGCAGGTAAAACTCTTGGCAACCTATTGCTCCAGGTGGAGAATGCAATATTAACTTGACAAAAGGTCTCTTGTTCCTTAAGTATGGCACGGCAATAGAGCTGCTGAGCCTGAAAGGGCCACACTAGTACAAAGGTAAGAACCTCTGCAGTAACCCTGTGGAACCAGATAGGCCCTGTCCCCAAGCACTTGTAGCCCCAGAAATGTGACAGAATTTAGAGTGGGGAGGGGAGTGGACCCCCAAGGAAGACTGACAATACATTTTCTCCCACTCTGGAGGAATGAGGTTCAGAGTAAATATTAGGTTGCACCACAGAAAAAAAAACCCTATATTTATTGCATACCTGAGTTCATGTACCGAGAATCATACCCTACACATTTGAATTCTTTATTGAAAAGATAGCTGTTTATCCTTCTAAAAAGTGATTTCCTAAATCCTGGATTCTGATCAAATCTCCACTGATCAAATGCTTAATCTAAATTTCTTCCCTTATTTTGCCAGAGCAGTTTCTGTCCATGGGCCTTTTTCCTCATCTCTAAAATGAGGGGCGGGAGTGGGGTGAGGCAGGTGGAATCTAAGTTTTGTGCAGCCTGAAACATCTACAATTGTGGGGCTATATTTAAGAAAAAGGGTATAAAATTATGTAATAAAATAAATATTTATTTAGAATAAGAAATCACTACAGATTTTGAAATGCTGACAAAATGACAAACATCAGAAAAATAATAACTCCCTGGCAACCACGATACGCTTTTTTTTCTGTTTTTTGGCTGCATACTTTTTGTCTCTTCATATGACCATTTTGTACTATTTTTATAGAAATATTAGAAAGATAAATTAGTAAAAAAAATAGTTTTAAAAATTGATAATTTAGAAACTTTTTTTTTTTATCAGTTTCGCAAGTCCTTACAATAGGTTCTTGCACAAGTGGTGCTTCTGGCTGGGGACCAGCCCTCAGGGAGCTCCAGCCCTTTGATCTCCCTTGGCTTAGTTTCTTCGGGGCTGCCAGGGCAGCTCCGCCACATCGCCGCCCTGGTCTCCTCTCCCACCCACTCCATTCCTCTCCCAACTCGAAGGACCAAGGTGACTATAAGGAGCTGCCCACCTCTCGCATGGGGAAGGTGGTCCTGGCAGCTCTCTGGCCCTGCCCATGGTCCTAGGACTACCACTTGGGCTTAGAGGGTGACCTCCAGGCTGGGGTCCGAGCATACGATGCAGGACTGGGGCTGCTATTTCCTCCTTGTGTTCCTGGAGAATTCGCTGAGCCTTCAAACGTGCTCTGAAGCTTAAGCTCCACGAGATTTACGGTAAATGGGACCCAGTGAGAGCGCTTTTCTATGTGTTCTCTAAACCTCTTTCTTTCCCCCTTTAACATCCAATGATAAGCCTGAAACTAGAATCCCAGGACTTGGCAGCGCTCTTCCATCACGCGTCGTGGGGGCTGTATTACTCGCTAGGTGTCTTGAGTGGGACCTGCCCCTCTTCACTTTCTCCACTAGAGGCGGCTGTGGACAGCAACCCTTCTTTACTAGGGAGGAAGAAGGCCGAGACCTTTTCCTTCGACGCCCGTTGGCGACCAGAGTGTAGACCGACAAGGGCACTAGCGAATGGCTCTGAAGTAGGCAGGCGATGTTTATGCCTGTACAGCCAATGGAAAGGCAGAAGTGCGGCCAACGGCCAATGAAGACTGGCTTTAAAAAGCGCGAGGGCGGGGCTTCCCTCGAGGGGCGGACGCAGGGTAAAGCGTCTGGAGCGGACCCTGGGAGAGCCAGAAGCACATCCGGTGTTAGAAGAGCCGTGTAGGCTCCTGAGACGCTGGTAGGAAGGTACGTCTGAAGCTGGGACTGCGCAAGCCGGGAGTGAGAAGTGGAAAGGGAGTTAGGAGTTATTGTCTGAGCAAGAGTGGGAGTAGTCTCCACTTTCGGACAGACTGCGTCCTGGGGGAACGGGGCCCTGGTCGGCGACTGGACTCCGGGAAGCTGGGCGGGGAGGGGAGAAGCTAGGGAACTAGTATCGCGCATGCGCAACCGCCCCGGAGCGGGGGAGGGGCGGGGGCGAGTCCGCCGGGTCTTTGGGGGCGTCGAGGCGGGGGGCGCCAGCGAAGGCCCTGTCTTAGTCTCCTTTCCCTCCCTCGTCCTCCTCCTCCGCCAAGTCTAGAAGCGGGGGCCCGTTGGCCCCGCCTCGACCCTTCGGATTCAGGGAACGTCCCCCGCCCCTTCCTTCCGAGGTGAACGGAAGCGAAAGCTCTTGGGTTTGTGGTCACCCCCGCCCCACCCGAGCGATCGCTGCTGTGCTGCGGGGCCTCTGGCCGGGCCGCCTCTGGGCGAGCGGCGGGGGCCTCGAGAAGGGCCTGGTCGGGCGGGCTGCCCTGTCACGGCGGGGCGGGTGATGTCACACTGCTCTGTGACACGCGAGGCTGCTGGTTACTTGTAAGCCAACAGCAGAGGCGAGAGGTGAGAGGAGACCGGGGCTTGGCCTGGCTTCCCAGCCCCACGGGGCAGCCCCGCTAGTCTGATTGGTTACCTCCGGACAGGTGAGGTGGCCTTGGCTCTGCTTGGTCCTGAGCCTTGTGGGCGTCATTCTCAAAGTCCGCTCCGGAAAGGCGTCGTCGGGCGGTTGTTTTTCTCTCGGACCTTCTTGCGGGAGCCGTGGTAATAAGTAGGCTGGGGTATTTTTGTTTGCTTATTAAGTGTGGAATTGCTACCCCGTGCCAGCCCAGGTTGCATTGCCCACCTCATCAGCCTTTCATTGGCCAAACGCTAACAACCACCTCTCTGAACTTGAGACTCTGTTCTAGCAATAGTTAACCTGTGGATGTGTAATCCAGAAGAGCTGACTGTGCCGGAGACACAGACAGGTTTCAAGGTTAAAGGTTAATGGCAAATGGGCTTTTTAAGTGACTTATTGATATTTATTTCTAGTTTATTTTTTGGTTAAATGTGTAGTTTAACAATTCAGTTCAAGAGAGATTATGTAAGTTGCGTAGCCACATTTCTTACGGCTTCTGCAAACACTTATTTCTGTAATTATTAGATTTACTCTTTTTGGTGGTTTTTTTCTTTTTAAGTCTTGTCTAATATTTTTTGTCCTGGCTTCGAGAGTATGTTGACGTTTAGATTCTCTGCCGTTTTCCTCCAGTGGGGGCAGAATGGTTGAATCCTTGAGAAATGCAGCCCGTAATTTGGATTGAGGGTTTCCTTCTTCCGTTAATCATCTTGTTGTGGAAACATGGCTTAGTACCCTCTTTCTTCCCTTCTCTCCCTTACCCCCCCCCATTGATGTGACTGCAGTCTTACTCTCCTAAAGAATAGGAAAGATAAAATTAATCCAGCTGTTTAGTCAACATTTCTGTTTTTTCTCCTGATTATGGATATAGTTCATGTTTGTTGTAGAAATGCTGAAAAATACAGAAAAACATAATAGGGATCAGCATATGTTAATTTCTTTCTTTCTTTTCTTTTTTAAAGATTTCTCTTGACCCTATGGCTGGAACTGCCTTAATGAAAACTTGCTTTTCTACTGTAGGGGGTAATAGTAGAAAGAGCACCAGCTTTTAGAGGTCAGAAGACCCTTAATCTGGTTCTGGCTCCATTATTTATTTTAACTTTCTGATGTTGGTCAAGTCAATATTAATATTCCTTTAGCATTTTACAATGATTTCACACAGGTTTCATATTGGTATTCAGTAAGCTTGGTAGAGCAAGCATTAATTAATTATCCTTATCTTACATATACGGAAGCCTAGATGACGTTAGGTAAAATGATTTTCCCAAAGTTATGTGGTAGAAAATGGCAGGACTTGTGACTCCAAATCTGATAATCTTGCCACTATTCGCTGTCTTTTTGATCTTTCTTTTTAATCTTTAAAGTGGGACTAATCATTCTTGGCCTTTCCTCATGGATTGATATGAAGATCAAAGAGGATAATGTATGGAAAAGGACTTTGAAAGTTGTAAAATTTTGTATAAATGTAGTCAGTGGTATTATAGAAGGTACTACTGCTGGTCTGAAGAGTTTCACTTTATTTCATAAACTACCCAAGGGTATAATCACCTCTGGGAACACACTGAATATTCTCTTGATGCTCGCTCTTCTGAATTTTCCTTTACGACTTTGACTTGGCTGTAAGATGTGGTAGAAGTGTCTTCCACTTCACCCTGTTTTGTGTGCCCCCCCCAAGTTTCTAACCAAATTTCATGGAGTAGCTTTTATGTCATACACATTTTGTTTTCCAAAGAGAATATTCAAACCAAGGAGAGAGACTGTAGAGGTTGACTTTTAGGACCACTTGCGTGACCCTTCAAGGTCGGCTCCCCTTTGAGCCACCTGGGGAATGTGACTTGAGGTTACAACACTCTTATCTGATAATGGGGTCTAGAATTGCTCTGGAGACTCCTGGTTGTGCTTAAGTCTGGGAGATAGTGAGCTGAATCCCTACAAGCTCTGCTCTCAAGGTGCTTACAACCAAATGTGTAGGAGGAGAATTGGAATCCAAAACACTTGAAAAAAGAGCTTCAAGAATGAAGGTTGAGTCTGGGTGTGCTGGTTGTCCTAATCTCTGCCTGCTCTCATTTGGGCTAAATATGGTGTTATTGGGGAGGGTTTGGTGGTTTATAGTGGAAGATGATGTGTTTAGAACATTGGTACCTTCTTATGATTCAATGTCTGCCAAACAGTTGTGATTAGAAAGAGAGAGATTCAGTAGTGTCAAAGTTTGGTACAAAAAAATAATTTATTGAAGGCAGTAGGCATTCCATCTCCAGTTACTAGTTTGGTTCTGAGGCAGCCCCCATGAGAGACAAGATTCGGTGTTAGCTAATCCAGGAATTTTCATCCAAGGTAAGAGGGGCTGAGACATCTAGGGTCCAAATCTAGGATGATCAAAGCCCATCCCTAGTCCAAGCAGAATTCCTTGGATTTCCTGCAACGGAACTGACCTACCTTCTAGGAGAGGCAAGGAAAGCATCAAGCTAATGACCATGTACTTCATCAAATTTTCTACCGCCTCAGATTATCACTTAGCGGTTATTAGGCTGTCTCAAAACGCCCTGTGGCCCTGTGGGACAGGAGATACAGTGTGAATGTACCAGAGGAGAGGCTTGCCATTTAAACAAAAGTAATTTTAACCAGTAATAAGATTTTATCAATTTCCTTTAAATTTCAATTTATGACTCCCCTCCTCCCTAGTTTAATTTTACTCTCATTTGGGTAAATATTAAGCCTTTGGGATATAGCTAGCTGTGAGTTATGGTGGAATATATTTTTTTAAAAATGAATTTACGGGTCCCGTGTAAATTAGGCTTGCGAAAAATGTCTTCTAAAACTAGACTTTTAAAAGGGAAGATCATGCACTGAAGACATGAGAGTAATGAGATTTCCACTAGTAGCAACAGTGGTTCACATATTGAGCTGGTCTTATTTAAATGAAGCACTATTCTAAGCACTTTGTTTGTCTTATGTCACCTAATTCTCAACCCTATGAAGCAGGGAATATTATATATTTCTTTTCTACAAATGAAACTGAAGCACAGTGAGGTTAACTGCCAGAAACTTGCTGCATGTCACACAGCTAAGAAAATAACAGCCAAGATTCAAACTTGGTAGGCCATGCTCTTAACCACAGAGCTAGGGAGCTGGTTATACAGAGTCTGAAAACTATTCGATAGGAAAACTACTGGAAAATTACAATCCCTCCTCCCCTTTTTTTCAACAACATGGGATTTTTCTTTTAAGTATCAATTTGGTCCCTTCTGGATGGGTGGGAACAGGGTTCAACGTGGTTGAATTGCTACAACAGGAATGAAGAAACATATAATTCACAAACTAAATGTTTAATTAAATGTGTGAACAATGTTTCTTTGACTTGCTGGTTTAATGTTAAATTGTATACACTGAGGCAGCTTTTGTCCTGGCTCCAGCAATCAGCAGGCTTTTATTTTTCAAAGGCAAGGATTTTTTTTTAATACATACTAAATGCATGGTGGTTTATGTTTGCATAGCTTTTTGCCGCTTGGTCGTGTTTCTTTCTTTCTTTTTTTAATAATTATTTTTTATTTTTTTCCAAGGAAGATTAGTCCTGAGCTAACATCTGCAGCCAATCCTCTTCTTTTTGCTGAGGGAGATTGGCCCTGAACTAACATCTGAGCCCATCTCCCTCTATTTTATATGTGGGATGCCTACCACAGCATGGCTTGATGAGCAGTGCATAGGTCTATGCCAGGGATCTGAACTGGTGAACCCCGGGCCGCTGAAGCAGAGTGCGTTAACGTAACCACTGTGCTACCAGGCAGGCCCTTAGCCACTTGGCCATGTCTCACATACGCTGTACTTAACAGTTGTTAGAACAAGATTGTAGAGAATTTTTTTTTTTTTAATTTAAGCCCTGGCCCTTGATAATCTTTCATTTTAGGACAAGGGTAAGGAAGATACCCAGAACAAAACAACTAACAAGACATAAGACATAGATATTTATTGGTAAGAATATCTGTCTCCTCCTGCTGCCCCTCCCTCCCCAAGCAAAAACAGACCCCAGGAATACCTAACTCAAAACAACACGTTGCTTAAGTTTTTCTTTCTTGGTAAAGCTGTGTAGTAAGTTTTTTGTTTTGTTTTGGGTGGCTCTAGCAGAAGAGGCTAGCCCAGGGAACCACATAATGGTGACACTTCCAATAAAGCTTTAGCAGTATATGCATGACAAATTTTGACAGATTCTGACAAGTTTTGGTATTCCTGCTCTCCTAAGAATGAAGGCATAAAATGGAACTCCGAACCAAATTAAAGGAATTTGGTTTTGATTGACACCTAAATATTTACTTCTCATTTACAAATGCAATGCAGGCAAATTTCCCATGAATCTGGCAGGCACTGTCCAAATTTATTCTATGTAAATAATCCCACCTCCCTGTTTTCGATTTGAGTATAGAACTGGGGAGTGGAAGAGAGGATCCAATTTCTAGATTTCTGTTTGAGTTGGCGGCCAGGGTGAGGCAGAGCATTGCTGGTATTGATTTTGGAATGGAGTTAGATGTCTGTTAGGGAGACTACTATTTTGGATAATTTTGAGCAACTTGCGGT
The DNA here is from genome assembly GCF_041296235.1 of Equus asinus. Taxonomy (NCBI): domain Eukaryota; kingdom Metazoa; phylum Chordata; class Mammalia; order Perissodactyla; family Equidae; genus Equus; species Equus asinus. The sequence continues at coordinate 51,673,115 of NC_091811.1, forward strand.
GTACTTTCCCCCCTTTATTGTGGTAAAATATACATAACATAAAGTTGATCACTTTAATGTACTTGTTTTTAAACAAAGATTTTCATTTAACTGTGGGCCCCTCTGGAATGTTGCTGAGTTACTTGGTTAATAGTTTGAATCCTTCAAGCTCTTTTAAGAGCTGAGTGTTCCTGGGACTGAAAATACTGTTGGTATGGGAGCTGCTATTTTTGAGTTATGAATGCAATTTAATCTTGTTCAGCCGAGTTTGCATATTCACCATTGAAATGTAGATATCTTTTCCGTGCAGCTGAAGAGCACAAGTGGTTGAGGCTAAGATAAAAACCTGGTGAGTTTAGTCTATCTGGCAAAACTTGTAAGAACAGTTTTAACTCATTACTTATCTGTATGTTATTCTTGTCTGTTTGGAACAGACCTAGAGCAAATTGTCATGTTTCCTTGATTCTAAGACCTAACTTTTTTCCCCTCATATTTTGACAGTTCTGAAATCAATCGTTGTACATGCATGTCATTATTTATTAAATGTATACCGTATTGCATTTTCCCCCCCATAAGCTATTAAAATTGCTATGTGTCTTTGCATCTAGAAAATTTGGTGGTTACGTGTTCCACTTAAATTTTAGAATCGGTAGTGATGTTGGAAGACTGGTTTTATTTTATTTATCTTTTTTATGACTTAAACCACAAGGCACTACTAAATCATGGAGAAATTCCTCTTTGACACCTCCCTCCCTACTCTCACAACCTTTGATAGTTTTGGTTTTTCCATCAGCAGTTGTAAGAGAGGAGGTTAGTACCCCCTGGGGAAATGTCAAAGAGCAAACTGGGAAAGAGGAGTTTCTGCCATTCTCCCCTCCCACAGTTTCCACTCAGTGGGGTCTGGTTGCAGTGTTGCTCCTTTCTGATTTACAATCCCCTGGGTATTTGAGGGTTTACTAACCCCACCTCCTTTGTTTAACTCTTGAAATTGGAAGCAAGAGGTACTTGAGCGTTGTTGTTGTGAATACTGAGAAACTTGGCTCCGAAGTTTGCTTCAGTGCTGTTGCAAGTTCTGTCTAGGGATGTCATTAGGGGTGTTAATGGAAGCCTTAAACAAAGACACTTTCCAGGTGCTGGATTCTGCCATCCTCTAAGTGTGCTCTCTAGAGGACATGCTCATCATGGTTGTGGAAGGCTGTGGTTGGCCGTGCAACAGCCTGCAATAATTGCACCATCTAGATCAAGAGGGCCCAGAGCCCTGTGACTTAGAGGTGTGAGTAACAGCTTAGTAGGTTCTGCAGCCTCTCACTGTAGCCATCCTTAACCACTGAATTAACAAAGGAATTGAGGTGAGTAGGGATGTTGGTGAGAAAGGAAGGAGGAAAACTAGAGAAAGCAAGCTAGCCATTGTAATTGTTTCATTTGTGAGAGAGAGCCTCAGGAAACAAATGATGCTTGTGAACTCTAAGAATGGCATCTTCCCACTGGCCCAGAATTCCTCAAGAGGTCGGTTTGGGGATTGTAAATTTTACTGCTTGGATTAATTTTGCTGAATATTGGTCTAGGTGCTGATTAGCATGGGCATGAGTGATTGGCCTGTTTTTCAAACAAATTACCTTTTGGATTTTAATCCTCCCCCCACCACCCTCCCACCCTGCTTTTGGTAGATTTGAAATGGATGGGCATTATGGGTCTGATAAGAATCTGGAGGATTGATATTTAGGAAAGGTGAAAGCCCTCGATTAAATTTTTAGTTCTATAGATTGAATGTGTTTATTTAGGATTGCCTGTGAGATAGGGGGGAGAGTAAAACGTAAGAGCCTGACTTCATGGTATTGATGTAACCTGGGTATAGTTCAGTTTAAAAATGCACTTTCTGACTTATTGAGACATTGGCAAGATCTGAATAAGGTCTGTAGATCAGATAATAGTATTGTGTCAGCGTTAATTTATATTTTGATCATTGTTTTCAGAATATACACACTGAAGTACTTAGCGATAAAGAGGCATAGTGTCAGCATCATTAGGAAAAAATAGTTTTAAGGCTGTATATTGCTATGGGGGGATAAGGCAAATATGGTGAAATATTAACATTTAGGAAATCTGGGTGAAGGGTATACAGGAATTCTTTGTATTATTCCAACTCTTCTGTAGGAAAGGTTCTAAAACATGTTAAAAAAAAAACTTTCTGCACAAATTCCTTTATCGTCGAGGAACTTTCCTCTTTTTTAAATTGTGGATTCTTTTCCATTCTAAAATGCATTAGATGCAAAGTTTGTAATGTATGTATTTAAAATGCAAATCCTAGTGCCAGACCCAGCTTTATAGTTTTTCTTTTCTATCTTTGAGGCGCTATACCTTTGCTGAGGGAATTCTCTAGTATCTTGAAACAATGACATAGAATTGCTTTATGTTCCAGTGAGTGGGTCCTTTTAACTATATTGCTAATTGAGAATTTCTCAAAGAAACAGTCTTCTTTTTTCTTCTTCTTCCCAAAGCTCCCCAGTACATAGTTGTATATATTTTTTTTTTTTCTGCTTTTATCTTCCCAAACATGGTTGTATATCTTAGTTGCAGGTCCTTCTAGTTGTGGCATCATAGTTGTATATTCTAGTTGCAGGTCCTTCCAGTTCTGCTATCTGGGATGCCACCTTGGCATGGCCTGATGAGGGGTGCTGGGTCCTTGCCTAGGATCCGAACCGGCAAAACTCTGGGCTGCTGAAGCCAACCACTCCGCCATGGGGCCAGCTCCACAAACTGTCCTTTAAAGGGGCAAATTACCTTCTGAAAGAAGAGAAATCAAATGCTAGTAATCATTTAGGGAGGAGAAGAAGAAGAGTTCATTTCCTCTGTCCCCTTTAAAATGGTTGAGTATGATTGCAAATGTATTCTAGAAGAAATCATATAAAAATGAAAATGGTTGTGTTAGGGCAGTGGAGTTTTAGATAACTTTTCATTTTTCCAAACTTTATGTTGCTATTTTTCATAAGGAAGTTATGTTATCTTGTATATCCTTGTGTCTTTAAAATAACCTTTCTTCCTTTTATCCTTGATTCTGCAGAGCGGAGGCTGTGTCCCACAGAGTCTGGCATCATGAACATATTTGATCGGAAGATCAACTTTGATGCACTTTTAAAATTTTCCCATATGTAAGTGTTTTGACCTTGACTGTAGTTCCTTATTGTATTTCTTTTCATATCTGGTTTCTTTTCCTCTTCCTAGTTTATTAACTTTTGTATGTATAAACTAACATAATAATTTTGCTAGAATTGAGAGGATCTGATAAAAGCATCCGGATTCTAAGGGCTGCTCTGTGGTCACTGGAAAGCCAGATAGTTGCTCTAGCTTGGGTACTGATTGTTCATAGTTTTGGGTTTTTGGCTCTTCCCCAGCATTTAAGATTCTCTGTTAGTTAATTAACCTATTTCAAAACCTTCCTTTTTTAATTGCATTATAATTTTCATATATTCACTGGGAAGGAGAAGAGAGGGAAATGATTCTTGGCTTAGAGATGAGATTGGTCCCAGAGTGATGGCCGTTATTAACATTCTTTCCTAGAACCCCCTCGACGCAGCAGCATCTGAAAAAGGTCTATGCCAGTTTTGCCCTGTGTATGTTCGTGGCAGCTGCGGGGGCCTATGTCCATGTGGTCACTCATTTCATTCAGGTAAGAGCAGTTTTCTCTCCTAGTTGCTGTAGCACAAAGTGCATTAGGCAGAAACTAGCTCAGCAGGGTGGTACAAGCCTGTCCCCCTCCTTAGTCCTTTTCAGTGGTTTGGGATCTGAACTCAGCCAGAGCCAGCTGGTAAATCAGGACATGTAGAGCCATTTAAATTTCTGGCAACTGTGCCCTTTCTAAATACTGAAAACAGAATGTCTTAATCCCGACACTGAGTGGTGTGCTCCTGACGTACAAGACCCCGCTGAGTAGAGGCATGATGTGCATGCTGGGGTTCTTCTGCACAGTGGCCTTTTTATATTTTCCTCCATTCTTCCTCTTTTTTGCCTGAATGACTGTGGAGAGCTTGGATACAAAACACTGATTGTATGATTAATTATCAGAAGAGGCAGGGTTGAGACCTTTAAGGGTTTGACCCATTTTATCTCTGATACACTTATTATATCTGCATGGTTGAGTGAAAACCTTCAACAACTCGTTTTCCTGTGTTGAGAGAGAGTTTGAGTTTGGCTGGCAGGAATAAATGGGACAGTTGAGGAGTAACAAAAAGTTAGAAATTCTCACTAACTAAGACTTGTCCCTTTTAGAGTGTCCTTTTTTGTATAAGTACAGGGGTCGACCTGTGTTGGCATTTGTCACTATGCCTATGCTGAAGCATCTGTTGGCAGGGGTTGTGTAAAAGATTACTCTAGACACTCAAAGGATAGGAGTTTGATCCCTCAAGTTTAGATTAAAACATACTCCACTTTTAGGTGAGAGTGGTCCTTTTGGTTTCTGGTTGTGTTTTGTTTTTTTAAGTAATGTAGTAAATTACAGTCATCCTCATTATTTGTGGATTCCATATTTGTGAATTTACCTACTCACTAAAATTTATTTGTGACTCTAAAATGGTTACTCATGGTGCTTTTGCTGACATTTGCAGTTATACCCAGAGTGGCAAAAAATTTGAGTTGCCCATCACACCATGTTCCAGCTGAGGTTGAACAGGCAACACACTGCCTTATTTCATGCTCTCATACTGTAAACAAGTGTCCTTTCCATGGTCTATTTAGTGCCATGTTTTTTGCAATTTTGTGATTTTTCTTGGTGATTCTGCTGTTTAAAATGGCCCCCAAGCATAGTGCTAAATTGCTGTCTAGTGTTCCTGAGTGCAAGAAGAGTGTGGTATGCCTTATGGAGAAAATACGTATCTAGATTAGCTTTTGTTCAGGCATGAATTATGGTGCTGTTGGTTATGAGTTCAATGTTAATGAATCAACTATATTTATCAAATAAAGTGTCTTTAGACAGAAAACACTTAAAACAAGGTTATATATTATCAATTGATGAAAGTGTGGTGACTAGAAGCTCACAATAACCTAAACCTTTATTTCCCCCAGGAGCAATTCTTTGGTATTCGCTAGTTTGTTGTATGGTGAGGGCCTGATTCCTGGTTCATAAACTGCTTTCTTCTTGCTGTGTCCCCACATGGGGGAAGGGGCAAGGGAGCTTTCTGGGATCTCTCTTATAAGGACACTGATCTCTTTCATGAAGACTCCACCCTTATGACCTAATCACCTTCTAAAGACCCCGCCTCCAAATACCATTGCATTGAGAGTTAGGATTTAAACATGAATTTCTGGGGGACACAAACATTCAATCCACAGCACCCTCTCAGTCTTTTTGCTCTGTATGTGTATATGTATTTTAAGGTGATCAAAAAGGAATCCTTTCTACTTGTTCTACAGATTGCAGTGTGCTTCAAACACTTGTCATTTTGATTCATCTTTTCTATTTCTTGGGCAAGACTCGTTTGACTTGGGTAGCCGTGCTTGATGGACTACCCAGGCTGGGAGAGCCTCCAGGAACCACTCCTGTCCTTCAAAGCTTCTGGTTTTTCTCCTCAGCCCCCACTGCCTTTTCCCCTGCCTCCAGATTAGAAGCAAATATTAGGAAGTTCAGATGAATATTTGAACCCAGTAAGGTCTCCTGCAAAATAAATGTGATACTTTCAAGTATTTAATTATTGACTCTGCATCTGACAGGCTGGCCTGCTTTCTGCCTTGGGCTCCCTGGGGTTGATGATTTGGCTGATGGCAACACCTCATAGCCATGAAAGTGAGCAAAAAAGACTCGGACTTCTTGCTGGATTTGCTTTCCTTACAGGTATGTTAGGGGATTGGTCTAATTTTGAGGAGGGAAACTGTATTTTTCCTCTCTCTTTACACTAAGGCCTGAGATTTGTATTTATCCTGACTCACCCCAACTGGCATACTGTACTATCCAGTCTTGTGTTTGAGTGTATTTTGCTTTGTACTGCTTTCTTATTTCGTATAGGTGCATCTTCCTTCTCCAAGGAAAGGGTAAGCTCTTTGTGACTGGTGACTATGACTTCCACTTTTGTATCCAAAAATAAGCATTTGTGTGCTTGAATGAATGAGGTTCAAGAGCTTAGGTCCTATAAGTTGTTAATGGTAGATGTGGGACTAAACTAGGCCCGAGAATCTGACTTAGTTGGGCTCACACTGACAACTGTCACAGGAGCATCTGTTCTCAACCTTGCAGACAGCTAATTAAAGCCATATATTGAGACTCATCCTACAGGGCACTTTGCTGATTCTCAAGAAAAGAATTAAAAGCACAACTCTTCTAGAATTGTTAAGGAAAACAGGACTCGAGCTACATAGTAAAAATACTTGCAAAGCAACATTTGAGTTAGTACAACTCATTATGAGTACATCTAATCTTTAGTGTTGGAGAAATTGTGAAAAGGAAGGGATTTAGTGAATAAAATTTTTGTGTCAGGGAAAGCTATTTTTTTTTTATTATTATTATTATTTTTTATTGAGTTATTGATAGGTTACAATCTTGTGAAATTTCAATTGTACATTAATGTTTGTCAGTCATGTTGTAGGTGCACCATTTCACCCTTTGTGCCCACCCCCCACCCCACCTTTCCCCTGGTATCCACTAAACTGTTCTTAGTCCACATTTTTAAATTCCTCATATGAGTGGAGTCATACACAGATTATCTTTCTCTTGCTGGCTTATTTCACTTAACATAATTCTCTCAAGGTCCATCCATGTTATTGCAAATGGAATGATTTTGTTCTGTTTTGCAGCTGAGTAGTATTCCATTGTATATATGTACCACATCTTCTTTATCCATTCGTCTGTTGCTGGACACTTAGGTTGCTTCCACGTCTTGGCTATTGTAAACAGTGCTGCAATAAACATTGGGGTGCACAGGACTTTTGGGATTGCTGACTTCAGGCTCTTTGGATAAATACCCAGTAGTGGGATGGCTGGATCGTATGGTAGTTCTATTTTTAGTTTTTTGAGGAATCTCCATACTGTTTTCCATAGTGGCTGCACCAGTTTGCATTCCCACCAGCAGTGTATGAGGGTTCCTTTTTCTCCGCAACCTCTCCAACATTTGTTGCTGTTAGTTTTAGATATTTTTGTCATTCTAACGGGTGTAAGGTGATATCTTAGTGTAGTTTTGATTTGCATTTCCCTGATGGTCAGCGATGATGAGCATCTTTTCATGTGCCTATTGGCCATCAGTATATCTTCTTTGGAGAAATGTCTGTTCATGTCTCCAGCCCATTTTTTGATTGGGTTGTTTGATGTTTTCTGATTGAGTTGCGAGAGTTCTTTATATATTAAGGATATTAAGCCTTTGTCAGATATATGACTTGCAAATATTTTTTCCCAGTTCGTGGGTTGTTTTTTTGTTTCAATCCTGTTTTCATTTGCCTTGAAGAAGCTCTGTAATCTGATGAAGTCCCATTTGTTTATTCTTTCTATTGTTTCCCTTCTCTGAGAAGGCATGGTGTCCGAAAAGATCCTTTTAATACTGATGTCAAAGAGTGTACTACCTACGTTTTCTTCCAGAAGCCTTATGGTTTCAGGTCTCACCTTTAGGTCTTTAATCCATTTTGAGTTTATTTTGGTGAATGCTGAAAAAGAATGGTCAATTTTCATTCTTTTACATGTGGCTTTCCAGTTTTCCCAGCACCATTTGTTGAAAAGACTTTCTTTTCTCCATTGTATGCCCTCAGCTCCTTTGTCAAAGATAAGCTGTCCATAGATGTGTGGTTTTATTTCTGGGCTTTCAATTTTGTTCCATTGATCTGCGCACCTGTTTTTGTACCAGTACCATGCTGTTTTGATTACTGTAGCTTTGTAGTATGTTTTGAAGTCAGGGATTGTGATGCCTCCCGTTTTGTTCTTTTTTCTCAGGATTGCTTTAGCAATTCGGGGTCTTTTGTTGCCCCATATGAATTTTAGGATTCTTTGTTCTAATTCTGTAAAGAATGTCGTTGGGATTCTGATTGGGATGGTGTTGAATCTGTAGATTGCTTTAGGTAGAATGGACATTTTAACTATGTTTATTCTTCCAATCCATGTACATGGAATGTCTTTCCATCTCCTTATGTCGTCATCCAATTCTCTCAGAAAGGCCTTGTAATTTTCATTATATAGGTCCTTCACTTCCTTAGTTAAATTTACCCCAAGGTATTTTATTCTTTTTGTTGCGATTGTGAATGGTATTGTATTCTTGAGTTCTTTTTCTGTTGGTTCATTACTGGAGTATAGAAATGCTACTGATTTATGCAAATTGATTTTATACCCTGCAACTTTGCTGTAGTTGTTGATTACTTCTAAGAGTTTTCCAATGGATTCTTTGGGGTTTTCTATATATAAGATCATGTTGTCTGCAAACAGCGAGAGTTTCACTTCTTCCCTCCCTATTTGGATTCCTTTTATTCCTTTTTCTTGCCTGATTGCTCTGGCCAGGACCTCCAGTACTATGTTAAATAAGAGTGGTGATAGAGGGCATCCTTGTCTCGTTCCTGTTTTCAGGGGGATGGGGTTCAGTTTTTGCCCATTGAGTATGATGTTGGCTATGGGTTTGTCGTATATGGCCTTTATTATGTTGAGGTAGTTTCCTTCTATGCCCATTTTGGTCAGAGTTTTCATCATAAATGGCTGTTGGATCTTGTCAAATGCCTTCTCTGCATCTATTGAGATGATCATGTGGTTTTTATTCCTCAGTTGGTTGATGTGGTGTATCACGTTGATTGATTTGCGGATGTTGAACCATCCCTGTGTCCCTGGTATGAATCCCACCTGATCCTTATGTATGATTCTTTTGATGAATTGCTGAATTCTGGTTGCCAAAATTTTGTTTAGAATTTTTGCATCTATGTTCATCAGTGATATTGGCCTGTAGTTCTCTTTTTTCGTGGTGTCCTTGTCAGGTTTTGGTATCAGCGTGATGTTGGCCTCATAGAATGTGTTAGGAAGTGTTCCATCTTCCCTAATTTTTTGGAATAGCTTGAAAAGGATGGGTATTAAATCCTCTCTGAAAGTTTGGTAGAATTCCCCAGGAAAGCCATCTGGTCCTGGGGTTTTATTCTTTGGGATGTTTTTGATTGCTGTTTCAATCTCTTTCCTTGTGATTGGTCTGTTCAAATTGTCTGCCTCTTCTTGAGTGAGCTTTGGGAGACTGTAGGAGTCCAAGAATTTATCCATTTCCTCTAGGTTATCCATTCTGTTGGCATATAGTTTTTTGTAGTATTCTCTTATAATCCATTGTATTTCTGCAGAGTCTGTTATTTCTCCTCGCTCATTTCTGATTTTGTTTATTTGAGCTTTCTGCCTTTTTTTCTTTGTAAGTCTGGCTAGTGGTTTGTCAGTTTTATTTATCTTCTCAAAAAAACAGCTCTTTGTCTCATTGATCCTTTCTACTGCCTTTTTCATTTCAATAGTATTTATTTCTGCTCTGATTTTTATTATTTCTCTCCTTCTGCTGACTTTGGGCTTCATTTGTTCTTTCTTCTCTAGTTCAGTTAGGTGTGCTTTAAGGTTGCTTATTTAGGATTTTTCTTGTTTGTTAAGATGTGCCTGTATTGCGATGAATTTTCCTCTTACTACAGCTTTTGCTGTATCCCATATGAGTTGGTATGGCATGAGGGAAAGCTATTTTTTGAAAGCATTAAGGGGTGGAATTATCTGAAGGAGAGAGGAGAGTAGCCAGAGAAGAGGAAACCTTAGAGCTGGAATAGATTTCCGTTGGGAAATGTTCACCTGCAGAACCAGTCTGGCCTTTTTTGCTGCAAAAGGAGTTAGTCCTGCATGACTACAGGTTGTTGGCCACAAGGCACTGTTTTCTTCTTTATCTTTTTCTTCTAATTCCTGATCTGGCCTACATTACAGTCTCACATCACTCCTCTTCAGAGTTTTACAGCCTTATGATTTAGCTCAAAAATGTTTGACATGCCTGCTTCATTTTCTCTAGTTTCTCTTCCTTCTGGGATCATCCTTGGTTTTCAACTAAGAGGACCATTTTGCTGCTCTGTCTATAAATAAGTCAGTCAGTCAAGTATACGTTCTCTGGAAAACGAGGGTGAAGGAGAGAGATTTTTAATTACTTTAGTCCACGTTTTGTTTGGTTTTTTAGGAACATAGCTATGCCTGTGCTATTGATGATCAGCTTTTGGATGAGGGTCCTCTTCAAGAATTGATGGTAATATTGTGTTTTGGGACTTTTTGTTTTCTAGGAGTTGGCCTTGGTCCTGCCCTGGAGTTGTGCATTGCCATCAACCCCAGGTAACTGTTAAAGTGTGATATCATTTATATCTTTTTACCTTTATGAATATGCCATCCAAAAATAGGTTATATACCTGTAGCCCTCAATCTAGTGGCCTTTTTTTTTTTTTAAACAGTATCCTTCCCACTGCCTTTATGGGCACAGCAATGATCTTCACCTGCTTTACCCTGAGTGCACTCTATGCCAGGCGCCGTAGCTACCTCTTTCTGGGAGGTAAGTGTGACTGGAAAACAGAAGGTCTCCACTTTAGCCAGAAGTCTCACTAGGACTCTTTCCCTACTCTCCAACTTCTTGTGACTATTAGGTTGAAATTGAAAGCCTTTGTTTTGGGGGGAAAGTAAGGAATGGCCTTACGGAATTGCTTTGGCTTTTTTGAAGATGGCTTTTTGTCATCTCTTTATAGGTATCTTGATGTCAGCCATGAGCCTGATGCTCTTGTCCTCCCTGGGGAACCTTTTCTTCGGATCTATTTGGCTTTTCCAGGTAAGACTTTGCATGTAACATTCCAGCAGTCATTTGCCTCACACTTCTTTTTCTTGCTTAACCCTAAAGCAGGATAGACTAAGAATCCTCCGGAATGCTCACCTTTGTTTGGCAGTGCTCTTGAAGCCTGCCACCCACCCCCCGCAACCCTCCTAGGGTGGGGCCTTCTGCTATGGGTGAGAGTACAGACTGAACAGGAGTTGGGCATT